>NC_090725.1:228107263-228134763 GCF_036898095.1 Palaemon carinicauda | reverse complement strand
AAAATCCATACAATTAAAGAAATTTAAGGATGAGGCAACTTTCCTCGGATCGTGACCTGCGGGTGCATTGTCAGGATCCGCTCTGCGAATAAAATATGTGATTTTCGCTCTGAGTTAATTCAGAGATAAATTTGAGCCTGATGTTTCTCACTAACCCTGGCCCCGGACGCGAGTGCAAAATAGGAAAATAACTTTTTGTGTCAAATCCTTTAACGCACACTCTTCATTGCTCAACAGAGAAGCGAAATGAAGAACTTGTCTAAAGACCATGAAATGGGCTTTGGAGGTGCTGAAGGTCTGAGCCTAGCACAGGCTTTCGGAACTTTATTAAAGATCTCGTTACCTAGGTCGACCTGGAAGGCATATAGAATGGGTCTTGTCAAAGCAGACTTACACGCTGAAATCGTGTTAGCTGCCAATCCTTGACCATGGAGGTGGAGAAGAAAGATAAGCAGAAGTCTGTCAAGATCTCCTGCGGATTCTTCGCCTTGACAAAAGGCCACCCATTTTCTCCAAGATGACTCATATTGCCTTCTAGTAGATTTGCACTTATATTCCTCAAGGAAGTCTATGCTGGCTTTCGAAATCCCGAAACGCTTTCTCACCGCTAGGGAGAGAAAATCATGAGCTGCAGGGTCCGGGTTTTCTGTAATGAAGCGCAGACAGTTGACTTCTGGACTCGCTGGGTCAGAACTGGATCTGGTAGCGGTACAAACTTCAGCTACAGTTCCAATGCCAGGGGAAACCACACGCTGTTCGGCCACTTGTGGGCCACTATTGCCGCTACCCCTTGAAGGATCTCAGTTTGTTGAGGACCCTCAACAGAAGGTTGTGAGGAGGGAACAGATAAATCTTGGACCATCTGTTCCAGTCGAGGGACATCGCGTCCACTGCTTCCGCTAAGGGGTCCTCGTACGGGGCACGTACAGGGGCAACTTCTTGTTGTCTTTCGTCGCAAAGAGGTCTATCTGCAGTTCTGGGACTGATTCAGAATGAAGGAGAATGATCCTGCGTCTAAGGACCATTCCGACTCTATCGGTGTGAACCTGGATAGAGCGTCCGCTGTCACATTGCGGACTCCTTGAAGGTGAACTGCCGACAGGTACCACTTCTTCTTTTCCGCCAATCGGAAGATGGCCAACATCACCTGGTTGAGAGGTGGTGACCTCGATCCTTGTTGATTCAAGTATCTCACAACTACCTCGCTGTCCATCACCAACCTTATGTGGATCGAGTGACGCGGGGAGACTTTCTTTAAGGTAAGGAGCACTGCCCTAGCTTCTAGAAAGTTTTATGTGAAAGGTCTTGAATAGCTTGGACCAAGTCCCCTGGACTTTTTTCCGATGAGAGTGACCTCCCCATCCCTCCTTCGAGGCGTCTGAGTGAATCGTCACCGACGGGGGAGGTGGCTGAAGAAGAACCGACTTCTTTAGATGTCTGGCTTGGGACCAAGGCCTGAGAAGAGTACTTAGCCGAAGCGGCTGGTCTTCTCAGATCTCTTCGCGCGTTTGATGCATAACTTCTCCAAACTCCGATTGCATCCTTTAGCTGTGCTCTTAGCACTGGGTCTGTCACCGAAGCAAACTGGAGAGAGCGCAGTACCCTCTCCTGCTCGCGTCTTGATATCCTTTCGGAATCTAGAAGTCTCTTGACAGAACCCGCTATCTCCTTCCTTTTCTTCGCCGGGATGGAGAAACGGTGTGACAAAAGATCCCAGTGGATTCCCAGCCACTGGAACTTTTGAGATGGAGAAAGTCGAGACTTTTTTCTGTTGATCTTGAAGCCTAGGTACTCTAGGAACTGGATCACTTGACTGGAAGCTTGCAAGCATTCTGTCTCGGATGCTGCCCACACCAACCAGTCGTCCAGGTAGGCTACTACCTGAATTCCCTTTAGGCGTAATTGTTTGAGAGCTACGCTCGCAAGCTTCGTAAAAATCCTTGGGGCTATGTTTAGCCCGAATGGCATGGCTCCGAAGGCGTATAGTCTTCGTTGTAGCCTGAACCCTAGGTAGGGGGAGAGTCGATGGCTAATTGGAATGTGCTAATAGGCATCTGACAAGTCTATAGAGACGGAATATGCCCTCTTGGGCAGTAAGATCCTTATGTGTTGCAGTGTTAGCATTTTGAATTTGCAATTCACTATGAACTTGTTGAGTGGCGACAAGTCCAGAATGACTCTGAGCTTTTCCGAGTCTTTCTTGGGAACACAAAACAGCCTCCCTTAGAAATTGATGGGCTTCACCCTTCGGATCACCTTTTTTCTCCAACAGTTCTTGAACGTACTCCTCCATAACGGGGGTGGAGTGTTGGAAAAACCGAAGGCACGGGGGTGGAATGCTGTACCAGCTCCAGCCCAGTCCATTCTTGAGTAGGCTGTGGGCCCAGGGATCGAAGGTCCACCGATCCCGAAATTTCAGAAGTCTCCCTCCTACCGGTATCACCTCACTTGGAGTGCCGTCCTGAGGTCTTGCCTTCCTGACCACGACCACCCCTGAATCCCCTTCCCCTTGAGGGGCGTCTAGACGAGCCTCTGGCTGCTCCTCTAGGCTTTGCTCGAAAGGAAGTAGACTGCCCTTCGAACGCTGGGGTGAATGCCGTGGACTGTGTCGACACGGCCTGGGGTACCCACTGAAAAGTGGTTGGGGTTTGTGCCACGATCTGGGGCACTGGGGGCAATGGCAATTGCAGTTGTTGTTGCTGTCTAACAGGCTTGGCTGGCCGAGACGGTAGCCTAGTCCTCATAGTCTTCCTCTTTGGTTGAGGACCCTCATCTGGGGAAGACACTCTTTTGATAGCCAGGCCCCACTTCTGGAGAAGGTTTCTATTCTCCAAGGCGGCCTTATCAACAACTTCTTTGACCAAGTCGGTAGGGAAAAGGTCTTTTCCCCAAATGTTGGAGGAGATTAGTTTCCTTGGCTCATGCCTCACTGTAGCCGAGGTAAACACGAACTCCCTACAAGCTCTCCTTGCCTTGACGAAGCCATAAAGGTCCTTCGTCACTGTGCCCAGATGAGTCTTGGCCACTACCATGAACATTTCATGGACCTTGGGGTCACTTGCCATCGTCTCGAGAGTAGTCTGAAGAGACATTGAGGCAGTCAGTCTTTCTTTTGTATCGAACTCTCTTCGCAAAAGAAAGTCAGACAGCTTAGGGAGGTCCTCGCCGAACTGACGTCCGGCAATATCAGCCTCCAACTTTCCAACTGAGAACGTAAGATGGACGTCCTTCCAGTCTTTGTGGTCCATAGGCAGGGCCAGCGACAAGGGTTTACACTCCTCTAGGGAGGGGCAAGGCTTGCCGGCCTCGACTGCTTTTAGTACAGCCAGAAACCCTTTCTGTAAAAAGGGGAAGGCTCTAGTAGGCGAGGACACAAAGGAAGGGAGCTTCCTGTTCAATGCGGCTACCTTTGAGTTAGAGAAGCCCCTCTCTTTCATCGAGGATGAAAGTAGAGCTTGAGCCTTAGCATGGTCCATCACTATGACCTCCTTCAGCTCTGTCTCCTCCTTTGAAGCTGGTTCCTTCCTCAGCCGGACATAACAGTCCGGATATGATGCCTTGCTGGGCCAGAATTCCACCTCCTCCAGGGGAACTGAGCCCAGCTTATCCGAGATGACGATCTTTCCAGTCGTCATCGGCATGTGCTCAGCATACCTCCATGGGTTAGCATCTGAGCACAAGGGAAGGTCTTTCACATTGAGCTTTTTCTGGGGCCCATGTGATTCTGTAAGGCACTGCATTCGCAGTTCCATTGCAGCCGCCTTCTCCTGATTCTCCTTCTGCATTTGTTGGATCATTCCAACAATAGAAGAGAGGGCCTGTCCCAGCTCTACTGGGAGACCGGCCGATGTTGAGGGAATAGGCTCCGGAATCTGAACCGGAGTAGCCGACACCTCGTCGACGTCTACCTCTACAACGTCTGGGGCTTGAACTTCATCCTGGGCTTCTGCCAGGAGGTCTTCCTCCAGACACTCGTCCACATCAGACATCCTGTCATCTAACTGGATGTCTTGCATCGCGACCGCGACTTCAGCATCCACCTGGATCTGAACTTAGGGGATCTCCTCTTGAGGCTGGGGAATCACTGCATCAGCTGATGCCTTGGGGAAAAGATACGCCCTCATCTTCTCACTTGGAAGATAAGGGCCAGAAGTGTTCTTTTGGAAGCCCCTTACCCAGGTACGAAGCTTCTTCCTAGCTATATCCCTTGATTCCTCCGTCCTAGGGGAATCAAAGGTCTCAGTAATCAGGTTAGTGCACACAGTACATACCTGAGGGTCCCAATACCGGAGATCATCCTTGGAGACAGCGCATGCTGCGTGTCTCCTACAAAACTCATGTCCGCAGAGGTTCTTGCTGCGGACGTTGCAGAAAGCACTTCCGCACTTCGGAGTGTCCTTCTGTAAAGAGAAGAAATTTCCATGAGTATCAAGTGAACTATGTATCACTGGATATGCATAGTATAGCATAACAATTCAGAAAGGAAAGACACACACTTGTGTTTCCCTCACAACCCATTGCTGCAGCCTTCCAGATAATAAAATCAAATGGTTAATCTCTTCTAGAGTAACCAATGCAAAGTTTCCAGAGGAAACAGGTGGAGCTCACACCTAAGCAATGATTTTAAAAACCTGGATAATAGACAGGAAAGAACTCACTTTCCTATCTGTAGGGCAACAGCAAAGGACTGTGCAAGAAAACACAAAAGTGTTAGAACACACAGTGCTGTACCAAAACCTATACTATAGTATTCCTCTTACTGTATATGTTATACTGAAGAATACTAGTACAGTATAGGAGGATACGTGCCGGCCGGCACACACCATAACTAGCTTTAAAGTATACTACTTAACAGCTATAAGGTGGCAGAACTCTGGTTCAAATGCATGTGCCGGTCGGCAGCAATTGCCGGCCGGCAACAGCCAATTTCGGCCGGCAATGGCTGCCGGCCGGCAACTACACAAGGTAGTACCCAGCTGCTGGCCACACTCTTGGTGACCGGCAGACAAGGGCTGACATTAGCCGCCCGGCAAAGGTACAGGACCGATGCCAGCCGGCAGCAAAAGAACCAGAGGACTACACCTGCCCGGCTGCCAGCCTCATAGGCCGGCAGCCGGGTCGGGTACAGCACTAGAAGAAAAATAGGATGGATGCCGGGATAAGAGTGTACACTACCTCCAAGCCCGGCAATCCGAAAGAGTGCATATAAGGAAGGGGAGAATCTAATTCAGGCTTCCTAGCCAATGCCGTCTGGCTCTACAGGCAGGCATGGATAAGGGACCAAGGGAGGTCCGGGCAGCACTCAAAATAAAAGACCCTTGCCGGCCGGCAGGGGGCTGAGTCAATTCCACATCCTAACCTATACTAGGTCCAGATGTAGAACGACGTACAGTACTGTAATGGCTAGGCCATTACGGAGAAAGAGGGGGAAGGGACAAAAGAGGGTCCTACCAACCTTGCTTTAGTGACGGATCACCCGCAGCCAAGAAACTTATCTTAGCGTAAGGGAGATCTAAGGGGGGAGGCCAGCAATACTTGCCAGCTCCCAGAGCACCAAAGCAAGGAAGGTGTTGCCACTCCCAGGGAAAGAAACTTATCCTCCCCCGAGAACAGCAACAAGGACTAGTCTGGTAGATCACAAAAGAAGGAATCATATCCACAGAAACCTTCGGTAGTGACCTAAGGAGGCTAAGCCACCTTTGTCTGTGTCAGGCCAGCGAGGGAGACTCTACCCCAAGCCAGACAAGCACAGACTCAGACTAAAAACTCTGTTGTTCTGTCCCTCTTTGAACCAGACTTACTGGAACAGGAAGGTACAGTAACACCCCAGTATAGTTTTATCGAAAATTAATTCGGAAAAAACCACTTAGGGATAAGCCCAAGGCTTAAACAGAGGGAAAGGGATTGCATACCTTCTCCGAAGAAAAGAAAGCAGCCGGGGAGTATGAGAAAGTATACTAAGGCTCCATAAGCAACTTAGCCTAGGCACCGAGAGAATCGATTACCTAAATCACCGGAACTCTCTCGTATACTATCTTGGAAATATTCCACACAATCTTAAATGTATAAAACATAGCCTAAAGCTTCAATAAAATTTTATTACACTCGGAAAAACCAAAATCATGCATGAAGTACTAGGACCAAACGACTAGGCTACATGGCCTAGCGTAAGCCAGAATGGCGAATACTTCGCCAAAATAATACTAAGCACGAAAGGAAATCCTATGTAATGCTAAATAGCTAAAATTTATTAAAGCAAAACAACCGGGAATGTCGCTCTGACTAACTAAACTTATACCTAGCGAGCGACAGCGTCCATGACGCCTCCGGTAGGCTACGGCTCTTGTATCAAAGATTAATCCTATTAATCACTCAAAAATTTACCAAGAGCCTACATTTATACATAAAAGACATTATACTCAACTTATCAGATGCCGACGAAGACGGAGAAGCCATGAAAAGTAGAATAAATCCAAGATTTGCGAGAAACACAGGAAAAAACACCGAGTTGTTAAGCTACGCAAAAAGGAATACAGATGGCGCCAGGCACGCATACGAATCGGAAGATAGGGAGCCTTGGGAGCGGCTCCCCCTTTTTCTTTCCCGAATTCGTTTCTTGCCAATCGCCTCCTACGAGACGAAATCTCTGTCCAGGATGCAGATTGCCATGTGGCGTGTCAAGAATACGTCCTCTGATATGTCGCGATATCCCTTTCACGAGGGATACTCGCTCCAGGAGTTAGAATTCTGGTACCTTAAGGTAAATTCTCTGGGAGTATCGCCGTAGTTGTAATATACCCAAGGAAGCTACCCTATAGGAACTTCCATCAGGACGACATGGCTTGAGCCCAAAAATATATATATATATATATATATATATATATATATATATATATATATATATATATATATATATATATATATATATATATATATATATATATACATATATACATATATATACATATATACATATATGCATATATACATATATACATATATACATATATATATATATATATATATATATATATATATATATATATATATATATATATGTGTGTGTGTGTGTGTGTGTGTGTGTATGTGTATTTATTGGACGTCTTGTTACTACTCTTCATAGGTATAATTTGAAAAATCTGATTGAAAAGACTGTCTTGTCGACAGGAAAGGGAAGAATTAATTTTGGAATTTTGAAAGTTTCCAGTATATTCACAAAGGCTACTGACAATTCTAATAAATTGAGAAATTACGTTGGGTTTTGTGATTGATTTTCAAAGTGGTATTGTCTCGTAGTTAAAATTGTACTCGTTCTTAGATTACTTAAAAGCTTTTTGCTATTTCGAAGAAATTTTATTCTCCTCAAAATAGGCCATTCGGTACTTGGATTTTACTAAAGTAAGGTCGGGTATAATTTAAGTAAATCTTAGGGTTTTAGTACTTAGAATCTAAATATTTCAGCATAAAACATAACTTTTTGAGGAAATAAATCTAATGAACGACTGGTTCCATTTTAGTTGGTTATAGAAGAGAAATTGTTTGTTTTACTTGAAAGACTTCGGTATGATTATTTTCAGAAATAAATGATTAAAAAATATTTTATGGTTCTAGTTGAGCAATTTTGTTTAGAAAACTACATCACTAAGTACATGAAATATATACAGTAGATCTAATGGAGAACTCCATGTTTACACTTGTTTAATGTCAATTTTGCATTAAGATATTTTTAGTTTTGAAATTTAAAAATGTTTCGTCTAAAATCCGTTTTATATGTATTGATTCTAGTTATATATTTATTGAAAATTACGCTTAAGGAGATTAATGCTTTATTTCCTCTTTCAGATTAAAGTTATCTTCATTGATTTCAAGAAATCTAGAATTGTACTGTGGAATTGTAATCCCTGATTTCAAGTGCAAGAATTTATCTACAGCAGCGTTTTGAGTACAGGAATGAATACTATCATTTAGAATTTTTTGTAATGGTGTTTAAAATGAGGCTCCAAGAACCTTGACACTGTAAAAAGTCAGTTAAGAATAGTATTCAAAGGTAAAACTATAGAATCAGTTTCTTTATATGTGATTTTTTGGGCTCAAGCCATGGCGTCCTGATGGAAGGTTCCTTTTTGGTAGCTTCCTTGGGTATAAGACTACTAAGATATTCCCAGAGAATTTAACCACAGGTTATCACAGAATTCTAACTTCTGGAGCGAGTATCTCAAAGGTTTCCCCTTAAGACATCGTAATACAACAGGGGACGCGCATGTCTGAACGCGCCACATAGCTATCTTCACCCCGAACAGAGTTAATGCTTCGGTGTGTAAGGACTGAGAATAGCTGGGAGCCGTTCCACAGCTAATCTCACTCGTGGCTACTACTGATACTCGAGACGTAAACAAACGGACGCCATTGCTCTAATGACGTCACGCCCGTCTTCATCCTTTGTTTAGTAGCTGCCCTACTTAGACGGATTTTCCCTGTGTTAACTTTATCGTTTTGCATCTTCGCTATGTCGTTACCTTCAGCCTCGCCTTCTTCTGGAAAGTTGAGTACAAGGTTCCAGTATTGTTTAATTAAGCTCTGGCCGTAAAGTAAATATTACTTTTCGAGATAATTGCTGTTTAGTGGCAGAGCTGTGCCTCTACCGGACCCGCCATTTTATGGCGCCGTTGTTGTTATGCATGTCTTATTTAGTTAGCCACAACAACGTTTCCGGCATTATATACTAATCGAATACATTAGTTTATTTAGTCTTCATAGCTAGGAACTTTTATATCGTGTTTAGACGCTTTTTATCGGTCATCGATTGACCTCATACCAGTCGGCTACTATAGCCCCCAGGCCAGGAGCCTACATACAAGTGTTCATGCATGATTTATTAGTGATCCTAGACTAAGTTATGAAGATAGTGGCATTATTTTACAATACTTTTGACAGTGATGCAAATGTTTTCGCCTTCAGGGACCATATAGGGGATAGGCTAGTCTGTGACTCTTTCTAGCCTAACCTAATGTTAGGACCCCTATATGCTTCCTTCATCCCCTGCCTTGGCATTCCCTCTATTTAGCCTTGATTCCTTTTCTGAGTAAAGGGATTAATTGTCTAATAGAGTATATATCGCCTCTCTGTCCTCCCTAAAGGAATGAACCCCCTTTAGGGTTGCGTCCGAGAGTGAGGTTAGGCTAGCCTACCTCTATGGCTAGGATAGTCTATGACTTTCCTGCGATAGCGATATGTCTTCTTCCTTTCCTAGTTCAGGACTCTTAGCCCTGTTCTAGGTTAGGTTAGGAAGGTTTCTCTGTTCCATGCTAAAACTGTACTCTTGCACCGTTTTAGCTGATCTGCCTGATCTTAGGTTAGGGAGTGTCCTCCCTTTCCTTAGTGGCCGCTCTGGTACAGAAACCCTTCCTGGGAAGACTTCTCTCTTCTCCCTCCCCACCTATCTCTTGTATAGCCTAGCCTATGCTTAGGTTAGTTTATACCCATCTGTCCCCTGTCCTACAACTCCTCCTTAGGGTGGAATAGTAGGGCTACCCGAGCTTCCTTGTGCAGTCCGCTCTGGTACACATACCTTCATAGTGTCCTATAAGGTTAGTTACTAGTATAGTTCTGCATATGGGAGTCTCCCCCCCCCCCTTGGGTGTACCCTAGCCCTCCCTTGGGCTACCTTGCTCCCGGTCCCTAATGACCCCTGCTCATGGATGTTAGAGCCTGCCTCTATCATGGGTACACCCCCTCAGGAAGGGGGAGGGATGTTTGGAATCCTGATGGTACTTCCTACATCCCTTCCCCCCTCCCCCCTGTCTCTCTCCCTATCCGGGTGCCGGTCTCTTGCCGCCTCTACTGTCGGCAATACCTGCCTCCTATTTGGTGACTCTCCCTAACCTTGCCGCCAGCCCCCCGTGTACCGAGGGACTGCCGGCTGCCGCCGGCTACTACCGGCGGCTCTCCTCCTCCTAGCTTGTCGTCCGCTTGCCGGTCGACCGCCGGAGTGCCGGCATATACTGCCGGCAACCCGATACAGCCTTTACCATCCTTATCCCAGTCACCAACCTGGCATCCTCCGACTGCCGGAGCCGCCGCTCCCTGCCGGCGTGCCGCCGTTGTGCCGGCGGCCGCCATCCTGGTATTTGACTGACTTTGAACATTGTCTGTCCTAATGCCAGAATCTATGCTGGAGCGAGCTCCGGCATGCCGACGGCTTGCCGGATGCCCCGGAGGCGTCAAGAATACTTGCACCCCCTTACTGTAGCTATCATAAGACTATGAAAGCCCTATATCGCAAACAGATAAGATGCTTCTGCTATTAAGATCAGTACCTAGTACTGCTCTATTAGTGATCATGCTGTCTCTTTGCATTCTTCTAATTCCAGCATGCTATGTGCATCTTAGCACGGCTGGTTGCCAGAAGCAGTTACCTTTTAAATGAGGCCTTCTGGCCCTTAACTGGGAACCGAATGAATTCGGTCCCAATCTTGTCCTTGGTTTTTTCCATGGAATTCCAAAATACTTGGAATTCTAGGGAACTATATCCAGTGCCCTCGGTCACTCGGATTATCCAGGGACCATGCTTATGGTAACCAGCCGGGCGGGATGCATGGAGCATGTTCTCCTTTACTATTTTCATTCTCTATGCATCACACCTTCATTAAGTTAAAATTAATGATTAATATTAACTTAGTTTAAGAGCCATTCTTATGACTCCCCCATACTCATTTTCTCTTTCTTCCACAGGAGGAGCAGATGAAGTGTGATTTCGCCTTCTGCGCTGTGAAACGCCCGCAGTTTTACGGGCATACGGCTTGCAGGACTCACGCCCCTTGTGCAGACAAGAAAGGGGATTTGAAGTTTTGGAATCCACTGGATTGTACGGTCTGCCAGGCTCACCTAGTTGAGGCCTTCCATAATCCTCCTTCAGCGGAGGTTAGAGACATTTCTCGTGAAAAGCTGCGCAAGTGGGTGCGTGGCTTCCAGAAAAATGCTACCGGACCGTACCTGGCCACCGAAGAACTGAGGTCACTATTGTTCCCTAAGGCCTCCCCTGACTCAGTGGTACCCAAAGACGTGATCCCCACTCTCCAAATTACGGTGGAACCTGATGTAGTCATGGCTCAGTCCATGCACGAGTGTCGTTTGGATTCCGAAGATGACGAACAGATTTCGGATGTCTCGGAAGACACGGAGAAAACACTTATGGCTCAAGGAGCCGAAGATGACGAAGACAAGGTGGAATACACCGAGTCGGAGCAAGAAGCTGCTCCCTCGTCCATCCCCCCTCCTACTCCTACACCGACGGAAATGTCTATTCCGTCTACCTCCTCGACTCCGGATCCTTCTTCTTCCACTCAAGAACTGATCCGGCTGATTAGAGCCGTCATGGACGACAGGCTGAAGGAGAACCAGGAGTCCATCAGGTCGATGATAGGATCCAGAGAGCCGAAGAAGATTTCGGTCAAGGATCTCCCCGCTTGCTCTCATGCCAACCCGTGGAGGTATGCAGAGCATATGGTTATTGCGACCGGCAGGATCTTTGTCAGTGATAAGATCGGCACGGTCCCTTTGGAAGATGTGGAGTTCTTCCCAAGCTTTGAGGCCTACCCGGACTGTTACGTCCGGCTTCGTTCCGAACCTGCCTCGAAGGAAGAGACCGAACCTAAGGAAGAGATAGTGTTCGATCTCGCAAAGGCCCAGGCTATGCTAGCCTCAGCATTCAAGAGTAGAGGCTTTACCTGCTCTAAGCTTCCGGCATTGAGCAAGAAGCACCCTACTTACGTTGCACCTGATACTGCGGTTCTTCCATTCTTGGAAAAGGCCTTAGCTGCATGCCTTAAAGCGGCGGAAAAAGGGAAACCCTGCCCTGCACTGGAGGAGTGCAGACCCTTCTCCATCGTGACCCCCCCTGACGCTCGACACTGGAAAGATGTTCAACATACTTTCGTCGTGGGAAGGCTCGATCCTGACGTCGCCGGACGTCAGTTTAATGAAGACCTCCCTAAGCTCAACGATCACCTCCTTCGACGGGAACAAGACACGAAGGAGAGGCTTGCGGCATCTCTTTCTCATCAAGTCCAACTGGAAGTTATGGCCTGTGACACTAGAGTACCAGATCACTACATGGTACTCTCCAAATCCCACTTACTGACGGTAATGAAGGACTTGTACCACTTCATAAAGGCTCGAAGAGCCTGTCGTGAATTCGTGTTTGCCGGTGCCACCGTGAAACACGAACCCCGGAGGCTGATTTCCTCCAACATCTGGGGAAAGCACCTGTTTCCTTCTGACCTTGTGAAGGAAATCACTGACAGAGCCGCCACGGAGAATAGGAACCTTCTCCACAAGTGGGGCATGTCCAGGAAAAGGAAACCCTCTCAGGACGACGGACCTCAGCCTAAGAGGAAACCCCAAAAGTCAAAACCCCAGCAACGTCAGCAAAGACGTCAGTTTCCGGGACCCGCTACCTCCCAAGTGGTTGCCCAACCACAACAGACCTTTCAATTGGTCCCCCAACCGGTGTTGTCACAGTCACTGGTCTTCACCCCTGCCTTTGAGCAACCATCAACTACCTTTCATGCCAAAGGTAGAGGCTCATTCAGGGGTGCAAGCAAAGACGCATCTCGCCGTCCCTCCAGAGGTAGAGGAGGAAAGGGAGCTAGCGGCCGAGGCAGCAAGTCCTCGGGACACCAGAAGCAATGAAGTGCTTCCGGTGGGAGGAAGACTCCGCCAATTCCAGGATCGTTGGACCTTCGATCCCTGGGCACACAGCATCGTCAAGAAGGGTCTAGGCTGGAGTTGGACTCAACCACCCCCAATCTTCCAGCAATTCTTCCAACAATCAACCCCCCTTCTGGAAGAATATGTTCTAGACCTCTTGAACAAGAAGGTGATAAGGAAGGTAAAGTCCACCAGGTTCCAAGGGAGACTGTTTTGTGTTCCCAAGAAGGACTCAGACAAACTCAGAGTCATTCTGGACTTATCCCCCCTCAACAAGTTCATAGAGAACAACAAATTCAAGATGCTGACGCTTCAACAAATAAGGACCCTTCTGCCTCAAGGTTCCTACACGGTCTCTATAGACCTGGCGGATGCCTACTGGCACATTCCAATGAACCATCACGCTTCCTCCTACCTAGGATTTCGACTCCAAAAGAAAAGCTACGCCTTCCGGGCCATGCCCTTCGGCCTCAATGTGGCCCCTCGGATCTTCACAAAACTGGCGGATGCCATAGTACAACAGCTCCGCCTAAGAAACGTCCAGGTGATGGCCTACCTCGACGACTGGCTAGTCTGGGCTCCATCGCCCGAAGAGTGTGCAAAGTCTTGCAACGAAGTTACCCAGTACCTAGAACACCTGGGATTCAAGATCAACGAGAAAAAATCTCGCCTCTCTCCAGCTCAGAAGTTTCAGTGGTTGGGAATCCACTGGAATCTTCAGTCACACCGCCTTTCCATCCCCCAGAAGAAAAGGAAGGAAATAGCAGGGTCTGTCAAGCGACTACTGAAATCCAAACGCATTTCAAGACGACAGCAGGAACGAGTTCTAGGCTCTCTACAATTCGCCTCAGTGACAAACCCAGTGCTTCGTGCACAGCTAAAGGATGCCGCGGGAGTCTGGAGACGATCGGCATCCATCGCTCGAAGAGACCTCAAGAGACGGCTTCCAAACAGACTGCGACGCCTCCTAAAGCCGTGGTCGGAAGAAAAGGCCCTGAAAAGGTCCATTCCTCTCCAACACCCTCCTCCATCACTCAACATCCACACGGATGCCTCACTGGAAGGTTGGGGAGGTCACTCCCACCAGAAACAGGTTCAAGGTACCTGGTCTCCACTATTCAAGACGTTCCACATAAACATCTTGGAGGCCATGGCGGTCCTTCTAACTCCGAAGAAGTTATCCCCGCCGCCCTCGATCCACATCCGTCTAACCCTAGACAACTCGGTGGTAGTTCGTTGTCTCAATCGCCAAGGCTCAAGATCGCCCCAGATAAATCAGGTGCTTCTCCCAATCTTCCGTCTGGCGGAGAAGAAGAAGTGGCACCTGTCTGCAGTTCACCTACAAGGATTCCGCAATGTGACAGCGGATGCTCTATCTCGGACAAACCCGATAGAGTCGGAATGGTCTCTAGACGCAAGATCGTTCTCCTTCATCTCTCACCAAGTCCCAGAACTTCAGATAGATCTCTTTGCAACGAGCGACAACAATCAACTTCCTCTGTACGTAGCCCCGTACGAGGACCCCAAAGCAGAAGCAGTGGATGCCATGTCACTGGACTGGAACAGGTGGTCCAAGATCTACCTGTTCCCCCCCACCAACCTTCTGTTGAAAGTCCTCTCCAAACTGAGAACCTTCAAAGGGACAGTGGCCCTAGTGGCTCCCAAGTGGCCCCGGAGCAACTGGTACCCCCTGGTCCTGGAGCTGCAGCCCAAGCTGATCCCTCTCCCGGGCCCAGTTCTCTCTCAACAAGTACAGAAGTCGACTGTCTTCGCTTCATCATCGAAAATCAAGGACCTTCATCTCATGATTTTCTCTCCCTTGCCGCAAAGAAGAGGTTTGGGATCTCGAAGAAAAGTCTAGACTTCCTAGAGGAATACAAGACCGAATCCACGAGACGGCAATATGAATCATCCTGGAGGAAATGGGTCTCCTTTGTCAAGGCAAAAAATCCTAAAGAAATCACAATTGATTTCTGTATGTCCTTCTTTATTCACCTTCATGGACAAGGATTAGCAGCCAATACGATTTCAACCTGCAAATCGGCCTTGGCTAGACCAATTCTATATGCTTTCCAAATTGATCTGTCCAACGACATCTTCAACAAACTACCAAAAGCATGTGCTCGCCTACGTCCAGCACCCCCACCGAAACCGATCTCCTGGTCACTAGACAAGGTACTCCATTTCGCCTCCAACTTGGACAATGATTCATGCCCCCTCAAGGATCTGACTCAGAAAGTTATATTTTTATTTGCTCTCGCTTCGGGAGCTCGAGTCAGCGAAATAGTGGCATTATCAAGAGAAGAAGGACACATCCTGTTTACCGATTCAGGAGAAGTGACCCTCTCCCCTGATCCGACGTTTCTCGCCAAAAATGAATTACCCACCAAAAGATGGGGCCCTTGGAGAATATGCCCCCTGAAGGAGGATGTCTCTCTATGTCCAGTAGAGAGCCTCAAGGTCTATCTTCGCAGAACTTCGAACTTTGGTGGAGGCCAACTCTTCAAAGGAGAAACATCGGGCAGCGACCTGTCACTGAAACATTTAAGAGCGAAAATCACCTACTTCATTCGCAGAGCGGATCCGAACAGTACACCCGCTGGTCATGATCCTAGAAAAGTGGCATCTTCTCTGAATTTCTTTCAGAGCATGGACTTTGAAAGCCTTAAAAACTTCACGGGCTGGAAGTCCTCGCGAGTTTTCTTTAAACATTATGCGAAACAAGTGCACGAAGTCAAACATTTTGTGGTAGCCGCAGGTAGTGTTATGAAACCTGCACCTAACTCTGCGTAGAACAGTGAGTTACTTGGGACTCTAACTCTTCGGGTGCCTATGTTGACCCTCGAGCGATTCATAGTGATGTCTAAAAACACTTAGTGCTTTTATAACTGTTCTTATCCCAGGTGAAATGTCATAGTGTCACACAAGTGCCGCATGCCTTGAGC
The DNA here is from genome assembly GCF_036898095.1 of Palaemon carinicauda. NCBI lineage: Eukaryota > Metazoa > Arthropoda > Malacostraca > Decapoda > Palaemonidae > Palaemon > Palaemon carinicauda. Next base: position 228,119,110 of record NC_090725.1, on the reverse strand, counting down.
ATGATGTGTTATTTAAAGACTTGCGTTCCTCGAGAACGAGTACCTACTAATATCCTGAAATTCCTTTTCAGATTCAAGAGCAAGCCTTTATTTCTATGTACATTATTATTACTGTAAATGAACTTTACTTTTGCTGTAAATTATTTAATTTCTGCATTGTGAAATAAAATTTCTATTTTATTACTTATGCGTCTCTATCAGCTCCTACTTACTATGAAATACATACCTGTCATAGTTTTATTTATTCCTCCTTTCTTATGGTTATGAAGAATTTAAGATGTTTAATCCTAAATTATATTCACCCTGACTAAGTAAGGTTCCTACACGAATACTTACTTCTGATAACCAAGAGATGAACTCTATACACAGTGCCCAACCACCACTGGTCTAATTTCAGAATGTTCCTATACAAATACCAAACATTCCGCTTCATCTCTAAGTTCTTCAAGTTCTTCTCTCAGGATGAATAGCCCTTCAATACCACTTTGACGTCGGCATAGCCCATGGGAACTTCACTGCCAAGGGGGGCAGGATACTTCGTCCCTATGGTTCTTTATCTAAGATTACTTTGCTGTTTTGTCAATGCCTAGGCACTTAATACTGGGGGAAAAATCTACCACGATACATTGATTCTCTGGTACTCTTCCATCAGGACGCCATGGCTTGAGCCCAAAAAACGGATTTTGAGCGAAGCGAAAAATCTATTTTTGGGTGAGATAGCCATGGCGTCCTGATGGACCCTCCCTATTACTTCGTCCAGTTTTGTTCCCACCCTGTGCTACTGTATCATGGTGATGGGCAGCAACTGGCTTCAGGATGAAGACGGACGTGACGTCATTAGAGCAATGGCGTCCGTTTGTTTACGTCTCGAGTATCAGTAGTAGCCACGAGTGAGATTAGCTGTGGAACGGCTCCCAGCTATTCTCAGTCCTTACACACCGAAGCATTAACTCTGTTCGGGGTGAAGATAGCTATGTGGCGCGTTCAGACATGCGCGTCCCCTGTTGTATTACGATGTCTTAAGGGGAAACCTTTGAGATACTCGCTCCAGAAGTTAGAATTCTGTGATAACCTGTGGTTAAATTCTCTGGGAATATCTTAGTAGTCTTATACCCAAGGAAGCTACCAAAAAGGAACCTTCCATCAGGACGCCATGGCTATCTCACCCAAAAATAGATTTTTCGCTTCGCTCAAAATCCGTTAATTTTGCTTGTTTGTAAGTTTCATAAACATCCCCATTGATCTTCCATTTTAAATTAAAAAAAATCAAATCTAGAATTACCAGACTTCTATAATTCACAACTTGAAATATTGAATCATTGCCCAACATTTCTATCTTTTATTTATTTTGGTTCATACTAAATTCACTTGGAGCCTCCTAATTAAATCTCACTCTCATCAATATATTGGCATCTGAACTGTATCCATGATTATTCTGGACTTATAGAAAACAGATTGTATAAATCTTAATTAGGCTTACATAGTATACAAGTTAATCTTATCTTTACTGTTTTTCTTGTAGACCAATCAGTTTGATAGCTATATCTATGATGACCCAGTTTAACATGTAGGATTTGCGCTTAAAGCAAACTTTAAGCTGCAACTTCAATGCATTACTCAACTAAAATCTTAACGAGAAAATAGCTAATGTTTTGGATACTGATTTAAAAGAGCCAATTGTGATGTTCAAAGAAAATCAAAGGTTTTTGACAATCAAACATTGTGGTAAATTGAATCTTACTGTAGAAATAGGAAATATAAGATAAGGCAGTAGGATACCTGCTTTCAACTTGATATCTTAGCAGAAGTATGACACTTGATTTTAACTTTACTGTAATATGTACAGTTTCACGACTTAAAATTTCTGGCATTTTAACTTCTAAGGTAGCTTTTAGATTTAGCCTGAACATAGGATTCTCAAGTTAATCAAGTGAGGAACCATTACTTGATTTTTTTTCTGCTGCAATGTCCATTCCCCCATGTCATTCTATGAAGCTTTCTTCTTGGTAGTTTTTGTGGATGTTGATCCAAGTCTGATTAGTTGAAAAGCTGGCTAACGTCAGTTTCAGTTTCCGTGACCTGAAGTTCTGCCTTTCACCTCATATTTCGCTTTTAAATTTTCCTCTCCTTAAGCTTCCTCTTCTGTTGATGCTTTGACAGATGGGTTTTGCCATCAATTTGAGCGTGCTATGACACTGCTTTTTAGGCTTAACTATCGCATTGCCAGATTTTGCAGGAAAGTCTAGTAATGACGTTGAATCATTTGTGTCCTTGATAATGATCTTTATTGCCTTGTTTGGACATTGTTTTGTACCATTCATTATTGAATTAGTTAATTGGTTTGATGGTATTATCCTTGAAGGCAGTTTCAAACTTCTACTGGTAATCAAAGTGGTTACTTTGCGGAGTTAGTTAAAAAGAAAAGCTACGTAAAATTCAAGTAGTAGAGTATGTCTAGTAAAATTATTTTGGTTAAAATCTTATGTACAAAGGTTCTGTCACTAAACAATTCTCCAATATGATTTATTCTGAGGAATGTCTTTTTCAGTCTTTTCGTCGATTTTGCTAAAGGCTTAAGGTTTATTGCATATCTCTGTGGATATTTTCAATTATTTCAGGTAATTAATAAATCTAGCATGGACATGGAATCAAGATTTTCCATAGAATTCTAAGGATTTATATGGTTGTAAATTTCTTCCTTATTCGGTGTTTTAACAACAGATGCAGTATTTTATTTCCTCCTTATTCTCAATGTTTTATCACTACCAAAAGTTTATTACTCCCAGCACGACAGTGATAATCTAGATTTTGAATGAGTCTATACAAGCTTTGTTTCATGAACAACATAAGATTATAGTTAGATATAATTATAACAATAAATTTACTATTTAGTTCAACTTTAATCCTTATTTCCACGATGGGTTCAAGTTTATTTCTTGTAAGGAGAGGAAATTGAACTCATCAATGCTGTGGTATGAGCCTCATATGTGTTCTACTTATTACTTGAAAAGGGTGCTGATTTTATGTATTGTAATTTAGAGTAACCGGAGGAACAAATCACTGGTGAAGTTTTATAGTAGCCAATAATTAGATCTTTGGAAAGTCATAATGATGGTAATATCTCGACTTAATTTCTATGATTATCTCTACCTGGGATATCATAACATCTCTGGTTTTCTTCAATCTGGTACTAACTGCACTAATTTCTAAAAGAAAATAAAACTTTAATTTTTCCTCTTTTTTTACAGTACTTGATTTATATTTTCTTTCGGGACATGCATTAGTTTACAGTGGTCTTCAAGGGTTTCCTTGATTTAAAAAAAGAAAATTATTGTAATTTGGTTTAAGCAAATTTGCGGGGCTCGTTTTAGTTCATAAAGTTTTTTTTTTTTTTAGGGCTTTCAGTTTTTTAAAAGAATTCCTTGACACTTTGTTTCACATTTTTTTTTTGCCCCAACTACCGGTTTTCAGAGTTTTTGGGTCACTACTTAATTTAAGTATTTTTCACATGGCTTGCTTAAGAGAGCTGTGGAGGTCAAACTTTGGTTTAGTGTTCTTTAACCTACTATTTGGTCAATGGAGTTTTTAGGCTACTAATTAGTTACTACTTGTTCATTAGTTTATGTAGTTTTCATGATATCCTTTATTTATAAAATTACTAGGTCACACACTGGCTTAAGGAGTTTTTAAAATGATTCTTTATCTATGGAGCTCACATGTCAATGTTTGGTTCATGGAGTTTAAAGTGGCATGTTGATTTTCCAGGCCACTCCTTAGTTTACATAGTTTCCATACCACTCCGTAGTTTCAGGATCGCCAGGTCAATCCTTTGTTTAAAAAGTTTCTTGTTTACTTCTCTATCTACAAAGTTCCAGTCGCTCCTTGTTATAAAATTTTGTAAAGTAATTTTTAAGTTTATGTAGCTTATGAGGTTCACAGAATTTTGAAGTCGCTTGACAGTTTATGGAGTTTTCAAGTTACCCTTTGGATTATGGAGTTTCCAGGTTGCTATTTCGTTTATGGAATTTTCTGGCCACTCTTTGGCTTATTGAATTTGCAGGTTACTCTTTGGTTTCTTGAGTTTTAAGATAATTTTCTTGTTTCCATATCTCCAGGCCTCCCTTGGTTTATTAAGTTCCCTGTAAGTTCCCCCTCCCCCTGTTTGTAATTTTTTCATGTCCCTTGATCGTTTATGGAGTTTTATATCTCTTCTTTGATTGTAAAGTTTCCAGGTCACTCTTTAGTTAAGAAGTTTTCTGATCTCTCATTAGTTAATGCAGTTTCAAGGTCACTCCTGAGTTTAAGAACCTTTACGTCTCCTTGGATTACGGAGGTTTGAGGTCACTCTTTGATTCATAAAGTTTCGAGGTCACTCATCCATTTAAGGAATTTTCAGGTCACTTTTTAGTTTGTGAAGTTTCCTTGTCACCATTTGGTTCATGAAATTTCCATACTTATTGAATTATGGAGTTTCTTTGTCACGACTTGATTAACAAAGTTTCCAGAACACTCCCTGGTTTCAGACTTTATATGTTACTTCTTTGTTATTGAGTTTCCAAGTGACTCCTTTGGTTTACAGTGTTTATATCATTCATTTTTTTTTTTCGAATTTCCTGGTTACTATTTGGTTTATGAAGTTCATAGGTCTCTCCTTGGTTTACAGAGTTTTGAAGTTACTCTTTGGTTTATGGAGTTTTGAAGTTACTCCTTGGTTTATGGAGTTTTGAAGTTACTCCTTGTTTTATGGAGTTTTGAAGTTACTCCTTGTTTTATGGAGTTTTGAATTTTCTCCTTGGTTTGAGTAGTTTTGAAGTCTCAGCTTGGTTTATGGAGTTTCTAGGTCACTCTTTGCTTTTAAGGAATCTTCATGCAAATCCTTGGTATATTGATTTTCCAGGCCACACATGGGTTTATTGAGTTTAAAGGTTACGCCTGGATTTATGGAATCTCCAAAATATTCCTCGCTTTCTTGAACTTCCTGTAACTAACTTATTTTATGGACATTCCAGATCATTCCTTTGTTCAAGGATTTTTCCTGTCAAATCACATCTTACAGAGTTTTCAGACTTCTCCTTGGTTTCTGGAGTTTCCATTAAATTCCTTGGTTTATGGAGTTTTCAAGTCACTCCTTGATTTATGGAGTTTTCTTGTAACTCCATGGTTTATTGAGTTTTCTTGTGACTCCATGGTTTATTGAATTTTCTTGTAACTCTTGTTTATTGAGTTTTCTTGTAACTCCCTGGTTTATTGAATTTTCTTGTAACTCCCTGTTTTATTGAGTTTTCTTGTGACTACATGGTTTATTGGGTTTTCTTGCGACTCCATGGCTTATTGAGTTTCAGGTCACTCCGTGGTTTATTAATTTTCCAAATAAATCCTTCATTAACCGACTTTTCTATATCGCTCTTTATTCTATGGAATTTCAGTCAATGGCTTGAATTATGAAGTTTCTATAGTATTCATTGGTTTATGGAGTTGTTAGCTCACTCCTTGGTTTATAAAGGTTCCAGGTCACTTTTTGGTTTATTGAATTTAAAGACGCTTTGGTTTATCGAGTTTGCAGGCTATTCCTGGGTTTATTTGATTTCCATGTCACTCCTTGGTTCATGGCTTTAAATGCCACTCCTTGGTCTATGGAGTTTGGATTTAACGCCTTATAAGTCAAGGAGTTTTCATGTGACTCCATAGTTTTTTACTTTTCTGGACGCTCCTTGATTTGTGAAGTTTCTATAACACTTCTCGGTTTATGGATATACAGGTTATCAAGGACACTATTTCGTTTTAGGAATTTTGTCTGTAACTCCTTGGTCTATGGAGTTTCCAGGTTACTCTTTGGTCCCTAGAGTTTCCTGACCATTTTTTTCTGGTTTCTAGAGTTTCCATGTCACTTTTAGGTTTCTGGAGTTCTCCTTGTCACTTTTAGGTTTCTGGAGTTTACTTGTCAAATTTAGGATTCTGGAGTTTCCTTGTCTCTTTCAGGTTTCTGGAGTTTCCTTGTCACTTTCAGGTTTCTGGAGTTTCCTTGTCACTTTCAGGTTTCTGGAGTTTCCTTGTCACTTTCAGGTTCCTGGAGTTTCCTTGTCACTTTCAGGTTCCTGGAGTTTCCTTGTCACTTTTAGGTTTCTGGAGTTTACTTGTTAAATTTAGGTTTCTGGAGTTTACTTATCAAGTTAAGGTTTCTGGAGTTTACTTGTCAAGTTAAGGTTTCTGGAGTTTACTTGTCAAGTTAAGGTTTCTGGAGTTTACTTGTCAAGTTAAGGTTTCTGGAGTTTCCTTGTTACTTTCAGATTTCTGGAGTTTCCTTGTCACTTTTAGGTTTCCAGAGTTCTCATGTCACATTTTAGTTTCTTTGAGTTTCCAGGCAACTGTTTGGTTTCTAGAGTTTACAGACAACTTTTTGGTTTCTAGAGTTTCCAGGCAACTTTTTGGTTTCTAGAGTTTCCAGGCAACTTTTTGGTTTTTAGAGTTTCCAGGCAACTTTTTGGTTTTTAGAGTTTCCAGGCAACTTTTTGCTTTTTAGAGTTTCCAGGCAACTTTTTGCTTTTTAGAGTTTCCAAGCAACTTTTTGGTTTCTAGAGTTTCCAAGCAACTTTTTGGTTTCTAGAGTTTCCATGCAACTTTTTGGTTTCTGGAGTTTCCATGTAACTTTTTGGTTTCTGGAGTTTCCATGCAACTTTTTGGTTTCTGGAGTTTCCATGCAACTTTTTGGTTTCTGGAGTTTCCATGCAACCCTTTGGTTTCTGGAGTTTCCATGCAACTTTTTGGTTTCTGGAGTTTCCAGGCAACTTTTTGGTTTTTAGAGTTTCCAGGCAACTTTTTGGTTTCTGGAGTTTCCAGGCAACTTTTTGGTTTCTGGAGTTTCCAGGCAACTTTTTGGTTTCTGGAGTTTCCAGGCAACTTTTTGGTTTCTGGAGTTTCCAGGCAACTTTTTGGTTTCTGGAGTTTCCAGGCAACTTTTTGGTTTCTGGAGTTTCCAGGCAACTTTTTGGTTTCTGGAGTTTCCAGGCAACTTTTTGGTTTCTGGAGTTTCCAGGCAACTTTTTGGTTTCTGGAGTTTCCAGGCAACTTTTTGGTTTCTGGAGTTTCCAGGCAACTTTTTGGTTTCTGGAGTTTCCAGGCAACCTTTTGGTTTCTGGAGTTTCCAGGCAACTTTTTGGTTTCTGGAGTTTCCAGGCAACCTATTGGTTTCTGGAGTTTCCAGGCAACTTTTTGGTTTCTAGAGTTTCCAAGCCCCTTTTTGTTTTTTAGAGTTTTCACGGAACTTTTAAGGTTCTAGAGTTTCCAGGTCTCAATTTGGTTTCTGAAGCTTCTAGGTAATTTTTTGTTTATTTAGTTTCCATATAAGACCTAAGTTTTTTCTTGTAACTCCTCGGTTAGTGAACCTTCAGGCCACTTCTTGGTTTATGAAGTTCCAAGGTCACACCTTAGTTTATTTAGTTTCCATGTCACTCCTAGGTATATGGAGTTTCTGTATAACTGTATTTGTTATGGAGTTTTCTTGTAATCTCTTGGGTTATGAAGTTTCTAGGTCATTCCTTGGTTTATGGGGTTTCCAGGTCACTCCTCAGTTTATAGAGTTGCCATGTGATGATATGGTTCATAGAATTTCCATGTCACTCCTTGGTTAATGAACTTTCCAGATGCCTTCTTGGCCTACGGAGTTTTCATTTAACTTCTTGGTTTACTGAGTTTCAATATCGCCACTTCGTTTATGGAGTTTCCAGAATTCCAGGTCACTCCTTATTGTATTTAGATCCCATGTAACTCCTTAATTTTTTTTTTTTTTTTTTTAATCAATCCTCAGATTACGGGGTTTCTACGTCCTTCCTAGGTTTATGGAGTTTCCAAGTCTCTCCTGGGTGTAGGGGGTTTCCAAGTTTTTTCCAGGATTTACAGAGTTTAAAGGTTACATTAAAACTTACATATCATCCCTTAGTTTATAGTTTTCTGGTAATTCTGTAATTCATGGAGTTTTCAGGTCACTCCTAGGTTTATGAAGTTTCCTTGTCACTCCTTAGCTTATGGAGTTTCCAAGTCTCTTATTAGTTTAGGGAGTTTCCTAAATATTCCCTGGTTTATGGAATTCCTCTATCACCCCTTAGTTTATGCAGTTTGGTTTTTATAGTTTGTAAGTCCCACCTAGCTTTACTATTTCCATGACATATATCAGTTTATTCCAGGATTTATGGAGGGTCTAATACACTCCTAGGTTCATGTGGTTCCAATTCCAGTCATTAGTTTATAGAGTTTCCCTATCACTCCTTAATTTATTGTCTTTCTAGATAACTTCTTGGTTAATGGAATTTCTATATCTCATGTAGGTTTAGAGACACTTCAGCGTATCATTTGGTTCGTGATATTATCATATCAGTCTTTGATTTATGTAGTTTTTGTGTAAATGATCTGGTTTGTAGAGTTTCCAGGTCCTTCCTAGCCATACAATTTCCATATCACTCCTTAATTCATGAAGTTTCCAGGTCATTCCTAGCCATACAATTTCCATATCACTCCTTAATTCATGGTTTCCAGGTAATTCCATAATATTTGGAGTTTCAAGGTTACGCCTTGGTTAGCAGTTTCCAGTCTCTCAAGTCTGCTGAGTTTCAATTTAGTTTTCAGTCTCTTTTAGATATGCTGAGTTGCCAGTCTTTCTTAGATATGCTGAGTTTCCATTCTTTCTTAGATATGCTAAGTTTCCAGTCTCTCTTTCATATGCGGAGTTTCCAGTCTCTCTTTCATATGCGGAGTTTCCAGTCTCTCTTTCATATGCGGAGTTTCCAGTCTCTCTCTGGTTTACTGAGTTTGTCTCTATTTCATATGCTGATTTTCCAGTTTTTCTCTGGTTTACCGAGTTTCCAGTCTCCCTCTTGTTTACCAAGTTTCCAGTCTCTCTCTGGTTTACTGAGTTTCCAGCCTCTCTCTGGATTACTGAGTTCCAGTCTCTCCTTGGTTTGCTAAGATTCTAGTCTTTCCTGGTTTTAGAGTTCCCACGTCACTCCTTCGTTAATAGTGTTTTAAGGTCACTCCTTGGTTTATAGAGATTCCAGGCCACTCCTTGGCTTATGAAGATTCCAGGTCACTCCTTGATTTATGAAGATTCCAGGTCACTCCTTGATTTATGAAGATTCCAGGTCACTCCTGGGTTTACACAATTTCCATACTCCACCTTTTTTTAGTGGTATCTATGTTATTCAAATATTTGCAGAGTTTTCAGGTCATTCCTTGCTTTACTAAGTTGTCAGCTCACTGTATTATTTTTACCGGGATTCTATTAATTTTATGAAGGTAATCAATCCCTCCTTGATTTCTTTCATTTTTCAGGGCACTGTTAATCGATATTTTTGTAGCACGCCTTGGTTTTCAGAGCACTTCTGACTCAATAATTTTTTTTTCTTGAAAATGGTATTTCAAAATCTTTAGGTTCTCCTAACTAATCTGTTAATTCTTTTGCATTTCTTTGTGAATTTCTGAGGATAGATAGTAGCCTTCTGTTAGTAACTCAAAGACTTCTCATGTTTTACTTAAATGTTGCCTGTAATTTTAAATTTGAAAATGTACACAGTAAAATTTAAGACGAATATAGGGATTAGGGAAATACTTATACTGTACTAATGTCATTAATGTGTTAAGCTTTCACAATGCCAAAAACTTTATAATTGATGAGAGTGAAATTTACGTTTTTGTGTTTTGTATTGTTTTATATGTTTATTTGATAACATTTTGTGATAGGTAAAAGAGAACTTCCGTAGGTATGGATTTCGAGGTATTTTTATTTACGTACCCCTTTAGTTTTTCTTTTCATAGTTTCGGAAGAGAGATTGAAGGAGTTTGATGTTTATAACATATGATGGCTGCTTGCCCGTTCGGTATTTTCATTTTATAAAAGATATTAGCTTACTGCTATCCCCTTACGTATTCTGATTTCATAAAAGCTAATAGATTATTGCTATCCCCTTATTTGTTTTGATTTTATAAAACATAACAGCTTACTGATATCCCCTTACATATTTTGAACTTATATAATAGCCTATTGTTGTCCCCTTACTTATTTTGGTTTTATAAATGACAATTTATTACTATCAGTTTTTATTTTGAATTCTATAAAATATAATAGGTTTCGTTATCCTAATCATCTTTTATATTTTGCAATTTTTCTAAGGGCCCATGTTCATTTTTAATTTCTCAAGGTTAACGTAATGAAGTCCGTTTTTTAGATATTGAATTTTACAAAAAATAAACCATACAATTGTCTTTGTATTCTGAAATCTATAAGGGACAGTAGCATGCAGTTTGGATAATTTTACGTTAGTCAAACATCTCCCCCAATTTCCATCCTTTTGCTTTAATATCATTTGTTAATCAATAATTGCGAATTATTTGTTAAAACAATATATTGCTTAAACGTGAAATTTAGGCAACTCTCTCTCTCTCTCTCTCTCTCTCTCTCTCTCTCTCTCTCTCTCTCTCTCTCTCTCTCTCTCTCTCTCTCTCTCTCATTATTTGCTGAAGTAATTAGTGTCGTTAGAGGTAGTCTTGTAATACAGATTATTGAAAAGGTCATGGAAAGAAAATGACGTCATATATCTATTATTGATAGAAAGGATCATAAAATATAGATTACTGAAAATAGGTCATGGGATAGAGGTTATAGAGAGAAAAAGCCATAATATGTAGATTATTAAAAAAAAGTTATGAAATAGAGGTTATTAATAGAAAAGGCCATGATATAGAGGATAAGAAGTGTTTTGTCAAACTAGCTAATGAGTATAAAGCTTACAAAATGTTATAGAATATACTTTACAAAATATAGTTTATGAAATATTGTTTACGAAATATATGCCATGAAATTTAGGTTATGTAACTTAGGTTATGAAATGTAAGTTCCGAAATGTTATAGAATATATGAAACATAGGTTACAAAATATAGGTTATTGAATATGTTATGGAAGCTACTTTACTAAATATGAGTTGCGGAATATCTGTTATGAAATATAAACCTTGAAATATTATGAAATATAATGCTATGAAATGTAGTTTTTGAAATATTATGAAACATAGACTATTGAATATGTGTTATGAAATATAGATAACGAAGTATGGGTTACGAAATATGTTACAAAATGTTATAAAATACATGTTAGGAAATACAAGTTATGAAACATTAGTCGTGAAATATTAGTCATGTGAGAAAGATTAAAGAAAGTAGTAATATGCACTATAAACATTTGAATGTAAAATCTATGAAATTAAAATACATGAAATGATGGTTAATAATTAATTTTATGTTGAGTATGGACAGGTGAAACTCTAGGGCATTGTAGATGGGTGAATGGAATTTATGAGTTCAGATTCACTTAGTTTCCCGTTTTTGAAAAGTAGTGACAGCCAGGAATTTAGAAGAGGATGTAAAAGTTAGCAAAATAACAGTTTTCGGAAGTTTAGATGCAGAACTCTTAATAGTGGAGAGTCCTTTGGCATTGACAAAATAGTTTTGACTGATATAGGACTTGTGAACAAATATGAAATGGTCGTTCTGTTTGAGAGATGATACGGAATCCAGTTTCTCTCTCTCTCTCTCTCTCTCTCTCTCTCTCTCTCTCTCTCTCTCTCTCTCTCTCTCTCTCTCTCTCTCTCTCTCTCTCTCGGGTTACATAAACATACCTTGAAGAATAGAATTCTAATTCTTAAAAGTGATGATTTATACTAAATTTCTATTTAGATTCTACAGAAGTTCTCTTCCCCCCCTCCCCCATCTGATGCTCACCTCCAATTTCAGATCTCTTATCCCCTTTCCTTGATCCTACCATTCCCAATTTCGAAAAATAAATTGAGGCTTTTGTCTCTTCA
>NC_090725.1:228097263-228102263 GCF_036898095.1 Palaemon carinicauda | reverse complement strand
CTTGTTACTGCAATGATAGTTAAATCCAGCAAAAAGTAACTCAGCATTTTCAAATCATATTTCATACTTTTCAGTATGACATTCTCCAAAAGTTTAGACCCCGTAGAATGTACTTCCCTTAGAACACAATACGGTACTCTGTAGGCATTACAAAAATGGTCTCTGTAGCGGCCCATAGGCACTATAAATTACCCTCACTTTTTAGCCTTCTACTCAACCCCTATTACTTCATTTCTTCCATCTTGTTTTCCAACCTTTTAACAAATAAATCCTAATGTTAAAGACTACTACTACAAAACAAATAACTCAATTGCAAGTGCTAATTATACATTCTATAATTGAGAAGCCTTTTCGGTATATTATATTAAAAGTCTAAATATATTACTTAATCAATATAGATTTTGTTTGTCGTGGTGGACGATCAAATTAGTTTAGATGGTAATTAAGTATTAGCTGGATTAAGACTATTGTTTTTGAAAGACACATTCTTAATTATTCAAGTTATTCATTTCCTTTGCTTTGCATACAGAAATTTGTATTCCCGGTAACGATGACCGAAAAAAAAATTTAGAATTTATGGCTTTTGTTGATTTCTAGTTCAGAAAATTTTAAATTGTAGTCTTGAAAACACACACATTCTCTCTCTCTCTCTCTCTCTCTCTCTCTCTCTCTCTCTCTCTCTCTCTCTCTCTCGCCTCAAGGTGGGCTTCACAAGAATCAAAGAATGAAACTCTCCGAATAATTTCAACCCTTTTATATAGGCTACTCTTAGAATAGCTTTGATGTGAATATTACTAGATATAAAGCTTGTATAGGAGCGACATAAAACAGGGTTAATGTACCTTCTTTATTGATTATAAGTTAGTGGATAGGGGTATATTCCATTCATAAGGAGTTTAGGATAAAATTTTATATTAGAGTATTAAGCATTTTGTTGGTACGATTTATTTTTCTGTGCTCGGGTATGCTATTAACTGCTGTACCAAATGTAACTTTATCCAGAATGTAGGGAATTTATTGACCAAAAAGTCTAAACCTGTTTGAAATAGAAAATCAGTTTGCTTATGTTCCTAATCGTTGGTATTTAATAGAAAAATTGTTGTTTGTGAAGTAGGTCTGTCTCCCAGCGTTGCTTTCCCTAGGGTTCGTATTTGAGAATTTATTACACAGCTGAAGTGATTAAATATGTACTCCGCTTGCAAGGTGAATGTGTACCTCGGTCCGACCTGCCTATCTGCTGGGGGGAGATGTTGGGTAGTCAGGGCAGTAGTCTTGCAAGTCTCTTCCCTTTGTCTCGACTTCGTCATGTGCATCGGGTGAGACGGATTCGAGAGGCCTGTTAATTAATCAATCAATCAATCTCGGACACTTGTGAATCTGGTCTGCTTTTGACCGAGCTTCAGGTGTTGGAAGTAATGGATCGCTCTGAAATTGCAATATGGGGCTGGTGGTGACTCTTTCGAGACTTAATACTCTGTTTTCTGTATTGAAAAAAAAAATATTTAATAACTTTCAATAAAAATATTAACTATTTATATTTAGCATTGCTTTAGCTCTATAATCTCCTTTAAAAATAAATGTATCACAAGTCTAGTTAACGTGCATAATTGTAAAACTGATAATCTAAATGCTGTTGCATTAGACTTTTAAATAATCACCATACTATTCATGGTCTCTTTTAATCACAATCATTACGTTGTTGTTTGTAAATTGATCAATAAAGTACTGAAAAAAGAGAAGGACGAGGAAAGCAATTCAAGGGCCTAGTAACTTTGCCTAATCAGAATTGACTCAAAAAATGTTACTAGGTGGGAGACTGGGGTGGGCCTTGGTTGGGCTTTCCTCCTCCTCTTTTTTTCAAATTTTATTCATTAATTTACTCAGTATTCAGTGTAATAACTAATTGCTTTACACACTCATTACGTAATGTTTTACCCAGATGCTGAACTTCAAATGCAGCAGTCTCTTGAAAACGTGACGTTTTTGTCATTTAGTGCTGCATCAAAAATGGATGACATAATGACACGTTTTCTTTGGCTTTCAGGCGTTTGAAGCTTTCAGAATATGGGGTTTGATACCTTGATGTAAATTTGTTGTCATTGACTTAGTGAAGTGTCCATATCTTAATTACAATATGTAACAAAAATGACTGTACGAAAACCTGTCTCATGTATGACATTCAATTTTCTACAATAAAAGATGTAGACGAATTTTCTAGTTTTTCTTCAGCAGATTTTAGTAACTGAATACCCTATTTACCTAGTAAAATACAAGTATACCTTTTTTACGTTAAATTACTTGCAACAATTCTAAGAGAGGCTTTAAGTAACTTAAACTAAGGTATATCAAAGACATTTATGTCAGGACTTAAGTAGTCAATGATAATTCATTTGGCTGAAAGCTGGATTAAGTAATGGAAGGGTTATCCAAAATAACCAGGTTACAGTTGGGTCATCTTGGCAGATTGTACTGTATAACCATAAATACTGTAAGGCTACAGCTATCATCCCATCAGTGGGGGAGAATAAGCACTGTAGAGAGAGAGGGAGGGGGGGGGGGGTTCACAAGTCTAAAAGGACTAGTGGCTAGCTATGACAGAACGCATTTCATGAGCTCTTTGGAACTTTACTGGTGGGGACTAAAGGCATTGCTGGTGCTAGAAGAGGGAGGGGGGCGAGTGGGGAGAATACTCGGTCATATGAAGTTAAGTGGGGGAGAAAATCCTTAAGCTTTTATATATTACAATTTTTTTTTAAATATTTCTGTATATGAGCATGGTGAATCAGTACATCATAAGTTTTTTTTTATTTTGTCCTTTAATATTAACACCTATCTTTAATTGTAAAAAAGTTTTACATAATTATTTTGAAAAATTACAATTATGTTATCTGAAAATATTCAACTGTTGTTGAAACTAACGTCGAGTGTGTACCCACAGTTTTTATTTTGTTGAAATTGGGATTACGAGTAGAATTAATGGTAAGCTTGACTTGCTAAATTGAATGTGTAAAATTGGTTGAGAAAACTAGGTCGTTAAGATTTGAGTATGAAATTTTTATGGCAGATCTTGTAAGTAGTTTTCTTTTTATATGGATAGCCTACGATTACTTTTAGAGAATCTTTGAGATGACTCTGAACGTTGAAAGATTTGGAGTTATGAAGTGACCTTGCGTGGAATCACCAAGACAAGTAACTTTCAGAAAGCAAGATTGGTATCCTACAAAGCTAACTGGGCCAGCATTTGACATCTTTGGTTTATCGTCATCTTGAACATAAGGAAAATTTCAGTATGTCATAATCTGTAGGCCTACCAATACCGTAGTTATGTTGTTTTGTGTGGGACCTAGGTCATCTAAAGTGACACTGGACTTTATTTTGTTTATTATAAATCTTTTGTTCATCAGGACCTTTCTTTCGTAGATTTCTCCTAAGTGTTTGGTATCCGTTCAAGCACAGAGCAAGATTCCCATCTTAAAGGTTTTCCTTAAGAGATATTTAGGTCTTTATTGGGTCTTATTAGCCATTTTTTCCTTATCCAATAACATTTAAAAGGTGGCTCTAACATTATAATACTTGTGATTTAAATGTTAACAAATATAATAGTGTTAGGTCACCTTTAAGCTGTTATTGGATATGGAAAAATTACCTAAAAAGAGCCAATAAAGACTTAAATATGACTTAAGGAAAACCTTTAAGGGAATCTTGCTCTGTGCTTGAACGGATACAAACACTTTAGAAAGAGAAATCTACGAAAGAAAGGTCCTGATGAACAAAAGATTTATAATAAACAAAATAAAGTCCAGTGTCACTTTAGATGACCTAGGTCCCACACAAAACATATGTAAGGTATTGGTACAGATTATGACATACTGAAATTTTCCTTATGTTCAAGATGACGACAAACCACAGATGTCAAATGCTGGCCCCAGTTAGCTTTGTAGGATACCAATCTTGCTTTCTGAAAGTTACTTGTCTTGGTGATTCCACGCGAGGTCACTTCATAACTCCAAATCTTTCAACGTTCAGAGTCATCTCAAAGATTCTCTTCAAGTAATCGTAGGCTATCCATACAAAAAGAAAACTACTCACAAGATCTGCCATAAAAATTTCATACTCACTTCTTAACGACCTAGTTTTCTCAACCAATTTTACACATTCAATTTAGCAAGTCAATCTTACCATTAATCCTACTCGTAATCACAATTTCATCAAATAGAATGAAAACTGTAGGCTACACATACTCAACTTGACATCTCAATAGTTGGGAACAATTGCAGTTGATATATTCATAAAAATCTGTCTTGATTAAAGTTAAATTTTGAATGAAAAATAAATTTAATATTCAATAAATTGCTATTGGGTTTAAGCACAATTTTTAATTTGCTGCTGTTTATCAAAATTATTGAATTTCGTTCACCTTAAAACGGCTTCCATTCAAACGATCTAGACTATAGTACTTTGAAATAAAACTACATTGGTAAAGAAATGTAGCCACAATGAAACTGGAAATAAATCTAATAAGATAATTTTGCAGAATTCTATTAGTAAAAAAGAATGTCAGCTTTACTACGGTTCCTTATAAACAACGCCCCAAATAATTCTTTAAAATATGGCTACTTTGAAGGCATTTACTTAAGATTAAACCTTTTCCTTTTCAATGATATAATTCAATCATCATTAATAATGACCTAAAAAGAGACCTTCAACTGTTACCTCAACTATTGTTATGCCGTACCACAAATGAAAACTTTATTTTCCCTTTCGTAATCATCCATGAAATTTTCCCTCCCTTGGCCTTCGGAGGAATTTCTATAACTTTCCTTAAAAAAACTAATCTTATCCTAAGTTTTCCATTATAAACTTAACTAAACTTTAAAAACATTCCTCCAAGCCCTACATTAAGCATTGTTCCTTTCTTAAGCGTCTCTTTAAATAGTAATTGAGTTTTTCCTTGGAAATATTTTCAAGTCTTTATTCCTGTAGTTTTCTAACTTTAAAAC
>NC_090725.1:228086693-228096763 GCF_036898095.1 Palaemon carinicauda | reverse complement strand
TAAGATTCACAAATCCTATATGGCAAAATTATTTTGTCAATGCCAAAGGACTCTCCACTATTAAGAGTTCTGCATCTAAACTTCCGAAAGCTGTTATTTTGCTAACTTTTACATCCTCTTCTAAATTCCGGGCTGTCACTGCTTTTCAAAAACGGGGAACTAAGTAAATTTAACCCATAAATTCCATTCACCCATCTACAATGCCCTTCACTTTCACCTGTTCATACTCAGCATAAACTTAGTTATTTACCATCATTTCATGTATTTTACTTTCATAGTTTCTACATTCAAATGTTTATAGTCCATATGACTACTTTCTTTAATCTTTCTCACATGACTAATATTTCACGACTAATGTTTCATATCTTGTATTTCCTAACATGTATTTTATAACCCGTTTCATATATTCTATAACATTTCGGAACTTATATTTCATAACCCATATTTCGTAACATAAGTTTCATAACCTAAATTTCCTTGCCTATATTTCGTAAACAATATTTATAAACTATATTTTGTAAAATATATTTTATAACATATTTTGTAAACTTTATACTCATTAGCTAGTTTGACAAAATATTTCTTCTTATCCTCTATATCATGGCTTTTTCTTTCAATAACCTCTATTCCATGACTTTTTTTAATAATCTATATATTTTGGCTTCTTCTCTCTATAACCTCTATCTCATGACCTATTTTCAGTACCTATATTGTATGACCCTTTCTTTCAATAACATATATATGAGGTCATTTTCTTTCCATGACCTTTTTCCAATAACCTGCATCACATTTCCCTTTCAATAATCTGTATTACAAGACTACTCCCTTTATTACGCTATATTAAATGATTTACTTTCCTTCACAATTTTTCTAAAATTTCCCAACTACATTATGTTCTGAAATCTCTAACGACATTAATTACTTCAGCAAAAAATGAGAGAGAGAGAGAGAGAGAGAGAGAGAGAGAGAGAGAGAGAGAGAGAGAGAGAGAGAGAGAGAGAGAGAGAGAGAGAGAGAGTTGCCTAAATTTCACGTTTAAGCAATATATTGTTTTAACTAATAATTCGCAATTAATAATTAACAATGCTATCAAAGCAAAAGGATGGAAATTGGGGGAGAAGTTTGACTAACGTAAAAATTATCCAAACTGCATGCTACTGTCCCTTATAGATTTCAGAATACAAAGACAATTGTATGATTTATTTTTTGTAAAATTCAATATTTAAAAAAAACGGACTTCATTGCGTTAACCTTGAGAAATTCAAAACGAAGATGGGCCCTTTGAAAAATTACAAAATATAAAAGATGATTAGAATAACGAAACCTGTTATATTTTATACAATTCGAAATAAAAACTAATAGTAATAACTTTCACTTATAAAACCATTTATAAGGGGACAACAATAAGCTATTATATAAGTTCAAAATACGTAAGGGGATATCAGTAAACTGTTATGTTTTATAAAATTAAAACAAATAAGGGGATAGCAATAATGTATTAGCTTTTATAAAATCAGAATACGTAAGGGGATAGCAGTAAGCTATTATCTTTTATGAAATGAAAATATCGAACGGGCAAGCAGCCATCATATGTTTTAAACATCAACAAACTCCTTCAATCTCTCTTCCGAAGTTATGAAAAGAAATACTAAAGGGGTA
This sequence comes from Palaemon carinicauda, assembly GCF_036898095.1. Taxonomy (NCBI): domain Eukaryota; kingdom Metazoa; phylum Arthropoda; class Malacostraca; order Decapoda; family Palaemonidae; genus Palaemon; species Palaemon carinicauda. Next base: position 228,095,104 of record NC_090725.1, on the reverse strand, counting down.
CGTGAATAAACATGCCTTGAAATCCATATCTACGGAAGTTCTCTTTTACCAATCACAAAATTTTATCAAATAAACATCTAAAACAATACAAAACACAAAAACGTAAATTTCACTCTCATCAATTATAAAGTTTTTGGCATTGTGAAAGCTTAACACATTAATGACATTAGTATAAGTATTTCCCTAGTTCCTGTATTCGTCTTAAATTTTACTGTGTACATTCTCAAATTTAAAATTACAGGCAACATTTAAGTAAAACATGAGAAGTCTTTGAGTTACTAACAAAAGAAATTCACAAAGAAATCTTTGTTGTAGAGAAATGCAAAAGAACTAACTGATTAGCTAGGAGAACCTAAAAATTTTAAAATACCATTTCAAGAAAAAAAAAACAGAGTCAGAAGTGCTCTGAAAACCAAGGCGTGCTACAAAAATTTTGATTAACCGTGTCCTTAAAAATGCAAGGAGGGATTGATTAACTTCATAAAATCAATAGAATCCCGGTAAAAATAATAGGAGTGAACTGGCAACTCAGTAAAGCAAGGAATGACCTGAAAACTCTGCAGATATTTGAATGGCATGGACACCACTGTAAAAAAGGTGGAGTATGGAAATTGTGTAAACCAAGGAGTGACCTGGAATCTTCATAAATCAAGGAGTGACCTGGAATCTTCATAAATCAAGGAGTGACCTGAAATCTTCATAAATCAAGGAGTGGCCTGGAATCTTCATAAACCAAGGAGTGGCCTGGAATCTTCATAAACCAAGGAGTGGCCTGGAATCTTCATAAACCAAGGAGTGGCCTGGATTCTTCATAAACCAAGGAGCGGCCTGGAATCTTCATAAACCAAGGAGCGGTCTGGAATCTTCATAAACCAAGGAGCTGTCTGGAATCTTCATAAACCAAGGAGCGGTCTGGAATCTTCATGATCCAAGGAGTGACCTGGAATCTTTATAAACCAAGGAGTGACCTTAAAACACTATCAACGAAGGAGTGACGTGGGAACTCAGTAAAACCAGGAAAGACTAGAATCTTAGCAAACCAAGGAGAGACTGGAACTCAGTAATCCAGAGAGAGGCTGGAAACTCGGTAAACCCGAGAGAGACTGGAAACTTGGTAAACCAGAGGGAGACTGGAAACTCGGTAAACCAGAGAGAAACTGGAAAATCAGCATATGAAAGAGAGACTGGAAACTCCGCATATGAAAGAGAGACTGGAAACTCCGCATATGAAAGAGAGACTGGAAACTCCGCATATGAAAGAGAGACTGGAAACTCCGCATATGAAAGAGAGACTGGAAACTCCGCATATGAAAGAGAGACAGGAAACTTAGCATATCTAAGAGGGACTGGAAACTCAGCATATCTACGAAAGACTGGCAACTCAGCATATGCAAGAGAGCCTAGAAACTCAGCATATCTAAACGAGACTGAAAACTAAACATATCTAAGAGAGAATTGAAACCCAGCAGACTTAAGAGAGAATTGAAACCCAGCAGACTTAAGAGAGACTGGAAACTGCTAACCAAGGCATAACCTTGAAACTCCAAAAATTCTGGAATTACCTGGAAACCCCATGAGTTAAGGAGTGATATGGAAATTGTATGGCTAGGAATGACCTGGAAACTCTACAAACCAGATCATTTACACAAAACCTACATAAATCAAGGACTGATATGAAAATATCATGAAACAAATGATGCGCTGAAAAGTCTCTAAACCTACGTGAGATTTAGAAACTCCATTAACAAAGAAGTTATCTAGAAGGACAATAAATTAAGGAGTGATAGGGAAACTCTATAAATTAAGGACTGAAATTGGAACCACATGAACCTAGGAGTGTACTAGACCCTCCATAAATCACGGAATAAACTATTTAGTGTCATGGAAATAGTAAACCCAGGCCGGACTTACAAGCTCCAAAAACCAAACTGCATAAACTAAGGAGTGATATGGGATTTCCATAAACCAGGGAATATTTAGGAAACTCCCTAAACTAATGAGAGACTTGAAAACTCCATAAGCTAAGGAGTGGCAATTAAACTTCAGAAACCTAGGAGTGACCTGAAAACTCCATTAATTACAGAATAATCAGGAAACTATAAACTAAAGGATGATATGTAAGTTTTAATGTAACCTTTAAACTCCATAAATTAGGGAAAAACTTGGAAACCCCCTACACCAAGGAGAGACTTGGAAACTCCATAAACCTAGGAAGGACGTAGAAACTCCATAATCTAAGGATTGATATAAAAAAAAAAAAAAAAAAAAAAAAACAATAAATTAAGGAGTTCCATAGAATGTAAATAAAATAACGAGTAGCCTGGAAATCTGGTAACTCCATAAATGAAGTGGCGATATTGAAACTCAGTAAACCAAGAAATCAAATGGAAACTCCGTAGGCCAAGGATGGATCTGGAGAGTTTATTAATCAAGGAGTGACATGGAAATTTTATGAACCATATCATTACATGGCAACTCTATAAACTGAGGAGTGATCTGAAAACCCCATAAAACAAGGAGTGGCCTAGAAACTTCATAACCCAAGAGATTACAAGAGAACTCCATAACAAATACAGTTATACAGAAACTCCATATACCTAGGAGTGACCTGGAAACTAAATAAACCAAGGTGTGACCTTGGAACTTCATAAACCAAGAAGTGGCCCAAAGGTTCACTAACCGAGGAGTTACAAGAAAAAACTTAGGTCTTATAAGGAAACTAAATAAACAAAAAATTACCTAAAAGCTCCAGAAACCAAATAGAGACCTGGAAACTCTAGAACCCTAAAAGTTACCTGAAAACTCTAAAAAAACAAAAAGGGGCCTGGAAACTCCAGAAACCAAAAAGTTGTCTGGAAACTCTAGAAACCAAAAAGTTGTCTGGAAACTCTAGAAACCAAAAAGTTGTCTGGAAACTCTAGAAACCAAAAAGTTGTCTGGAGACACTAGAAACCAAAAAGTTGTCTGGAGACTCTAGAAACCAAAAAGTTGCCTGGAAACTCTAGAAACCAAAAAGTTGCCTGGAAACTCTAGAAACCAAAAAGTTGCCTGGAAACTCTAGAAACCAAAAAGTTGCCTGGAAACTCTAGAAACCAAAAAGTTGCCTGGAAACTCTAGAAACCAAAAAGTTGCCTGGAAACTCTAGAAACCAAAAAGTTGCCTGGAAACTCTAGAAACCAAAAAGTTGCCTGGAAACTCTAGAAACCAAAAAGTTGCCTGGAAATTCTAGAAACCAAAAAGTTGCCTGGAAACTCTAGAAACCAAAAAGTTGCCTGGAAACTCTAGAAACCAAAAAGTTGCCTGGAAACTCTAGAAACCAAAAAGTTGCCTGGAAACTCTAGAAACCAAAAAGTTGCCTGGAAACTCTTAGAAACCAAAAAGTTGCCTGGAAACTCTTAGAAACGAAAATGTGACCTGAAAACTCTAGAAACCAAAAAGTGACCAAGAAACTCTAGAAACGAAAATGTGGCCTGGAAACTCTAAGAAACTAAAATGTGACACGAGAACTCCAGAAATCTGAAAGTGACAAGGAAACTCCAGAAACCTTAATTTGACAAGTTAACCCCAGAAACCTTAATTTGACAAGTAAACCCCAGAAACCTAAATTTGACAAGGAAACTCCAGAAACCTAAATTTGACAAGGAAACTCCAGAAACCTAAATTTGACAAGGAAACTCCAGAAACCTAAATTTGACAAGGAAACTCCAGAAACCTAAATTTGACAAGGAAACTCCAGAAACCTAAATTTGACAAGGAAACTCCAGAAACCTAAATTTGACAAGGAAACTCCAGAAACCTAAATTTGACAAGGAAACTCCAGAAACCTAAAAGTGACAAGGAAACTCCAGAAACCTAAATTTGACAAGTAAACTCTAGGAACCTAAAAGTGACAAGGAAACTCCAGAAACCTAATAGAAACCAGAAAAAATTGGTCAGGAAACTCTAGGAACCAAAGAGTACCCTGGAAACTCCATAGACCAAGGAGTTACAGGGAAATTCCTAAAACGAAATAGTGTCCTTGATAACCTGTATATCCATAAACCGAAAAGTGTTTTAGAAACTTCACAAATCAAGGAGCGTCCAGAAAAGTAAAAAACTATGGAGCCACATGAAAACTCCTTGACTTATAAGGCGTTAAATCCAAACTCCAGAGACCAAGGAGTGGCATTTAAAGCCATGAACCAAGGAAACCATATAAACCCAGGAATAGCCTGCAAACTTGATAAACTAATTTCTTTAAATTCAATAAACCAAAAAGTGACTTGGAACCTTTATAAACCAAGGAGTGAGCTAACAACTCCATAAACCAATGAATACTATAGAAACTTCATAATTCAAGCCATTGACTGAAATTCCATAGAATAAAGAGCGGTATAGAAAAGTCGGTTAATAAAGGATTTATTTGGAAAATTAATAAACCACGGAATGACCTGAAACCCAATAAACCATGGAGTTACAAGAAAACTCAACAAACCTTGGGGTTACAAGAAAATTCAACAAACCATGGAGTTACAAGAAAACTCAACAAACCTTGGAGTTACAAGAAAATTCAACAAACCTTGGAGTTACAAGAAAATTCAACAAACCATGGAGTTACAAGAAAACTCAATAAACCATGGAGTTACAAGAAAACTCAACAAACCATGGAGTTACAAGAAAACTCAACAAACCATGGAGTTACAAGAAAACTCAACAAACCATGGAGTTACAAGAAAACTCAACAAACCATGGAGTTACAAGAAAACTCAACAAACCATGGAGTTACAAGAAAACTCAACAAACCTTGAAGTTACAAGAAAATTCAATAAACCATGGAGTTACAAGAAAACTCAATAAACATGGAGTCACAAGAAAACTCAATAAACCATGGAGTTACAAGAAAACTCACTAACCATGGAGTTACAAGAAAACTCAACAAACCTTGGAGTTACAAGAAAATTCAATAAACCATGGAGTTACAAGAAAACTCAACAAACCTTGGAGTTACAAGAAAACTCAACAAACCTTGGAGTTTCAAGAAAATTCAATAAACCATGGAGTTACAAGAAAACTCAATAAACCATGGAGTTAAAGAAAACTCAACAAACCATGGAGTTACAAGAAAACTCAATAAACCATGGAGTTACAAAAAAAAACTCAATAAACCATGAAGTTACAAGAAAACTCAATAAACCATGAAGTTACAAGAAAACTCAATAAACCATGTTGTTACAAGAAAACTCAATAAACCATATTGTTACAAGAAAACTCAATAAACCATATTGTTACAAGAAAACTCAATAAACCATGTTGTTACAAGAAAACTCAATAAACCGTGGAGTTACAAGAAAACTCAATAAACCGTGGAGTTACAAGAAAACTCAATAAACCGTGGAGTTACAAGAAAACTCAATAAACCGTGGAGTTACAAGAAAACTCAATAAACCATGGAGTTACAAGAAAGCTCAATAAACCATGGAGTTACAAGAAAACTCAACAAACCATGGAGTTACAAGAAAACTCAACAAACCATGGAGTTACAAGAAAACTCAACAAACCATGGAGTTACAAGAAAACTCAACAAACCATGGAGTTACAAGGAAACTCAACAAACCATGGAGTTACAAGAAAATTCGATAAATCATGGAGTTACAAGGAAACTCAACAAACTATGGAGTTACAAGAAAACTCAACAAACCATGGAGTTACAAGAAAACTCAACAAACCATGGAGTTACAAGAAAACTCAATAAACCATGGAGTTACAAGAAAACTCAATAAACCATGGAGTTACAAGAAAACTCGACAAACCATGGAGTTACAAGAAAACTCAACAAACCATGGAGTTACAAGAAAACTCGGCAAACCATGGAGTTACAAGAAAACTCGACAAACCATGGAGTTACAAGAAAACTCAACAAACCATGCAGTTACATGAAAACTCAATAAACATGGAGTTATAAGAAAACTCAACAAACCATGGAGTTACAAGAAAATTCAATAAACCATGGAGTTGCAAGAAAACCCAATAAACCACGGAGTTACAAGAAAACTCAATAAACCATGGAGTTACAAGAAAATTCCATAAATCAAGGAGTGACTTGGAAACTCCATAAGCCAAGGAATTTAATGGAAACTCCATAAACCAAGGAATTTAATGGAAACTCCATAAACCAAGGAATTTAATGGAAACTTCAGAAACCAAGGAGAAGCCTAAAAACTCTATAAAGATGTGATTTGACAGGGAAAATCCTTGAACAAAGGGGTGATCTGGAAAGTCCATAAAATAAGTTAGTTACAGGGAGTTCAAGAAACCGTGGAATATTTTGGATATTCCATAAATCCAGATGTAACCTTTAATCTCAATAAACCCATGTGTGGCCTGGAAAATCGATATACCAAGGATTTGCAGGAATATTCCTTAAAAGCAAAGAGTGACCTGGAAACTCCATAAACCAAGGAATTTAATGGAAACTCCATAAACCAAGGAATTTAATGGAAACTTCAGAAACCAAGGAGAAGCCTAAAAACTCTATAAAGATGTGATTTGACAGGGAAAATCCTTGAACAAAGGGGTGATCTGGAAAGTCCATAAAATAAGTTAGTTACAGGGAGTTCAAGAAACCGTGGAATATTTTGGATATTCCATAAATCCAGATGTAACCTTTAATCTCAATAAACCCATGTGTGGCCTGGAAAATCGATATACCAAGGATTTGCAGGAATATTCCTTAAAAGCAAAGAGTGACCTGGAAACTCCATAAACCAAGCAGCGACTTCAAAACTACTCAAACCAAGGAGTAACTTCAAAACTCCATAAATCAAGGAGTAACTTCAAAACTCCATAAACCAAGGAGTAACTTCAAAACTCCATAAACCAAAGAGTAACTTCAAAACTCTGTAAACCAAGGAGAGACCTATGAACTTCATAAACCAAATAGTAACCAGGAAATTCGAAAAAAATGAATGATATAAACACTGTAAACCAAAGGAGTTACTTGGAAACTCAATAACAAAGTAGTAACATATAAAATCTGAAACCAAGGAGTGTTCTGGAAACTTTATCAATAACGTTGTGATAAGGAAACTTCATAATTCAATAAGTATGGAAATTTCATGAACTAAATAGTGACAAGGAAACTTCACAAACTAAAAAGAGACCTGAAAAGTCCTTAAATGGAAGAGTGACCTCGAAATTTTATGAATCAAAGAGTGACCTCGAAATTTTATGAATCAAAGAGTGACCTCGAAATTTTATGAATCAAAGAGTGACCTCAAACCTCCGTAATCCAAGAACACATAAAAGTTCTTAAACCCAGGAGTGACCTTGAAACTGCATTAACTAATGAGAGATCAATAAACTTCTTAACTGAAGTGACCTGGAAACTTTATAATCAAAGAAGAGATATAAAACTCCATAAACGAAAAAGTGACAAGAAAAAATTACAAACAGAGGGGGAACTTAATAAACCAAGGGGAGGCCTGGGGATATGGAAACAAAGAAATTATTTTGAAACTCAATGAACTAAAGAGTAACTTGCAAATTCAATAAGCAAAAGAGTGACCAGAAAATTCCATAAACGAAATTGCAACCTGGAAACTCCATAATCCATAGGGTAACCTGGAAACTCCATAAACTGTCAAGTGACTTCAAAATTCTCTGAACCTCATAAACTACATACATTAAAAAATTTTAAAAACTTTTTAAAACAAGGAGCGACTTGAACTTTATTGATGGAGAAGTAAACATGAAACTTTGTAAACAAAGGATTGATCTGGCAATCCTGAAACTACGGAGTGGTGTGGAAACTATGTAAACTAAGGAGTGGCCTGGAAAATCAACATCCCACTTAATAACAATGCTATAACCAAAGAGATTACTTGAAAAATGCATAAGATGCAAACCAAGATGTAACCTAGAAATCCCATTAAGTAAGGAGTGTTCTTTAAACTCCATAAACCAAACATTGACATAAATTAAGTAGTGACCCAAAAACTCTGAAAACCGGTAGTTGGGGCCAAAAAAAAAAATAATGTGAAACAAAGTGTCAAGGAATTCTTTTAAAAAACTGAAAGCCCTGAATAAAAAGAAAAAAAAAACTTTATGAACTAAAACGAGCCGCGCAAATTTGCTTAAACCAAATTACAATAATTTTCTTTTTTTAAATCAAGGAAACCCATGAAAACCACTGTAAACTAATGCATGTCCCGAAAGAAAATATAAATCAAGTACTGTAAAAAAAGAGGAAAAATTAAAGTGTTATTTTCTTTTAGAAATTAGTGCAGTTAGTACCAGATTGAAGAAAACCACAGATGTTATGTTATCCCAGGTAGAGATAATCATAGAAATTAAGTCAAGATATTACCATCATTATGACTTTTCAAAGATCTAATTATTGGCTACTATAAAACTTCACCAGTGATCTGTTCCTC
>NC_090725.1:228026693-228081693 GCF_036898095.1 Palaemon carinicauda | reverse complement strand
GATATCTACTCTTACACCGATTTTAAGAGAATTTATTAAAAAGGATTAATTTTTATGTATACTTGGGGATTAATATTTATTGTTACACACGCTCAATCTTACTTTTTACTTTTATGTTATTTATCTTAAAAGCCGCGAAGGATGGTTTCGGATACTTATTGCTCAACATTATATAGTATTCCCCAGTAGGTTCACGTGAACTACGCTTGGTTATATATTTACTCTTATTTTGCTCCCCAACAAAAGCTACAATTTAAGGGGAAAATAACTAAAAATCCAAGCTAATCTTTGAACAGGTGACAGAGAAGTCTTTCCCACTTAATATAAAATAAATAGCATTAAAATCTTAACTTATCTCTGAATTGATGTTAGTTGAGTCACACGGTCGTCATCCTCATCTGTGTTTGGTACATATTTGCTTTAGTTCATCTTAATTTGTTCGACAGGAACTTGCAGTCTATTCCATTTCTTATTCCTGGTTTAGATATCAATCTCTGGCACATTCGTATTGTTAGTTCTTCATGCATGTTGTATAAGATTTTTCATAACCCTGGCCGTCCTTTGCAATCAAAACTTTCCAGATAGTACCATCCAGCAATCAAAACTTTCCAGATAGTACCATCCAGTCTATTCAAGGTGTAACTAGAGGGTTATAAACATTGTTCAATAATAAAGACATTTGAATAAATGGACCAAGCTCTTATTTAGTAACCAATTTGTGGAATGTTCTTTTTAACCATGCATTTGAATCAGTGGAACTTCAAAAGTTCAAACTTGCAGCGAATGTTGTTGAATAGGCTGCAGTAAGTCTCTCTTTACTGCTTAGATATGAAATATCTATTTTAACGTTGTTACTGTTCTTAAAATATTTCATGTTGATCATTACTTTTCTTGTTGTTTATTTTTATTTCCTTTCCTTACTGGACTATTTTTTTTCCTGCTGAAGCCCTTGGGCATATAGTATCGTGTTTTTTTCCAAATAGGGTTGTAGCTTAGCTAGTAATGATATTAATATATCGAAGTCGCTGTAACTTCCATATTACTTGAACTTTCCAGTTTTGTATTCTGTACGTGTAGGCACACCTGGAAGAAAGAAAGAGACATTTTATACGCTTAAAACTACAAAACCTTAAGGCTACTGATCACCAACTGTTAATAATCGATCTGATACATGAACAACATGATGCTTTAGGATTACCATTTTAGATTTATACGAGTTATTTTTGTTAACAAAAAGTGACACGCAATACTTGGCAATTTGTGAAGAACTGGACATCATAGCCTGTTCGAAAGAGTTTAAAACGGTGTTAATTACCCAAGTTTAATGGGAAACTAAATTCAGGACTTTAAAGAGTAATATAAGGATAAACATAAAGGTAAAAAAAGAAAATACACAGGTCCCGAACATTATCAAAAAATAACTTTTAGAACACGGCATCCTAGCAAGGGTTAAAAGTAGTTACTATGTAAAGTTGGCATCCTAGCAAGGGTTAAAAGTAGTTACTATGTAAAGTTTTTAGATAAAAAATAATCAAGACATATTCAACAAGTAAATTGTTTTTACCAAAACTTGATAATGTCAAAATTCTTTGTACATTTGTACTGAAAATCTCGATTTTCCGTGAATGTGATAGTCATGATCATTTATAGAAGTTAAGACATATGCATGGGCTGGAGACAGGGAGACCATTCGATGCCGAGTTGTAACTGAAGGAAAATATCGCAGTTGCACTATAAAGTAAAAGCTGAAAGAGGTTGAATGGCTAGATAGAAGAAAGAATGGGGAAACGGAGGTAAAATAGAAGAAAAAGACTGCGAGCAGATATGAGCAAACGTAAGCTTAAAGACACTAGATATGCCTGCAGTCCACTCTGTGAAGTGGACAAATAATACTACACTGCTAGTGAGGTTTCCATGTAAGTGACTTAATTTCACAGGCAATAATTTACCATCAATATAAATTTTTAATAATAGAAACCTTTCCCCTCAAACTGGAAGGATGTATGTGACTTCAAATACTTGACAATCATTTTTGGTTATGACAGCAGTTACATTCAGTTTAAAGGAATTGTTTTTGAAGAACCATCATCGTAAAGCTTTAATTTATTTGACCTTTACAGTTAATTGTCTACGTGATCTTTCAAAATTAAAATAATGTAGTTAAGACTTTATTACTCTTAAGAGAAAACTATCAAAATGCTTTTACGGTTGCTTAAAAGGTTGCAGCTATTCGCGTTAGTAATGGATAAAGTATGGCTGCTCTACTTAGTCGTTTCTCATTCGGAAAGTGTTTAATTGGTTTTATTGCTTTAACTGATCCTAACATTGCCAAGCACAACACAGTAACAGGATTTACGGGAGCATGATCTTTTATGGGAACTAGTTGCTTCATAGTTTTAATATTGATTTAATCAAATAGATAAGAAATTTTAATGGTGGTTTTATGTTACAGTTAACCTAAGTATACAAGCTTGAAAATTTGTAATAACATTTTCAAATGCTTTATCTGCAAATATTTCAAGATCAGAACTCCCTTTTAATACAAGTATTTAAACCCCCCCCCCCCACAAAAAAAAATCCTAATTATTTAGATAATCATAGTTGGTAAACTAAATATGGTATAGTCTCCTAGCTAATCATCACCTTAGCATTCTTGTTGCAATTGTAAAGGGTACATTGGATATTAATCTTGATGCAATTTTATGGTGTACCCTTGATGTTAATTTCATCACAACTGTCGTTCGATTTCGACAATCATTTTGTCGCTACTGTTATTAAATTCCCTCTATCAGTTGTTTCTTATGCTGATTACTCTAATTTTAAACAAACTAGATTAAATTTCTGCCTTAGCGTTAAAGATACGAAAAAAATCCCAAGCACACACATTTCAAGATACTTCCAAAGCACAGAGAAAAATTACTTAAGAACAAAAAATTTTAAGAAAATGATCGCATTTGCAAAGTTTTACTTACTCCTGCCTTCAGTCCCTTTATGATAATCTGACTGAAACGCACTAGTCTTAAATATCATACTCCTAAAACTCCCTCCTTTAACACAAATATTCCTCACAAGCAAAACACTTTTTCATAAAATTAAACTATCTTCCTTTTTCGTTCATCCTTTACAATGAAGAATAGTACGACGCAAAACGCAATGGCAGTCTTAACAATCTATAGCAAAATTCTGATTAGGGAATGGAAGGTTTCTAGTCCCTACTAACTCAATACACAATCTAGGCTTATAATGGAGATAATGAGAGTTGACCATGGACAAACAGCATAAAGTTAGTGGAAGATGAGTAATGCTATTACCAGGACAATGCAAATATTCATCATAGTGAAGGTATATTCATTTATCTGAATTTGTTAATTCACTTTTAACTATCACCTAGCTGCATAATTTTTATTTCCCCTCTGAAATTAATTTGTTGAAATTGTTTGGTTTACCCTTGACATACATTTTGCAGCAATATTTCAGTTTGCCATTAATATTCACTTTGTTATAAGCTTAATTCAATTAGATCTGGATAATTATTTTGTCGCAATACTGTATTTCAACTCGTCATTGAAATTCACTTTGTTGCAATACTACATTTTAATCTGCCCTGGACATTGACTGCCGCAATAATTCAATTCGCCCTTGATATTCACTTTGTTGCAATACAGTAATTTATTTCACCATTAGAAATTCACTGTCGTTTTACTGTACTTTAATCCGCCCTGGACATTGACTGCCACAATAATTCAACTCGCCCTAGATATTCACTTTGTGGCAACACTGTATTCTAATTCCCAATTAGAAATTCACTGTGGTAATACTATCTTATTTCACTATTAGAAATTCCCTGTAACAATACTGTATTTTGAGCTGAACTACACATTGACTGTCGCAATAATTCAATTTCCCTTGATATTCACTTTGTTGCAATACTGTATTCTATTTCCCCATTAGAAATTCACTTTCGCAATACTGTACTTTAATCTGGCCTGGACATTGACTGCCACAATAATTAAATTTGCCCTTAATATTCATTTTGTTGCAATACTGTTTTTTAATTCACCATTAGAAATTCACTTTCGCAATATTGTATTTTAATCCACCCTGGACATAGACTGCCACAATATTTCCATTCACCCTTGATATTCACTTTGTTGCAGTACTGATTTTGATTCACCATTAGAAATTCACTGTCACAATACTGTATTTTAAGCTGCCCTGGGCATTGAATGCCGCAATAATTAAATTCCTTCTTGATATTCACTTTGTTGAAATACTTGTTTTTAATTCACCATTAGAAATTCACTGTCGCAATACTGTACTTTAATCCACCCTGGACATTGACTGCCGGAATAATTCAATTCTCCCTTGATATTCACTTTCTTGCAATGCTGTTTTCATTCACCCTTGACATTCATTTTGTCACAAGTGTATTTTGATTCCCCTTTGATATTCACTTTATCACAATACTATACTTTATTTCAATTTGCCATTGTATTCACTTTGCTTCAACGCTATTCTTATTCGTCCTTGACATTCATTCTGTCACAATATTTAATTTTGCTCTTAGCATTCACTGCGTTGCTGTATTTTAATTTGACCTTCTCACTCACTTTGTTGCAATACTGTATTGAAATTATTCCCTGACATTCACAGTCGCAATATTCTAATTCACCCTTTAAGGTGTGTCCACACGGTCGAACAGTGTCCGTCGAACACAATTGTTACCAGTTAACACGGTGAAAGAAGCGTTAATGACGTCAATAACGAAAACCAAGTAGTGTGTCGGACTGTGCCTGTGTTCGTAAGAGTATGAGCTTCAAACACTCTCCTTCCCTGTAAACATGACTAGTTGTAATCCAGTAATCCAGTTACGGAGGAAAGCTGATTTTGAGATAGAAGAGACTCAGTTACTATCCAAACAGTACTGGCCGAGCCCATGCTTATAAAACATCGAAGCAAATGTTTACAAACGCGTAGCAGCAATAAATAAAGTAACGTCAGAACTTCCGAGAGGTGGAGTGTATGTAACTGGTTTACAAGTCGAAAAATATATGGAATCCATAATGGGTCATTACAAGGAAGAGCTACGCATATAGGAGAAATAAAAAAAAGTCGGAGGTTGGTACAAAGACATTTGCACAACTAAATTATGGCGTTTCAATATAAGAGTATAGAATCACTGAATCTGTTTCAATTATGGACACCGAAGTCTCATTTGCCCGAAGAAGTGTTTGAGCGTAAGGAAAAGACGTAATTCTCTCTCTCTCTCTCTCTCTCTCTCTCTCTCTCTCTCTCTCTCTCTCTCTCTCTCTCTCTCTCAAGAACAGGGGAAACAAATTTTGAACATTTTATCTTTATCACTGAAACAATTTAGATTTAGATTACAACACCTAATCCGAAGTATGAACAGTCTCAAACATTAGTTATTTCTTGGAATAATATAGGCTATACATTGTACGTTAATAACAATAACATCCTCAGTTCACTGCTAGGTTATTTTAAGTAAGACATATGTGATTCTGTAATGCCTCTAGACGTGCTTCAGGAAAAAGCTTCCTCTCACACTTGTGTCCTGCTTAGTTATAAAAGGATTAAGTTCTCCGATAAAATGTATAAAGCGTTTGGGCCCATCAGTATATAGTTTTTAAAGTCTGATTCATAATCAATTTGAGGTTTTCTTTTCACTCCGTCTTTACAACTAGTCCTTCCATGTACCATTCCATTGTTCTAATAAAACAGGAATAATCATGCGGTAAAATTTCATTTATTGAATTGTGCTTTTATTTTATGGTGTATTATGGTTATGATGCTCGGTACTTTAAGCTGATAACTACTACTTGATTCTCGAGTACAGATTATAACACTCACATAGATAAGAGAGATTCCGGCGGACATTTTTTCCGGTCTTTGTCTGGTAAAAGGAGCAGAAATCCTGGTAGTCAGCTTCATCTGGTACCACTGTTTGTTATCATATCAACTTCCCTCATTTCAACGTTTATGACGTCAGTCTCTTTCAATTTAGTTATGGTAACAGTGTTTGTCCGACGAACACTGTTCGACTGTGTGAAAGCACCTTTACATGTCAAAATACTGTATTTTGATTTACCCTTGATATTCACTTCATCGCAATCTATTATTACACCTGTGCCATTCTCTTTGTCGCAATACTCTATTTCATTTCACCCTTGACATTCACTTTGTTATACCTTAATGAGCCCTAACATTTACTTTGCTGCTTTACTGTATTTTAATTTTACTTTTTTTTCACTATCATCATATCATCTTAATTCCTACTCGACTTTCACTTTAACACAAAACTGTATTTGAATTCTAACGGTTGTAATATTTTTATATGCATGTGATAATTATTTTGTCACAATTCTGTATTTCAATTCCCCCTTTGACATTCATTTATTGAAAAACTGTACGTATTTCAATTCACCACATTCACTTTATCGCAACCAATTTAATTCACTCGTGATATTCACTATCGCAATATCTTTATTTACTCTGTCGCAGTATTCTTATTAACCTTAGATATTCCCTTTGTTACAATGCAGTACATATTTTAACCAGCCCTGTATTCGCTTTGCCCCAATATGACAAATTCATAGGTGATTTGTATTTTTCCCAACTATACAAACCTTAGCTATTTAATATGGGTAATTACTTTCGGCGTAGCTGAAATGACGAGCCATTAGAATTTTAACGAGGGTTTACTACCCCACAGCTAGTTAGCGGGGGGTAGGGAGGGTAGCTTGCTACCCCCGCCCTCACACACCTGTGCTTGATCACTTTGCTTAGAGGTAGGACTTCACGGGGGATAGGGCTGGCGGCCAAGTTTGATTAAATAGCTAAGGTTTGTATAGTTAGGAAAAATACAAATTACCTACGAATGTCTTTGTTCCGTAACTGACATACAAACCATGCTATTCAATATGGGTGACTCACCCCTTAGGAAGGGTGGAAAGTCCCAGCCAATACTGGCTTTTGGCTTTTCCCAGGGACTCAGTATCTGAGTGTGTCAGCACTCAACAATAAGGAGTCCCTGCACCTCGCTAGAACCTTGCTACGCAAGGGCTGCGGCCTACGTAAGCTGTGTGTGAAGGTATGAAGTGTGATTCGTCCTAGGAAGTTGACCTGTAGTCCTTTAGATGGAAACTTTAGGCTAGGACTCTCCCAATACCACCTCGTCAGGGTATGGGGACGTGACAGTATTAGCTTAATACTAGGAACAAAAGGAAACATGGTTTACCTGCAGTGGTTCGAGGTCAGCTGTGCAGAGAACCCAGGATGCTGCTTTCCCAAGAGAGGGGAGGAGGAAGAAAAGAATAAGGGCCAGACATACCTTATCATTCATGCAGACTAAGACCGGGTAACAATGCCCTCAACCTTCTGCTACTTGTCCATTAAGGAGCCTGAGGTTTTAAACCAGCTGTTGTGTAGCCACCACAGGGCCGATAGAAAACATGTCGAGCCTCCTGTGGGTCACGTCTTGCAGGTAGTGGGTTGTGAAGGTCGTCCGACACTTCCACACCCCCGCTTGTAGCACCTGCGTCACTGCAAAGTTTTTCTTGAAGGCCAGGGATGTAGCTACGCCCCTGACATCATGTGCTCTAGGGCGACGTGACGGAGGAGGGTCTGGATTCAGGGACAGATGGATCACCCTACGAATCCATGCCGAGATGGTATTCTTGGTAACCCTCCTCTTAGTCCTCCCAGTGCTCACAAACAATGCCTGCACCTGGGGACGAACTGCAGCCGTTCCTTTGAGATGTAGTTTCAGACTCCTTACTGTACACAGTAGGAGATGGTCTGGGTCATCTGTTACAGAACGAAGACTCGAAATCTGGAAGGAGTCGAACCGAGGGTCCTGCAGTCCCGGATTCTGAGTCTTTGCAATAAACTCAGTGACGAATCTGAACGTTACCTCCCCCCATCCCCTTAAATGGGCGATGTCATAAGAGAGACCATGAAGTTCACTGACTCGCTTGGCCGAGGCCAAAGCTAGTAGGAACACCGTCTTCCAAGTTAGGTGGGGATCTGAAGCCTGGTGTAATGGTTCGTAGGGAGGTCTCTTAAGAGACCTGAGAACTCGAACCACGTTCCATGGAGGAGGTCTCACTTCCGACTGAGGGCAGGTAAGTTCATAACTCCGTATGAGTAGGGAAAGTTCCAGCGAGGAAGAAATGTCCACTCCTTTGAGCCTGAAGGCTAGACTTAAGGCTGAGCGATAGCCTTTCACCGCCGAGACGGAAAGGCGCATTTCCTCCCGCAAATACACGAAGAACTCCGCTATTGCTGGAATAGTGGTATAGAGTGGAGAGATACCCCTTCCACAACACCAACCACAGAAGACTCCCCACTTTGCCTGGTAGAGAGATGCGGATGACCTTCGCAGGTGTCCAGACATCCTGCTCGCAACTTGTTGCGAAATCCTCTCTCAGCAAGGAGATGCTGGATAGTCTCCAGGCGTGAAGTCGTAGCGAAGCTACGGCTTTGTGGAAGATGTTGGCGTGTTGTTGTTTGAGTAGCTCGTGTAGTGGAGGGAGTTCTCTCGGAACTTCCGTTAGGAGTTGCAGAAGGTCCGGAAACCATTCCGCGTGATGCCATAGCGGAGCTATAAGGGTCATCGAAAGATTGACCAATATTCTGGTCTTGTTGAGCACCCTCCTCATCAGACAGAACGGGGGAAAGTTGTATACGTCGATGTTGTCCCACCATTGTTGGAAGGCATCTTGCCAGAGTGCCTTGGGATCCGGGACTGGGGAGCAGTACAGCGGAAGCTTGAAGTTCAGCGCTGTAGCGAACAGATCCACAGTCGGGGAACCCCACAAAGTCAGGACTGTTTTGGCTACTAGATGATCCAAAGACCACTCGGTACTCACTATCTGAGACGCTCTGCTCAGATTGTCGGCGAGCACATTCTTCTTGCCTGGAATGAAGCGAGCCGATAGTGGAATCGAGTGGGCTTCGGTCCATCTCAGTATCTCTACTGCGAGATGGGATAGCTGCTTTGAAAAGGTACCTCCTTGCTTGTTGATGTAAGCCACTACTGTGTTGTTGTCGCTCATCACCACCACAGAGTGACCCACCAGGTATTGTTGGAACTGTTGAAGGGCCAGGAATATGGCCTTCATTTCTAGCAGATTTATATGGAGTCACTTTTCTGATTCTGACCACAGGCCTGAGGTCCTGTGTTGCAGAACGTTGGCCCACCACCCTTTCTTTGAGGCGTCTGAAAACAGCATCAAATCCGGGGGGAGGACGAGAAGATCCACTCCCCTTCGTAGGTTCTCGTCTGTCACCCACCACTGAGGGTCCGTCTGTTCCGCAGGACCCATAGGGATCATGACGTCCGGGGAATCGTGACCCTGATTCCACCGGGACTTGAGTCGCCATTGGAGGGATCTCATCCTGAGGCGACCGTTGGGAACTAGACGGGCCAAGGATGAGAGGTGACCGAGGAGACATAACCACGATTGGGCTGGGAGTTCTTCTCGTCTGAGGAAAGGACTTGCGACCCTCCTCATCCTTGCTATCCTGTCGTCTGATAGGAAAGCTTTGTGGAGATTGGTGTCTATGATCATGCCTAGATATACCAGTCTGAGTGGGAAGTAGAGAGGACTTCTAGAGATTTACCATGATCCCCAGATCTTGGCAAAGTCCCAGAAGTTTGTCTCAGTGTCAAAGAAGGGCTGACTCCGAGTCTGCTAGGATCAGCCAGTCGTCCAGATAACGGAGGAGACGGATGCCGATCCTGTGTGCCCACGACGATATTAGGATGAACACACTGGTGAAAACCTGTGCTGCTGTGGAGAGACCAAAACACAGCACCTTGAACTGGTACACCTTGTTGTCTAGGCTGAATCTTAAGTACTTCCTTGAAGACGGATGGACTGGGATCTGGAAGTAGCCTATGCGTCCTTCAGGTCCAGTGTACACATGAAGTCTTGCGGTCTCACTGCAAGTCTGACCTTGTTTACAGTCTCCATGCTGAACGGAGTTTGCTTGACAAACCTGTTCAGAGCTGAGAGGTCGATGACTGGTCTCCAGCCTCCAGACGCCTTCTTTACAAGAAAGAGTCGACTGAAGAAGCCTGGGGACCCGTCGACGACCTCTTCAACATGGTCTGGACTTCTGCCCGAAGGGCTTGTCCCCTTGCCGATCCCATGGCAAGGGAGCTCAACGACACTGGATTCGCTGTCAGGGGAGGTAGAGATGATGTGAACGGGACACGATATCCTTGACTGATTACGGAAATCGTCCAGGAATCGGCCCAAAGTCACTGCCACCTGTTTGCGCAACTTTGTAGGCATTCCCCCACTGGTGGACTTGCAGGGGGACTGCCAATCCTAGCATTTGCGGCCTCGGCAGCTCCCTCTAGGATTCCTTCCTCCCCTGGAGGATTTTTTGCCTTTCTTGTCCTTGACAGGAAAGGGCTTAGACACCGTCGTCTTCGCTGTAGCTGCCGGTTTCGTGGTCTTGGTAGGACGTGGTTGCTGGGGTGCTGGAGGTTTATAGGGCTTCGATGTTAGAGCCCTATGTAGGAGAGAGTCCTGGTTGGACTTCCTCCACCTCTCAACTGCCTGCTCCACGTCCTTAGGCTCGAACAAGTTCTTCCCCATAATGGAAGAATGTCTGAGCCTGCTGATCTAGGTACTGGGGACCTTTTGATGGAATCTCTCAGACATCGCATCTCAACATTTCAAGATGGTATTAGCCCACAAGTTCAAGACTTGGTGGGCTAGAAACTCAATCGTACGAGTGCCTGAGAGTAAAAAGGTCTTCATGGACTTCTTGGTACTTTCTTTGGACAAGTCCTCTGAACGTAACAGAATGCCTAGGGACCCTAGCCTGATGTCCAGCTACGAAGTTGCCTGCATGGCACACTTCGCTACCTTCTCCTGGCTAAGGATCTCCGTAGCCGAGAACGAGATCTGCCGGTTGGAGTCTCTCTCTAGAGGGACTCCCCTGGTAAGCTCTTCCAAAGAGTGGTGTAGGGGAAGAGCTAAACAAGTCTCCTCAACGTTGTCAAAGTACCTCCTCTGATGGACACGAGGAGGTGGGAGGAGTTTGTTGCCGGCGCTGGATCGGCTGGAGGAAGCAAGCTCGGAGAGCTGGGCTTCGATCTTGTCTCTGGCATTCTTAACCCCTTGAGACCAGGGCAAAGCTGCACTGGCCTTTGAGGGTTTTTGAGTACCAAAGACTCGGTCCAAGACCATGTCTTTGCCCTCACGAGGGGGAATTTCTGGATCCGCAAACCCATTGAAATTCCTCATAAGGGTCAGAACCTGCCAGAATGCATGCTCTGACTCCTGCAGCTCCCCTCCTGAAGGGATAGCAGCGAAGTCTCCTGTCCCCAAAGGCTCTTCTTGGGGGGGACTCGTGGACGTTCTCTGAGTGCTTGGCTGGCTCAGGTCTAAGCCTTGAAGATGACTTTGGCAAAGTCCTTCGACTCCCTCCTAGGAGGGATGCAGGACTCCAACAACGATGGTGGGAGGCTCTTCTCCACCCCTACCCGAGAAGACTTTCCACCGCGAGGTGGGGTTTCCCTCATTGGTGCGATGGGGGAACGCCCCACCTCGCGTGACTCCCTTGAGAATGGGAAATCTTCGTCCGAAGGGGAGGGAGTGAAAGTCAAGAACTTACGAGGAGTCAGCTTCGCCCTCGGAGAAGTTACCACGTTCGACACTCCTCTCTTCCTCTTCAGGGGAGTAGAAGCTGCCAATGATTTGTGGCCCAGCTCAGAGAGAACAGGCTTAAAAGCCTGCATAACCGCTCTGACCAGGGACCCAAACCAAGGCTGCTGACTGACAGCTGTGCTGTCAGAAACTCCCTCTGGAGGGAAGGGGATCGACCGATCCCTAGGAGGAGTTACCTGAAAAGATGAAGGAAAAGAAAAGTCCCTAGACCTATCCGGAATCTTCCCTCTCACCGGCGAGCGCGCTGTTCTTCGCTTGCAGGGGGGGAGGGGGGGCAACGCGACGCTGATGACATGGCCGCGTGTTGTCCTGCAGCCTCGCGCGTGGGATCGCGCTGGGGAGCGTGCTGGCGCTCACGCGATGGGAATTGCTCTGGGTCGCGCGCGGGAGACTGTTCGCACACGGGCGAATGTTGGCGCGATGGCACGCAGGGGCGCGGGCTGGAGAAGGCAGAGGGCACGCTGAAGGATGGATAAGCGCTCGCGCGTGCGAAGGCGACTGTTCACGCGCGTAGGGTCCAGCCGAAGAGCTCGTGAGGGCGATAACCATGGGCGTGCGGGCGATAACGTTGGGCGTGCGCGCAGGACACATCCCTTGCGCGCGGGCACGCATGAGAGCGCACATCTGGCTGTGGTGATGGGCATGGGGGCGCGCTGGCGAAGGATGGCGCGTTGGTGAGCGCTGGCGAGCAGGGGAAGAAGTTAACTTCCCCACTGCGCCCAGATCAGAAGATCGTGGGCGCGCAGGCAAGCACTGGCGCGCAGGAGAGCACTGGCACGTGGGCAAGCGCTGGCGTGCAAGAGAACAAAGGCACGCAATAGCGCGCTGCCGATGAGCTCTTGTGCGCAAGTGATCGTTGGCGCGCAGGGGAGACCTGGCGCGTAAGGGACGTATGCACTAACTTGTGCATGCGTCTTTGATGCCCCGAAGGGACCGTTGCCCGTTTTACAGCGGGATGCATTGGCGCCCACAGCGCGTCAGCAGCCAGGAACATCGACGGCAGGTCAGCAGGTCTGACGGGTGGAAGGTCGGCGTGCCCTTTGTAAGGACGACCTTCCAGCGAAGGAGATCGCGAACGATCTGCAGAGAGGTTCAGGGATGTAGCTGGGAGAGTCGGAGAACGACGGCGAGGTTCCTCTGCGGCGGACTGCCGTGACGATGAACCAAAGAGGTGCCTCCTAACACCCTTGTGAGGTGAAGGAAGGCCTCTACGGTGAAGAGGAAGGCGGGATTTATGTCTTATACGCACTCTGGGGGCTGTGGGGTCAGCGGGCTGACCATCAGCAGTCCTCCGAAGAGGGGTCTCTATGAGTGAACTCCCCTGAGGGGGAGAATCACCGGCAGGAGAGACCGTTGGACTTAGTTCCTCCCTCGAAGGATGTTCAGAGGGGGGAACTAAGCCTTCAGCTACATCAGGATCATCATGAGCAGAGGTTTGACATAACTCATTGGAGGTCTCTGCCATGACAACGTCGACGATAGACAGAGGATCAACCTCTCCTAAATCGACGATTGTTTGACAACGGCCCCCAACCTGATCATGTCAAACAAGGCTTCCTTGGAGGGCAAACCCTCAAGCCCCAAGGAAGCCCAAAGCTGAAACGAATCATCATTAGTCACAGGCATATCTAAATCCTCCCCCGGGGTAGGAGGAGGAGCTGCCTCGCTATAGGAAGCAACTCCCTCTCCCAAATCCCGAGATCGGGCAACAGAACTATGGCCTACGCTACCATACGACAACGGGATGCATTGGCGCCCACAGCGCGTCAGCAGCCAGGAACGTCGACGGCAGGTCAGCAGGTCTGACGGGTGGAAGGTCGGCGTGCCCTTTGTAAGGACGACCTTCCACCGAAGGAGATCGCGAACGATCTGCAGAGAGGTCCAGGGATGTAGCTGGGAGAGTCGGAGAACGACGGCGAGGTTCCTCTGCGGCGGACTGCCATGACGATGAACCGAAGAGGCGCCTCCTAACACCCTTGTGAGGTGAAGGAAGGCCTCTACGGTGAAGAGGAAGGCGGGATTTATGCCTTATACGCACTCTGGGGGCTGTGGGGTCAGCGGGCTGACCATCAGCAGTCCTCCGAAGAGGGGTCTCTATGAGTGAACTCCCCTGAGGGGGAGAATCACCGGCAGGAGAGACCGTTGGACTTAGTTCCTCCCTCGAAGGATGTTCAGAGGGGGGAACTAAGCCTTCAGCTACATCAGGATCATCACGAGCAGAGGTTTGATATAACTCATTGGAGGCCTCTGCCACGACAACGTCGACGATAGACAGAGGATCAACCTCTGCTAAAGTCGGCGATTGTTTGACAACGGCCCCCAACCTGATCATGTCAAACAAGGCTTCCTTGTAGGGCGAACCCTCAAGCCCCAAGGAAGCCCAAAGCTGAAACAAATCATCATTAGTCACAGGCATATCTAAATCCTCCCCCGGGGGAGGAGGAGGAGCTGCCTCGCTATGGGAGGCAACTCCCTCTCCCAAATCCCGAGATCGGGCAACAGAACTATGGCCTACGCTACCATACGACAACGGGATGCATTGGCTCCCACAGCGCGTCAGCAGCCAGGAACGTCGACAGCAGGTCAGCAGGTCTGACGGGTGGAAGGTCGGCGTGCCCTTTGTAAGGACGACCTTCCACCGAAGGAGATCGCGAACGATCTGCAGAGAGGTCCAGGGATGTAGCTGGGAGAGTCGGAGAACGACGGCGAGGTTCCTCTGCGGCGGACTGCCGTGACGATGAACCGAAGAGGCGCCTCCTAACACCCTTGTGAGGTGAAGGAAGGCCTCTACGGTGAAGAGGAAGGCGGGATTTACGCCTTATACGCACTCTGGGGGCTGTGGGGTCAGTGGGCTGACCATCAGCAGTCCTCCGAAGAGGAGTCTCTATGAGTGAACTCCCCTGAGGGGGAGAATCACCGGCAGGAGAGACCATTGGACTTAGTTCCTCCCTCGAAGGATGTTCAGAGGGGGGAACTAAGTCTTCAGCTACATCAGGATCATCATGAGCAGAGGTTTGATATAACTCATCGGAGGCCTCTGCCACGACAACGTCGACGATAGACAGAGGATCAACCTCTGCTAAAGTCGGCGATTGTTTGACAGCGGCCCCCAACCTGATCATGTCAAACAAGGCTTCCTTGGAGGGCGAACCCTCAAGCCCCAAGGAAGCCCAAAGCTGAAACGAATCATCATTAGTCACAGGCATATCTAAATCCTCCCCCGGGGGAGGAGGAGGAGCTGCCTCGCTATGGGAGGCAACTCCCTCTCCCAAATCCCGAGATCGGGCAACAGAACTATGGCCTACGCTACCATACGACAACGGGATGCATTGGCGCCCACAGCGCGTCAGCAGCCAGGAACGTCGACAGCAGGTCAGCAGGTCTGACGGGTGGAAGGTCGGCGTGCCCTTTGTAAGGACGACCTTCCACCGAAGGAGATCGCAAACGATCTGCAGAGAGGTTCAGGGATGTAGCTGGGAGAGTCGGAGAACGACGGCGAGGTTCCTCTGTGGCGGACTGCGGTGATGATGAACCGAAGAGGCGCCTCTTAACACCCTTGTGAGGTGAAGGAAGGCCTCTACGGTGAAGAGGAAGGCGGGATTTACGCCTTATACGCACTCTGGGGGCTGTGGGGTCAGCGGGCTGACCATCAGCAGTCCTCCGAAGAAGAGTTTCTGTGAGTGAACTCCCCTGAGGGGGAGAATCACCGGCAGGAGAGACCGTTGGACTTAGTTCCTCCCTCGAAGGATGTTCAGAGGGGGGAACTAAGCCTTCAGCTACATCAGGATCATCACGAGCAGAGGTTTGATATAACTCATCGGAGGTCTCTGCCACGACAACGTCGACGATAGACAGAGGATCAACCTCTGCTAAAGTCGGCGATTTTTTGACAGCGGCCTCCAACCTGATCATGTCAAACAAGGCTTCCTTGGAGAGCGAACCCTCAAGCCCCAAGGAAGCCCAAAGCTGAAACAAATCATCATTAGTCACAGGCATATTTAAATCCTCACCCGGGGGAGGAGGAGGAGCTGCCTCTCCCAAATCCCGAGATCGGGCAACAGAACTATGGCCTACGCTACCACTCGACAGTTTTTCGGAAGAAACCGATCAAGTGGGAGCTTCAGAGGAGGATTGGGCCATGGAAGAAGAGCCCTTGGGATTTTCTCCTTTCAAAGAAACATTCGAAGGAGAAATATCCCGTCTGGACTACTTCTTCCGGCGCCGAGAAAACCTCTACCACTGGGAGGTAGACCACTCCCTACACTCACCACACACTTTATTTCTATCACACCGCTGGCCCCTACAATAAGGACATAGGGTGTGAGGGTCCGTATCGACCACCGACATATACGTGCCACAAGGGCGGTCGGGTGATCCAGGACACTTCCGCATAGCAGAGGCCAACTTTACGCACACCTGTCAAAGGAAAAGCAAAAAGCATTAACAATGGCTGTCAAAGAAGGAGAGGGTGACAGTGGACACGTCCGACTACCACCCGAGCCGAGAGCAAAGTGAGCTCAAGCACAGGTGTGTGTGGGGGAGGGGTAACAAGCTATCCTCCCTACCCCCCGCTAACTAGCGGTGGGCTAGTAAACCCTCGTTAAAATTCTAATGGCTCGTCATTTCAGCTACGCCGAAAGTAATTACCCATATTAAATAGCGTGGTTTGTATGTCAGTTACGGAACAAACTGTATTTCAATTTGCCTTGACATTCACTTTGTCGTAATATTCTCCTTTGACATTCACTTTATTGCAGTATTTTAATTTACTATGGACATCTGTTTGGTTTTAATTACTTAATTTGTCCTTGAAATTCCCTTTGTTGTGATACCGTATCTTAATTCGCCCTGAATAATAACTTTGTCGTGATATCATATCTTAATTCCCACTGGACATATTAACTTTATTGTTATATTTCAACTATCCCTTGACATTCCCTTAATCATCATCACTTTTCCCACTGATATCCCCACATTAAGAGGTAGTTGCCTGATACACCTTCTCCAATGCCTTATAAGTCTTCCACCAAACCTCTACTCTTCTCAAGAAGTTTGCCTACCTCTCAGTCTTCTACCTAAAAGGTTCCTCCTATGCCCTTCTCATTCCTTCCCCACCATCTATCCTCAACATGTGCCTAAAACCATCTCTGACGTGACATTCTTATCACCTCTATAACTTTACTACACTGCTATTGTTCTTATTTTCATCATTGTCCAATATTTCCAGCAGTCATATTCCCAAATTCCAACTCAGCATTTTTATCTTTGTTCTCTCAAGCTTTGCTTCCTCTTTTAGTCTTAGGAGCCCATGATTCCAATCCATACATTAACACTGGTCTTATTACTGTAATATAGATCTTGACTTTTAGCTTGGTCGAAATTTTTTTTATCACCACATACCACTCCTGCTAACTCCATCCACCAAGGCTGCTTTTATCCTATTCACAACTTCAGCCTCACACCCTTCCTCCTGACTTATACAATAGTAGATCCCAAGTATGTAAATTGATCCACCTGTTTATAACCAAGCCTTTAATACATACTTTGTATGGATATCCTGTACTTACCTTCCTTACTATTCACCATAACCTCAATCTTAACCACATTTACCCTCAAGACACCCCTTTCTAAAATCTCCTGCTGCTATACAATACAAGGTCTATAGAATTCAAGAAGAATTGCGCTCCATAATATGTCAAAACGGATTAACAAAAGTTGCCATATTCACCATCTCCTCAGTCAATGCTGCCTTACTCCATAGATAATGCATATTTCTTTGCTTAAATGAGTTGGTGTGGGGCATATCATTTACTTGCCACGTATCTAGCGACGTCACAGACTACCCTGAGCAGACCGCGGTCAGTTTTAAAACGCAGATGGGTAGCCCTTGTATTTTATAGACCTTGATACAAACCTTCCCTGGAAGTCTTCCCCACTTTCAATGGTAATTACAAAATCATCTGCATATGGTAACTCACACAACTTTCATTTCTAATCTCTCCACTTAGCACATCCATAACCAGCACAAATAAAGATGTGTGTAACACTACTCCTAAACTGTTCACCCTGTTCTCTTTTACGGTACAAATCTCAATTCTAGATCTCCTCTTTCTCTTCTTGAGTTTTATACCTCTCATTTTAAAATGCACCACTATCAGTCTATGCTGTTTAACGACAGGTTTCCCCTAAAATCACCTAACAGTTCATCACTTTGTTTTTGCCTTTCCACTTTCATAGGTTATCAGGTGCTTATCTTACTTCTGAAACCAGGTGTTCACTTTCATCCAATACTACATGTTATTTCGCCTTTGATATTCACTTTGTAACAATAGAGCACCGTATTTGAATTTGCCTTTGAAATTTCTTTTGTCACAATATTTTAATTCCCTCTTGATGTTCATTAGTTGCACTATTTTAATTAACCTTTGAATTTGCTGTGGCAATAATTAAAACCCCTATTGTCATTAACATAGTGTAGTTGCAAAATTCAAATTCACCAAAGATATACTTTATCTGCTTTTGTCATTCACTGTTACAATTTTTTTGGGTTTGCTCTGGGCATTCATATTGTCCAACGATTTGGATTGCTTTTGACATTAATCTTGTTACAATTATGATATTTTGATTATAAAATAAATTTTTTGAATATACTTACCCGGTGAATATATAATAGCTGACGTCTCGGACGGCTCGACAGAAACACAAAAACTCGCGAGCGATCGCCATGAAGGTTGCGGGTGTGCCCACCAGCGCCGACTATCGGCCAGATACCGCATATACTTGTAAACAGCTCCAGTTCTTCTCATTCCGCTGGGTCTCTATCGGGGAGGAAGGGAGGGCCTTTAATTCATATATTCACCGGGTAAGTATATTCAAAAAATTTATTTTATAATCAAAATATCATTTTTAAATATTAAACTTAGCCGGTGAATATATAATAGCTGATTCACACCCATGGTGGTGGGTAGAGACCAGTATTAATACAATAAAGGCGTATATGCTTAGAGTTTTTGACAGTTATATCATAACAAAACCCAAATAAATATAGGTACCTGGTAAGGAAGCTGACTCTGACGATTACTCTGCCTTATTAGTCCGCTTTCCTCACGAAGCCCAGCCGTCCTCTCAGGATGCTGAAAGACTCCCAGGAGCTGTTGTATCCAGGGCGACCACCCATACAACAGGACCTCATCAAAACCCTTAATCTGGGCGCTCTCAAGAAACGACATTTGACCACCCGCCAAATCAAAAAGGATGCGAAAGGCTTCTTAGCCTTCCGTACAACCCAAAACAAGATTAAAAACATTTCAAGAGAAGATTAAAAGGATATTGGAATTAAGGGAATGTAGTGGTAGAACCCTCACCCACTACTGCACTCGCTGCAACGAATGGACCCAGTGTGTAGCAGTCCTCATAAAGAGTCTGGACGTCTTTTAAGTAAAATGAAGCGAACACCGACTTGCTCCTCCAAAAGGTCGCGTCCATAATACTTCGCAGAGATCTGTTTTGCTTAAAGGCCACGGAAGTTGCTATCGCTCTTACTTCGTGCGTCTTGACCTTAAGCAAGCAACAATCTTTTTCACTTAAGTGAGAATGAGCCTCTCGGATTAAAAATCTAATAAAATACGATAAAGCATTTTTAGACATAGGCAATGAGGGCTTCTTAACTGAGCACCACAAGGCCTCAGATCCACCTTGTAAGGATTTGGTACGAGCTAAATAAAACTTAAGAGCTCTAACTGGGCACAGTACTCTTTCAAGCTCGTTGCCTACGATCTCTGATAGGCAAGGTATATCAAACGACTTAGGCCAAGGACGAGAAGGCAGTTCATTTTTGGCCAAGAAACCAAGCTGAAGCGAACATGTGGCTTTACCTGTAGAAAAGCCGATGTTTTTACTAAAGGCATGGATCTCACTGACCCTTTTAGCCGAAGCCAAGCACACTAAGAAAAGCGTCTTGAGGGTGAGATCCTTCAGGGAGGCTGAATGTAATGGCTCAAACCTGTCGGACATTAGGAACCTTAGGACCACGTCTAAGTTCCATCCAGGAGTTGCCATACGACGTTCCTTAGAGGTCTCGAAGGACTTAAGGAGATCTTGGAGATCTTTATTATTGGACAGATCTAAGCCTCTATGTCTGAACACAGAAGCCAACATGCTCCTGTAGCCCTTAATAGTGGGAGCCGAGAGGGAGCGAACATTTCTCAGATGCAGGAGAAAGTCTGCAATTTGGGCTACAGAGGTACTGGAAGAGGAAATGGATGATGACTTGCACCAGTCTCTTAAGACTTCCCACTTCGACTGGTAGACCTTGATGGTAGAAGCTCTCCTAGCTCTCGCAATCGCTCTGGCTGCCTCCTTCGAAAAACCTCGAGCTCTTGAGAGTCTTTCGATAGTCTGAAGGCAGTCAGACGAAGCGCGGGGAGGCTTTGATGAAGACTCCTTACGTGGGGCTGCCGTAAGAGATCCATCCTTAAAGGAAGACTCCTTGGAACGTCTACCAGCCATTGAAGTACCTCTGTGAACCACTCTCTCGCGGGCCAGAGGGGAGCAACCAACGTCAACCTTGTCCCTTCGTGAGAGGCGAACTTCTGCAGTACCTTGTTGATGATCTTGAACGGCGGGAATGCGTACGCGTCCAGGTAAGACCAGTCCAGTAGAAACGCATCTATGTGGGCCGCCTCTGGATCTGGTACTGGAGAGCAATAGGTCGGGAGCCTTTTGGTCAACAAGGTGGCAAAGAGGTCTATGGTGGGTTGACCCCAAGTCACCCAAAGACTCTTGCACACGTCCTTGTGGAGGGTCCATTCTGTGGGGATCACCTGACCTCTCCGACTGAGACAGTCCGCCAAGACGTTCAAGTCCCCCTGGATGAATCTTGTCAACAGGGAGATGCCTCGATTTTTTGACCAGATGAGGAGGTCCCTTGCGATGACGAACAGTGTGTGGGAGTGAGTGCCTCCTTGCTTGGAGATGTACGCCAAGGCTGTGGTGTTGTCCGAATTGACTTCAACCACTTTGTTTCGAAGAATGCTCTCGAAACTCGTCAAGGCCAAGTGAACCGCCAACAGCTCCTTGCAGTTGATGTGCATGCTCTTCTGATCCGACGTCCAAAGACCCGAACATTCCAGACCGTCCAGAGTCGCTCCCCAACCCAAATCTGACGCGTCTGAGAACAACACGTGGTTTGGGTTCTTGACCGCCAGGGACAGACCCTCTCGCAGACTTATGTTGCTGTCCCACCAGTTCAGGCACGTTTTTACTGGCTCGGAGATCGGGATTGACACAGCTTCCAAAGTCTTGCTCTTGTTCCAATGGAAGTCTAGATGGAACTGGAGAGGGCGAAGGTGAAGTCTCCCTAGTGAGATAAATTGCTCCAGGGATGACAGAGTCCCTAAGAGGCTCATCTAACTTCTTACTGAGCAACGGTCTTTTTTCAGCATGAGGCGGACTTTGAGCAGGGCTTGCTCTATCCTGGTGGCAGACGGAAAAGCCCGAAAAACTAGACTGCGAATCTCCATCCCCAAATAGAGAATCGTCTAGGAGGGATTCAGTTGAGACTTTTCTAAGTTCACCAACAGTCCCAACTCCTTTGCCAGACCCAACGTCCATTGAAGGTCCTGCAGACAGCGATGACGGGACGATGCTCTGAGAAGCCAGTCGTCCAGGTACAGGGAGGCTCGAATTCCCGATAAATGAAGGAATTTTGCCACATTCCTCATGAGCCTCGTAAACACGAGAGGAGCAGGGCTGAGGCCGAAGCACAGTGCTCGGAACTGGTAC
The DNA here is from genome assembly GCF_036898095.1 of Palaemon carinicauda. Taxonomy (NCBI): domain Eukaryota; kingdom Metazoa; phylum Arthropoda; class Malacostraca; order Decapoda; family Palaemonidae; genus Palaemon; species Palaemon carinicauda. Next base: position 228,060,205 of record NC_090725.1, on the reverse strand, counting down.
ACCACATTCCTGTAAACAAACCTCAGATACGGTTGAGAATCTGGGTTTATAGGAATGTGGAAGTACGCATCCTGCAGGTCGAGAGAGACCATCCAGTCTCCCTCTCTGACCGCTGCTAGGACGGACTTCGTGGTCTCCATCGTAAATTTTGTTTTTACAACAAAAACGTTGAGCGCACTGACGTCCAGCACTGGCCTCCAACCTCCCGTATGCTTTGGGACTAGGAAGAGACGGTTGTAAAATCCCGGTGATTGAAGGTCCGAGACTTTCACCACCGCTCCCTTCTCTAGCAACAGAGAAACCTGCTGATGTAGAGCTTGTCTCCTTGACTCCTCTCGATACCTGGGAGAGAGGTCTAAAGGAACTGTTACTAGAGGAGGTCTGCGTACAAAAGGTATTTTGTACCCCTCCTTGAGCAACAACACAGACTCTTGGTCTGCACCCCTCTTCTCCCAGGCCTGCCAGAAGCTGTTCAGTCTGGCCCCTACCGCTGTCTGAGGACGTGGGCAGTCAGACTCTGCCACGGGAGGACTTGGATCCTCTCCTCTTGCCTCTTTTACCGTCGGCACGAGCGCCTCCCCTGCTGGGGGCTCTGCCACGAAAGGGCGGGATAAACCTAGTCGCTGGGGTATCGATCTTTGGTCTCACGACATAAGACGATGAAGGAGCACCCTTGCGAGCAGAAGTCGCCATCAGGTCGTGTGTATCCTTCTGCACCAGCGAAGCCGCAATGTCCTTGATCAGCTGTTGAGGAAACAAGGCAGCTGATAAGGGGGCAAAGAGAAGCTCCGACCTTTGACAGGGAGTCACTCCTGCCGAAAGGAACGAGCAAAGAGTCTCCCTCTTCTTCAGGACTCCAGCCGTAAAGGTAGCGGCGAGCTCATTGGAGCCATCACGGATGGCTTTGTCCATGCAAGACATAAGCACGGAAACATCCTGGTCGGCCGACGAGATCTTCCTGCTTAATGCTCCTAGAGACCAATCTAAAAAGTTAAAAACTTTGAAGGCCCTGTAAACCCCTTTAAGGAGATGGTCAAGGTCCGAGGAGGACCAACAAACTTTAGAGCGTCTCATGGCCAGGCGACGGGGAGAGTCTACGAGGCTTGAGAAGTGTCCCTGGGCAGAGGCAGGGACTCCCAAGCCGAGAACTTCTCCCGTGTCATACCAGACGCTCGCTCTAGAAGCTAGTTTAAAAGGAGGGAAAGCAAAGGCCGTCTTCCCCAAACTCCTCCTGGTAACCAACCAGTCGCCTAGCAAACGTAAAGCCCTCTTAGAAGAGCGAGAGAGCACTAGCTTAGTAAAATGTTATTTTCATTAGTAAAATAAATTTTTGAATATACTTACCCGGTGATCATATAGCTGTCAGCTCTGCTGCCCGACAGAAAAACCTAAGGACAAAATACGCCAGCGATCGCTATACAGGTGGGGGTGTACATCAACTGCGCCATCTGTCGAGCAGGTACTCAAGTACTCCATGTCAACACAGAACCAATTTTCTCCTCGGCCCACTGGGTCTCTATTGGGGAGGAAGGGAGGGTCCTTTAATATATGATCACCGGGTAAGTATATTCAAAAATTTATTTTACTAATGAAAATAACATTTTTCAATATTAAACTTAGCCGGTGATCATATAGCTGATTCACACCCAGGGGGGTGGGTAGAGACCAGCATTACATGTTGACATTATTATGAGCTAAGTATTTTGTATTTCATTTTAGCAGTTATTCAAAATAACAAACATAAAATAAATAAGTACCTGGTAAGGAAGTCGACTTGAACAATTACTCTGCCTTTTTAAGTACGTCTTCCTTACTGAGCCTCGCGATCCTCATAGGATGCTGAGCGACTCCTAGGAGCTGAAGTATGAAGGGTTGCAACCCATACTAAAGGACCTCATCAAAACCTCTAATCTAGGCGCTTCAAGAAATGACTTTGACCACCCGCCAAATCAAGTAGGATGCGAAAGGCTTCTTAGCCTTCCGGACAACCCAAAAACAATAATAAAACATTTCAAGAGAAAGATTAAAAAAGGTTATGGAATTAGGGAATTGTAGTGGTTGAGCCCTCACCCACTACTGCACTCGTTGCTACGAATGGTCCCAGTGTAGCAGTTCTCGTAAAGAGACTGGACATTCTTAAGATAAAAAGACGCGAACAGTGATTTGCTTTTCCAATAGGTTGCGTCGAATATACTTTGCAGAGATCTAATTTGTTTAAAGGCCACGGAAGTTGCGACAGCTCTAACTTCGTGTGTCCTTACCTTCAGCAAAGCTTGGTCTTCCTCATTCAGATGGGAATGAGCTTCTCGTATTAACAGTCTGATAAAATAGGATAAAGCATTCTTTGACATAGGCAAAGATGGATTCTTAACTGAACACCATAAAGCTTCAGACGGGCCTCGTAAAGGTTTTTAAATAGAACTTAAGAGCTCTTACAGGACATAAGACTCTTTCTAGTTCATTTCCAACCATACGATAAGTTTGGAATATCGAACGATATTGGTCAAGGCCGAGAAGGCAGCTCGTGTTTGGCTAGAAAACCAAGTTGTAGAACATGTAGCCGTTTCGGATGAGAATCCGATGTTCTTGCTGAAGGTATGAATCTCACTGACTCTTTTAGCTGTGGCTAAGCATATCAGGAAAAGAGTCTTAAAGGTGAGATCTTTCAGGGAGGCTGATTGTAGCGGTTCGAACCTGTCTGACATAAGGAATCTTAGTACCACGTCTAAATTCCAACCAGGTGTAACCAAACGACGCTCCTTCGTGGTCTCAAAAGACTTAAGGAGGTCCTGTAGATCTTTATTGTTGGAAAGATCTAAGCCTCTGTGATGGAAGACTGATGCCAACATGCTTCTGTAACCCTTGATAGTGGGAGCTGAAAGAGATCGTTCTTTCCTCAGATATAAGAGAAAGTCAGCTATTTGAGTTACAGAGGTACTGGTCGAGGATACGGATACTGACTTGCACCAGTTTCGGAAGATTTCCCACTTCGATTGGTAGACTCTAAGGGTGGATGTTCTCCTTGCTCTAGGAATCGCTCTGGTTGCCTCCTTCGAAAAGCCTCTAGCTCTCGAGAGTCTTTCGATAGTCTGAAGGCAGTCAGATGAAGAGCGTGGAGGCCTTGGTGTACCTTCTTTACGCGTGGCTGACGTAGAAGGTCCACCCTTAGGGGAAGTGTTCTGGGAACGTCTACTAGCCATCGAAGTACCTCGGTGAACCATTCTCTCGCGGGCCAGAGGGAAGCAACTAGCGTCAACCTTGTCCCTTCGTGAGAGGCGAACTTCTGCAGTACCTTGTTGACAATCTTGAACGGAGGGAATGCATATAGATCTAGATGTGACCAATCTAGTAGAAAGGCATCTATATGAACTGCAGCTGGGTCCGGGATAGGTGAGCAAAATATTGGGAGCCTCTTGGTCATCGAGGTTGCGAAGAGATCTATGGTTGGCTGGCCCCAGGTGGCCCAAAGTCTCTTGCATACATCCTTGTGGAGGGTCCATTCTGTTGGAATTATTTGTCCCTTCCGACTGAGACAATCTGCCATGACATTCAAGTTGCCTTGGATGAACCTCGTTACTAGTGAAATGTCTAGACCTTTTGACCAGGTGAGGAGGTCCCTTGCGATCTCGTACCATGTCAGAGAGTAGGTCCCTCCTTGCTTGGAGATGTACGCCAAAGCCGTGGTGTTGTCCGAGTTCACCTCCACCACTTTGCCTTGAAGGAGAGACCTGAAGCTTTTCCAGGTCAGACGTACTGCCAGTAGCTTCTTGCAGTTGAAATGCATTGTCCTTTGACTCGAGTTCCATAATCCCGAGCATTCCCTACCGTCTAATGTCGCACCCCAGCCTACGTCCGATGCGTCCGAGAAGAGAACGTGGTTGGGAGTCTGAACAGTCAGGGGAAGACCCTCTCTAAGGTTGATATAGTCCTTTCACCAAGTCAGACCAGACTTTATCTTTCCGGAAACCGGGATCGAGACCGCTTCTAGCGTCTTGTCCTTTTTCCAGTGAAAAGCTAGATGGTATAGAAGAGGACGGAGGTGTAGTCTTCCTAGTGACACAAATTGATCCACGAATGACAGTGTCCCTACCAGACTCATCCACAGCCTGACTGGGCAGCGTCCCTTCTTCAGCATCTTCTGGATGGATAGCAGGGCTGGGGGTTGATCGTCTTGTTCAGCAACGTCCTCATCAGAGGGTTCCTCATCCGAAACTGATGAGGAAACGGCAACGGAGTGGGCAACGTCTGACTCGCTGAATCCGGTCGCACTGGTGGATGCGTGACGGAGCCGGACGCAATATCATGGCACTGCTGCACAGTCTGTGAACTGTCAACAACCATGGGTGCGCGAGGAAGTACAGCGTCAACCCGAAACTGTCTAGACTGTCTGGGTTGTGCAGTCAACACCCTACCGGGTTGCTGAGGTTGACGCACTGCGTCACAACAAGTCACCTCTGCTGGTTGTTGAACGTCTTCCTAGTGACACACTGAACGTCAACAACCACCTCCGAGCGTCGCTTAACGTCAACGTGCGACTGGCAACCCACACTGGGTCGCATCGGTGGAGGAACCACCTCAACTGGCAGACGCGAGTAGGATACCTCAGCGTCAACAGGGCGCACAACCAACCGGTTGGAAGGTTGTTGGCCAGAAGGTTCTTCTCCGTATTTAAGTCCTCTATCAAGGACACAAGCTTGGACTGCATGTCTTGCAGCAAAGCCCATTTAGGGTCTACGGGAGCAGGTGTGGCAACAGACGGGGTTAGCGACTGAGGCGGAACCATTTACCATCCCTGGAAGCCTTGTTATGTGTGACATAATAGTACAGCAAAACTTCAAAGGCTCGACAAAAGTTGAGAAGTTGACCTGTAAACAACTTGGAGCGTCTCCTGGCTAGGCGCCAGGGCGAGTCTACCAGAATTGAGAAGTCTATCTGGGCAGAGGCATGAACTCCCAAGCCGAGAACTTCTCTTGTGTCCTATCAGACTCTCGCTCTATAAGCCAGTTTAAAAGAAGGGAAATCAAAGGCTGTATCCCTAAAACTCCTCCTGGTGCAAAAACCAGTTGCCTAGCCAACGTAACGCTCTCTAGGAGAGCGAGAGAGCACTAGCTTAACAACAACGGCTTCGAAGTAGCTAGGCCTAGTGTAAGTTCTGACGTTAGGCGAACGAGGAGCAGCAGTTACAAGATCCGGACGAAGATCCTTAAAAAATCATCATGATTTAATTAAAGTCCATAGGAGGCTAAGCAGCTTAAGGCTCCTCTCCAAATGACAGAGTCCTCAAAGGAATATCAGTAGGAGGGAGAACAGCACTTTCTCATCTACAGGAACCTTGTCCGAGAAAAGCTAGGTTATCTCAGTGAGGGTCTCACTGGTGTATTAGCAGTAGACCAGAAGGCAACGTTATGTAACTGCTTGACAGTCTGTGAACTGTCAAAAACTGAACTGTCAACCACAACAGGTGCGTGAGGACATACAGCACTGGTGCATTAGTAGCAGACCAGAAGGCAACGTCATGTAACTGCTTGACAGTCTGTGAACTGTCAACAACTGAACTGTCAACCACAACAGGTGCGTGAGGACATACAGTGTTCACTCGAGACTGCTTTGACTGTCTATACTGAGCAGTCAAAACAACTCTAGAATGCGGAGGTTGACGCACCGCGTCAAAACAAAACAACTTAGGTTGTTGTGGTAACTCGCGAACGTCAACGGAGGGTTCCGTGCGTCTGTGAACGTCAACGTGCGGCTGGCAGGGTACACTGCGCATGGGTGGAACTCTCACAGCCGGAGTGCGGGAGCAGGTAGCGTCAGCGTCTACTGTACGCACAACCGTGGTTGGTTGTAGGCTAACGGGTGCAGCGTCAACCTTCTCCGCACGATACTCCTGCATAAAAGATGCTAACTGTGTCTGCATAGACTGTAGCAAAGACCACTTAGGGTCTACAGCAGCAGGTGCGGCAACAGACGGTGTTACTGCCTGTTGCGGTACCGCTTTGCCTCTCTTAGGAGGTGAGCAGTCGTCGGAAGACTGCAGCGAATCCGAACTGAAAGGTTTTCCAAATAAAAAGTTCCTTTAATTTAGAATTTAAACCATTTAAGCTAAGAAAGAATGAACGAAACGTCAGAATCGATTTACTCTTACTGCAAAGTGAAACCGTGATACACTCTCTCTCTATCGTAACGATAGAGCGCATGTTGAACGTCCTGAACGTCAACAACTGCGTAGTCTAAAAAACTAAACGTTAGTTCATCTTTGAAAACAGTACGAGACTGTCAAAGAAATTCTTTCATAAAACATTAAATTTAAAAAGTTTTAAATTCTTTAAAGGCTAAATACGATATAACGGGCTCAACGTTGATTAACTTCGGTTCCAAGTTAGGACCGCCTACTATCAGGAAAGGTAGCATATAAACAAAACATAAAAATTTATTTTTATATGTTTATAATAAATGGAAAGTTAATCGAAGAGGCCTAATAAAGGCGGAGAGATATAAAATATATAGATCTATAACGTGTTAAGCAAAATTACTAAAAACCTAAACACACTTCCGTCTAAGGGAAGGGTCGGCCATTTAAAAGTGAAAGAGAGTCCATACTCTCTTTGTCACCATAATTAAATCTATCCAAAACGAGTTCAAGTTTTGAGATGAAGATAAAACCCCTGCAAAGCGAAAGCTCAAAACTAGAATAGTGTACTTCACCAAATAGTTGTGAAAACAAATCCAGTTAGTAACAGCGTATTTAGTAGGTCTTGCCAGTGGCACGACAGAGAGAAAATTGGTTCTGTGTTGACATGGAGTACTTGAGTACCTGCTCGACAGATGGCGCAGTTGATGTACACCCCCACCTGTATAGCGATCGCTGGCGTATTTTGTCCTTAGGTTTTTCTGTCGGGCAGCAGAGCTGACAGCTATATGATCACCGGCTAAGTTTAATATTGAAAAAGAAGGCTTCGAAGTAGCTAGGCCTAGCGCAAACTCTGACGGAGGCGAACGAGGAGCAGAAGTTACAAAATGGTCTGGGAAAAGATCCTTAAAAATCATCATGATTTTCTTAAAGTCCATAGAGGGTTGAGCAGCTTTAGGCTCTTCTCCGTCTGATAAAACACCCAAAGGAATATCAGTAGGCGGAGGATCAGCAACATCCTCATCTGAAGGAACCTCGTCCGACAATTGTCGAGTCTCAAGAAAAGGAGAGACCTGCCACGGTGGCAATGCTTGACAGGCAAAGTCCACAAGCAAAGGAGCAGCAGTAGCAGTCAAGGAAGCGACGTCATGTCGCTGCTGAAAGGACTGACCAGCAACAACAACAGGAGTTGATGGACGCTCGACGTCAAGTCGAGACTGCCTTGACTGCCTAGACTGAGCAGTCAAAACAACCCTTGACTGCGATGCTTGACGCTCAACGTCAAAACGAGGCAACTGAGCTGGTTGGCGAACGTCCTGAACGTCAACACGAGACTGCGGCAGCGGCTGAACGTCAACACGAGGCTGCGGCAGCGGCTGAAAGTCAACACGGGACTGCAGCGAGTGAGGATCCAAGTCACGTGACTGACGTGACAAACTACCGACATCACGTTTCATAACGTCAAAAGGACGAGTAAAAGCTCGTTTGGGCGGCTGACGGCCAGAGTCTCGATCAGCGTAACGGCGAGGATCATCGTGAACCTGCTCAACGGTATACTCCTCCATAAGGGAGGCAAGCTTAGTCTGCATATCCTGCAGGACAACCCATTTAGGATCAACGGGAGTCGGGACGGGCCGAGACGATGGTAACGTCTGTGTCGGCAAAACATTGCCTTTACTGAGACTCTCGGAGCCCGTGTTACTCTTACGTTTAATCGGCGAACAGTCTTCCGACGACTGCAAAGGGTCAGAACTGTCCCAAAGGCTACAGCCAGGACGCTGGACCTGTCCTGAAGGGACTGACTTCCGCTTCAAGGGTCTAGAAACCTTGCGCCAAGGTTTCTTTTGCGAGAAGCCTTCGGATGACGAGGAGAAAACAGCCTCGCTCGTCTTATGGTAGGGGCGATCTTGACGAGACACGCCCGATACCAAAGAGGGAACGTCTGTACGTTGGTTAAAGCCTCTCGTCCCCTTAAGTCCTACAACATTACTTCTCCCTGATGCAGGGGAGCCTGAAAGAGGTCTCGGACTAGGTGAACGACAAGCACGAACAGACGAACCCTCGGTCGCAACACTAAAAACACTTTGCGCACTTATCACTTTATCCCCACGATTTTCTGATTTGGCACTCTGACACTTCAATAAATTCACATCCGACATGAGTTGATTACGGTCCGATGCTAAGGACTCAACTCTCTCGCCCAAAGCTTGAATGGCAAGCAACATATCCCGCATGGACGGTTCATGAGTGCTAGTAGAGGGTTCAGGAACAACTACTACAGGGGAAGGATTAGGTTCAGGGGCATGGGAGGAGGAAAATTCCAACGACCTAGAGGAGCTTCTCCTCACCCTATCTCTCTCCAGCTTACGAGAATATTTATCAAACTCTAGCCAGTCGAATTCCGACAAGACCACGCACTCATCACACCGATCTCCTAATTGGCAGGTTTTACCCCGGCAATTAGAACACACGGTATGTGGGTCGAGAGAGGCCTTGGGAAGACGTTTGTTACAATCCCTAGCATTACATTTGCGAAATTTAGGTCCAGGGATAGGAGAAGGGTCAGCCATATTGAACAGTCAAAGAAAATCCAAAACAAATCCAAAGTCATCAACAATAAACACTAGCCAAAAAAGGGTTCAAGAGTTTTAATTGAAGAGAAAAACACCTGTCACTGCGAAAGCTCAAAACAACCAAAAAGAAGTACTTCACCAAAAATTACGAAAACTCCAGGTCAACAGCGAGCGGAATCAACTTGTCGACAAGACCGACAGAGAAGAACTGGAGCTGTTTACAAGTATATGCGGTATCTGGCCGATAGTCGGCGCTGGTGGGCACACCCGCAACCTTCATGGCGATCGCTCGCGAGTTTTTGTGTTTCTGTCGAGCCGTCCGAGACGTCAGCTATTATATATTCACCGGCTAAGTTTAATATTTAAAAATATGATTTCAACATGATATTCACCTGGTCACAAGTGTTTTTCTCACTCTCGACAATCATTTCAACGCATCTGTTTGGCTCACCCTAGGAATTGATCTTGAGGCAATTCTATGGTCACCCTTGATATTCATTTCTCCGCAACTATTTAGTTTACCTTTGATCTTTATTTCGCTGCAAAGGTTTGGTTTAGCCTTGATAATCATTTTGTTGCAACCGTTTGATTTGCTCTTGACATTCATTTAGTAAATTGTTTGGTTCGCCCTTCATTTTCATTTCGTTGAATATGTTTAGTTTGCCTTTGTCAATCATTTTTGCATCTGTTTGGTTCTCTCTTAAGATTTTCATTTCAATGCATGTGTTTGGTTTGACCTTGACATTCCTTTTGTCACAAATGTTTTAGTTCATCCTTGACACTAATCTTGTCGCAATTATATAGTTTGACCTTGATAATCATTTCATTGCAACGGCTTGGTTCACTCGACATTAATTTTATCAATTGTTCGGTACACCCTTGACATTAGTTTCATCACAAATTTTTGGCTTACTTTTGGCATTTATGTTACAAATTGCATGGTTTTTTCCTCGACATTAATTTTCTTGAAATATTTTTGGTGTACCTTTGATATTAATTTTGTTAGAATTTTTGGTTTCACTTTTGATTTCCATTTTGTTGCAATTTTTGGTTCACCCTTGACGTTTACTTCATCACAATTGTTTGGTAAACCCATGGCATTCATGTCACTGTAACAGTTTTGTTAGCTCTTGACAATCTTTTTGATGGAAGGTTGTTTTGCCCTTGACATTCTTGTCATTTAACAGTTTGGTTAGCTTATGACAATCATTCTGGCAACTGTTTGATTCACCCTTTGACAATCATTTCAATGCTACTGCTTGGTTAACCATTGACATTCTCGTCATTGTAAGTTTGGTTAACTCTTGACAATCATTTTGACGTAACTGTTAGGTTTGCCCTTGACATTATTTTGAAATCATTTGGTTTTCCATTCATCACACAATTCATTGTGTTAAGTTATCCAAGATCCCTGTTGGAAACCCTGGAGTAGAGAGGTCAAATTGGGTGAAAGGAAATAGGGTCATCCCTTTCTTATCAATGGTTTATAGGTTACCCATGAGCAGAAGAGTGAAGGGACAGGTTATTACACTTGCTGTACAATGCCTCAAACATTATATGTAGAGGATGACAAACAGCTTAGTCATCTTGGGATTTTTTTTTTCCTCTTTGATTTATAGTCCAAAAGTTAGATGGGGCAGAGTGACCTCTGCTGGGTAAAACACAGCATCCTGGGAAAATAGGTTAGAGTGTACCCTTATATCTCACATTATATCAAGTAGAGTCAGGTTAAGCAGCATAGGTAGGCTACAGGAGGGTCCCTCATTGACAAGTAGGCTCTGCCTCTCTAGGTTAGGTTAGATTGAACAGTACAGTACACTAGAATTCAACTCGTTTTGACTGGCCCCCATCTAAACAACAAGGCTTCACACACTGGTCCCCAGTATCCTTAGATCTAATGGGAAAATATCTTGCATTGAAATGCTCCCAGGGAAAATAAACACACCATTAATTATTAATTCAAGTAAACGCCATTAACCTCAACACCATGCCTTATCACAATTCCTGTTACTAAATACTATTGTATCAATAAGTTATTTTACTACTACCATAGTGGTAAATAGTGGCTGAGATAATGAATTGAATATATAAGTATATTATGTCTAATGTCTTACAATTTGTCTCTCCATTTCCTTATTTTTTTTAATTTCACGTATTAATACAATAGGTGGCCATCTATATCTGAATCCTCCACAACAAATTGATTTCCAAACCAGCCGCTCTGAATTCACTACAACAATGTAGTAGGTTGGCCAGGGCACCAGCCGCCCATTGAGATACTACCGCTAGAGTGTTATGGGGTCCATTGACTGGCCAGACAGTACTACTTTGGATCCTTCTCTCTGGTTACGGTTCATTTTCCATTTTGCCTACACACACCGAATAGTCTGGCATATTCTTTACATATTCTCTACTGTCCTCATACACCTGACAACGCTTAAGATTACCAAACAATTCTTCACCCAAGGGGTTACTGCTCTGTAATTTTTCAGTGGCAACTTTCCTCTTGGTATGGGTAGATGGGACTCTTTAGCTATGGTAAGCAGCTCTTCTAGGAGAAGGACACTCCAAAATCAAACCATTGTTCTCTAGTCTTGGGTAGTGCCATAACCTCTGTACCATGGTCTTCCACTGCCTTGGGTTAGAGTTCTCTTGCTTGAGGGTACACTCGGGCACACTATTTTATCTTATTTCTCTTCCTCTTGTTTTGTTAAAGTGTTTATAGTTTATATAGGAGATATTTATTTTAACGTTGTTACTCTTCTTAAAAAATTAATTTTCCTTTTTTTTCCTTTCCTCACTGAGCTATTTTCCTTATTGGAGCCCCTGGGCTTATAGCATTGTGCTTTTCCAGCTAGGGTTGTAGCTTAGCAGTTAATAATAATAATAATAATAATAATAATAATGTGTCACAAGACCCACCTCTTTACATTCTATAAAGATATACTGCAATACTCGCAACATAATTCTTTGAAAATAAATATATGTCAAGGCTTACTTTACTGAATTGTCAGAAAATAACATTGTAACACCAAAACAATTTTCCAGATTTCCTTATAAAGTGTTTCAATACATTGTATACCAACAGAGTTTTCTAGTTTTCCATATAAAGTAAGTTTCAATACAATGCCCTTTGAATACTCAGAAAAATATGAACGTAGGCCTATAACTAAACCAGTTTCCCTAAGGAACAATATGCAAGATCACTTACTTAAAACCATAAACAATTGCCTGTAAGCGGTCAAATGTTTTAAGACTGGAGAGGTAACTAGAGTAACTGATTTCTTAAAGACTCAATACAGTAATTGACCCGAGTAGCCAATTGCTTAAAGACAATAGGGTACTTAAGTAGCCGAAAGCGAAAATACAATTGGTGACTTACATAGCTTGTGTTTTAATATTAAAAATGTGACATAAGTAGCCAATTGAGTTAAGGTTTAAAGCTCAAAATGGGACTTTGGTAGCCGATTGTTTCAAGACTTACGAGGCGACTATGAAAACCTGTACACGTGGTGATAATGAGCTGAGATAAACCACAGTATAACATCGCTCGACAACAAAACGTTTACCACAAATGGATAATTCTAAAGAAATGCATTAATAAATGACCTCAAAGCGAGTATAAATCTAAGGACTCAAAAAAAAAAAAAAAAATTGCCCGACTGGTTTGTTTGTGGCCTAATACTGTACTTTGGTAATGTATCCTAAAATTTCACAATACTGATCAAGGCATAAGGACGAAAGGATTTTTATTGTATTTCAGTATAAAAAGAAAGGCATTTCAAAACCTCTCCGGACACTGTAAGCAACTGAGGACATATCTTCAGTCTTAAGCTAACCTATAGCAACCTTCAAAAAGACTCAAGTACAATATAATCGTCTTACCAACTCTCAAAATAACCCATATGTAGACGATAAATAAATTAAATGTTAAACATAATAAAAATAAAAATAAGCTTATTACCTTATGCATTTTAGAAAATATTGAAAAACCACGACCACAAGACGTCTACTTGCGGCTACCAGGAGCAGGAGCGGCCAGGAGGTGACTGTCCGAATCCGATGAATTTTGTGACGGGACTGACGTCATTCTAAACTTCTTTTCAAGAGTAACAAGAAGGTGAGGCAAACCAAGATTGAATTTCATAATTTATCCATTCTTGCTATGAAGATATCGTAGAAACTTTAGTAAAAGCCATTTCAATGACAGACAGTTGAAACTATAAATAAAACAGATTTGAAATGCAAACATGAGCATGTAGTAACTCAAAATTTAGCTTAGAAGGATAAAAAAATTAGCGGTTGAACAGATTATTCATTCTGCTACTAGAACAAACACAATACAATATAGCCATTAAATTACTATATATATTAGATACGTGAAGGATATTTCACAAGAGACATTAACGTCTTGGACAACACAAAATTTGTAGTACAGACCTTTTGAATCAATTAGCACCGTCTAGTCATTATGTTCAAATCTACAAATGACATTGATATTTGTTGAGCTATTTCATACTTTATAAAGTTTGACTAAGTGATTTTGTATATTATATTTTATTTTATTACTGAACTACTGAGAGAGAGAGAGAGAGAGAGAGAGAGAGAGAGAGAGAGAGAGAGAGAGAGAGAGAGAGAGAGAGAGAGAGAGAGAGAGAGAGAGAGAGAATGTTAACCTTGATTTCATTCTAAGCAATTCAAATACACTCGTCCAGGAAAATCAAAAGTAGCAGTTTTAATAGAATTGACTGTATCCTACATATAAGATGATATAGTAGTAGGGTAGTAGAATATTAGCCGCTAGGGTAGGATCAGTGGTATAAAAATTGCAGTAATAGTAATTGGGTGAAGCTATATAATAGAAAGGAAGGTACTACTGATCGATTACGAGGTATACTATTGCAATGACTTTGAAATATACGTAAGAATAACAGCTCTCTTTATAGTAATGACTTTTAATTGTATAAGATAGAGACTTATCTATCTAATTTTCAGTCTCTCATCTGAGATGAAGAAGATTCTCAGTTCATTATTATTAGTTCATTTACAAATATAAAAATCCCAAGAATTTATAGAACTTATGTTTAAGGTCAAGAGATGGAAAAATAAATAAACGAGGGGCTCCATCCTTCCTTTTTGTAGTCACCCCATAAATTTAGTTTTCTGTTACTAAAATATTTATAGAAAATGTTATAAAATCTAAAGATGATATACTTAAAGTTTTGTCATATCTAGCTCATTTCTCTAATATTTTTCTACTATACGAATATCTAAAGATTTGTATTTAAACCTGAGACAATAGAATTAATACCTAATATTAAAAAGTCATTGATGAGTATATGATACTTAAATTTCAAGCTAAACACACTAATCATATATTTTCCCTAGTTCCTACTCGTTTATATTGTATTTTATCCATTTCTAGCCATGCATATTGTGGCTTCCTACACCCTCTTTTATAAAGTTATTGGGGATCACAGTGGGAAATCGGAGGTTTGGTGGGGGAAACAAACACACAAATAAAAAATAGAAAAAGTTAATTGCAGCCATGATAATTGACAGAAATGCATAATAAACACAAGATAGCCAGTTGAAAGAAATATATGGTTCATGTAAGTGGTGGAAAATGAAAAAATTATAATTACCTTTAGTTTATATCACATCGGTCATATGGATTTTGCTCCGCTTTGGCTCACTTGGACCACAAATAAACATATAATCTTCCTGCTCTTTTGTTTTGGCAGGCGGTATTTTGATGTGCTGTGCACGCCATGTCATAACTACCTATAATTTATATCACGTTCCTCAAAGGATTTTTTTTCTCTGCTGTAGATCGTTTTCCTTGCAAATAAAGATAACCCCAATGCTCCCCTGTTCTGACAATGGGTACACGGATGTGCAGAGTACGTTATCCCTGTCGGTCAGTATCAAAGTATCATTTATATCACGTCCCTCAAATTAATTGGCTCGATCGTGGCTTGCAAATAAACACAATCTTACTACTCCTCTGTTCTGTCAAGCGATATGCGGATGTGCTCCACAAGCCATATCGCTGTGGGTTACTGTAGGTTTAATCTTAGGTATATTCCTAAGGAATCCCAAGTTTACTCCTTCTAATCTAAATAGACACTCTACAAGACCAATCCTTCTTCAGACACATTAAATTCGTGTTATGAATCCAATATGGCACTTCAAGATCGAGTGGGCCTAGAAGGTTGCTCTACATTTTCCATCTGTTCAAGGAGAGGTGATTGACCTTCTTTGCATCTTTCTTCAAGAAGAAACTGCCAGTGCCCACTCTTACGTTAGGCCTCTGTGAGAGAGCCCAGTTGCTGAGATCCTACTTTCAGAAGATCCTGCACGGCTTTCCTACGTGAATATATTCTGCATCCCCTATATGATGTGTTTGAAAGAGGAAAGAGGGACAGCAAACGGCAATCAGTACCAAGGCTCTCTATATCTTGTTTTCTTGAGGACGAACCCAGGGAGCTGTCATTGATCTCAGCAAGCAAGCACCCACTTGGAGCACACCAGGCCATTAGGATGTGGAACACGTAGGTTAGAAAGGTGTCAATCTGGGCCCACATCCCCTATAAATTGGTTATTTGTTTAATTCTAGACCAATGTTTGACTTAGACCATTCAGGCGTGGAGTTTATTATAAATCTATATGTCCTTTTCTTCTTTATTTTATAGCTTACAGACATTGGACACCGCTCTATAGGTGGTCGTCGACGTGTTTGATTTAACCAATTAATTCACGGGACAATAAAGTAGACCTGTCTAAGGTCCCTGTTGTATTTTATGTACCTAACTAACCATTTATCAATATCATTTGTCTAGTCTGTGTTTTAGGTGGTTTTTTTTTACTAATCCTTTGTTTTGTCATTAAATTTTCCCTAACCTGTTAAGAAGCCCTTATGAAGATAACTTACTTTCGTAACAAATGCATATTAGATTAATGTAATCTCTGATTTTGATGTAGCACACTTTTCTCCATTTACTTTTTTTTTTATTAATTTACCTTTTTATTGCGATTAAATACATTTACCACGGTATTGTGTTTATTTAAAGGTTATCCAAATATTCATTTGGATTCCTCCCTCAGAGTTAGTTAAAATTATTACATGCTCTAATAACACTATACAAAGAATGCACGTTAGTGAAACCAAGCTAGGTATGGTTGGTTAAAATATACATTAAGGTGAGCTCTACCTGAAATTGTTGAAGTGAGAAATCCTCATTCTAAATTTAAGCGAGCAGCCAGATTTTATAATAAAAAAAAAAACCTATAATTTCCCGTTCTTTGCGGTATTGTCCATAAATCAATTATTTTCTCCAGCACTCTTAATTAGGGTGTACGATTCCGGAGCCGGTGTAGTGCCTGAACACTGAGGTGGTATTGATATTGACAAATCCAGTATATATCTAGATCTGACATTAGTTATCTGAACATAAAGTCCGTGTGTAAGGTTTATGAACTACAACAATAGAAACTTTTTCCCTGATGGCGTGGGGAAGTGGTGGCGCTCCAATCACCTAGGGAGGATTTCCAATGTCTGTAGTAGGGAGCTATTCACCCAGAAAACTAAATTCCCCACACATGTCATTAAATTTCCTACACGTGTCACTATCAAAGTATTATAATTGCCTATAATTCACATCACGTTCCTCAAATTATTTTTCCTCCACCTGTGCTCGCAAATAAACAGAATCTCTATGCTCTCTATTCTGGCAAGCGGGACATGGATGAACTGCAGACGCTAATCATGTGGATCATTATTTCGTGGATTTTTTTTTTCACTTTCAAATGAGCAATAATAACTATATTTTGAACGGAAAGCCTTTTCAACATAGTCAATTACCGAAATAAATGAAATTACACTAAATTTCAAAATAGATTGTACTTTCCTTATTTGGGATCTCTTCTTGTGACGGGAGTCATACTGGAACTAAAGGGGAGGGTGGAAACATATAAGCTCTTAACTGGTTAATATGTTCGGACCACTACCGTTTCCTTTCATTTCTATCATTCATTGCTGGAATTGTCAAGTATGAAGTTTTTCATTAATTATAATCTTAAACATTAGCTACCCTAATTTCTATTATCATTATGTTATCTATAAACCTTTATATTCATCATAAATAATCTGTTATGAAATGCATCAGCTATCAAATGGACTGCTAAAGCTTTAATAGGATATTACTTAGGCTACAATGTACGCACATTTGGAGACCTGAATGGGAAAGATAGAATAGATTTTATTTGAAGCAAAAACCAAACACATAACAGTACACGCGCACCTTATGAGACAGAAAAACTAGTTTTAAAATTGTGGTACTACGACCCACTAAAACAAATAAATAAATAAAGAGAAAACACTATTTTACAGCATTAATTTCTAATTCAAACATACCAATTGAAATCAGTTTTTTTTTCATGATATTCCATATAATACGTGAGAGAGAGAGAGAGAGAGAGAGAGAGAGAGAGAGAGAGAGAGAGAGAGAGAGAGAGAGAGAGAGAGAGAGAGAGAGAATGTTCTTATACCGCAGCCAGTCACTCATGAATTGAACAAATGCAATAAATCAGTCCCAGTACTACTAGTGAATCTTATCTTTTCAGTCCATTTAAAGAATCAAAGGTCTCTCATGAAAAGAACAAATATAAGAGACAGGTTTCACAATGTGCAAGAGGCAGACTACATCAACTGTGATCAACGCCACGACCCCCTTCCCACCCAGGCTAGGTCCTAAGTAAACCAGGCAATGGAAGCTGGTGACTTAGGATTTTTAGCTTATAGACACAGGCAAGTCGAGTCTTCTTAGAATTTCGAACCCAAAGAATGTGATTACCATAATCCCACCAAACAGTCGGTGTAAAACCCCAAAGTGGCACGATGGAATTGAAGTTAAAAAGAGATTGGGCAGCAAGATGGAAAAAAGGAAATGGCAACGTAGGTAAAACAGAAGGCTTGGAAGTTATTGTTATCAACTGTCATGTTGCAAACGAAGCATAACGGTTAGGTTAAATGGCTTTCCTAAAGTCGTTTTGTCTGAAGTCTGATTACTACTTTACTACTCACTGATACATGAATACTCCTACCTTTCCCTTCGCCAGCTAGGCTAATCCTTCCTGAAGTAGGATTTTCTGGATATGTTTTCTTATTACTGAAGATTTTCTATTTTCCAGCGAAAACTTCACTCACGTGATCAATGTGCATCTCATGGAAAAGTTTAATCAGTTCAACCGAGGTACATATTTTAACTCTGACCAATCCCTGAGGTCTTCAGTTTTCTTAACTATAAACGTAATTTTCTCTTTGCTAGCGTCTCCCTATGTCACATGCATGTCAGATTTTTGTTTTAAAAAGTCACGACTTGACATCTTATAACACTTTCCTTTCAGTTTACTTTCTCACTTTTTAAATGTGTGATCTCTATTGTGTTAGTGCTAACAGCTAAACATTAAACAAAACAAAACTCGACGAATCCACGAAAAACTGAAAGGTAAACCCCCGAAGAGCTACACAACAAAGCCAAGCATTCTGGAGTAGTAGTTAGAATACTAATTGAAATGAACAGGATGCAATCAATAGATTGTTAAAAAGGCTTCAATTCAGAATTGAGAAATTTAATGATTTGGCAAAACACAAGCTTATGGTGAGAAGAATGGTTAAATAGCCTTCAACGGATGTCAAAATATATTTAGTTTGCACTGAAGCAACGTGCATATGCCCAGAATTCTTGCTTTAACGAAAGCAGCTCCCCCTTAAAATCACACTGAATATTACTTGGGATATTCTGTCGAATCTGTACACGGATGTAAAAGCTGTATATGAAGACAGAAGCACAATCAGGAGTCACGCATACTCTCCGCTCAAGCTAGGACAAGAACCAGCCAGGCAATGGCAAATGATGATTCATCAAGTATACCTATGGGCTTTCTTAAACTTATCATTCCTTTGATGAGTCAACTGAAGTAAAGGGTGTTTATTCAATTTATTATAGAACGAGACTTCCTCTTAAATATATGTATTCGGATTTTAATCACAGTGTATTAAGAGATAAAGGATGTAAAAAGATTTCGACCATTACAATTAAAACAAGCACTTAAACACGTAATCTTTCTCAGCTACCAGGGATGTCAAGTCTACATGATTTTTATTTGCAAATATTTGAGTAAATATGTCTCCAGGTTTCTTGAAATGCTATATATTTTCTAAATTAGCAAAATATTAAGATCCTCGATAAAATCAACTAAAATCTTGAGAAAAGGTCAGATAAAACTGAATCTGTCGACTTTTGTTCCTTGAACATTTAAAATTGAATTTAAACTGGGTGCTAAGTAAAAAAAGTACCTTTATGATATTTAAGATTATGGAATTTCCATTTGATTACTTGTAAAGTGAAAATGTTCCATAAAATATTTGATCGAACTAGGATGTATCATGCAATAACTACATCTGATAAACTATTCTTTTAAGGGATTTCAGATAGAAACCTACCAACAACCCCAACAATTAAATGAAATTTGAAGAAATTATTCCTCATAAAATTCTCCGATAGTCTTTCAAAAGATTACGTTCTCTTCATGGCGTATCTAACACTAAGGAAATTTACTTTTTAAAATGCACATGTTGAGCAAAATATGGCGTAGGATTTATGGATTTTGGTTTATATAGCCAGATACTGAGGTCGGGAGCAATTTGGGGAAAACATTCTGATGCATTATGAAGCAAAAGTTGCACGAAATTGAACAACAAAATGGAGCCAAGTCAAATAGAAGGGTGTAATGGGAGCCCACTAAGACTCATCAGTAATGCTGCAGCACAGTGCAGGAGGTGCACTAACGGCTCTACCCAAGGCCAATACATTGTATTGGCCTTGACTCAACCCTAAAGTACCCACTACGTGCCTATGGGGTACCGGTGTTGGTATGCAAATACCATGTTCATCTGAACTTTCCAGAGTCCTTGGAAATCAAGCAGCGCCCTCTACAGTTCACTCTTTTTTTCATGTAACATTGAGTTCTTCACTCAAGAATAAACGGTAGAGATAATATTCTATTAGGATTCCTAATTAAACAAACGACAGAAAAAAACGGGTACCCGAATCTACGTACAAGGAAAAAAATAAAAAAATAAGATTAGAGGCATCTGGTACACACAAACATACCCCCCCCCTCTCTCTCTCTCTCTCTCTCTCTCTCTCTCTCTCTCCCTCTCTCTCTCACACACACAAACTCCTGAGTGTTTTCCAATGGATCAAAACTTTAACAGAAAAAGGTGATTAATTCTTGTCGGTTATCTGAAATAGTACCTCTTATTCATATGGTTACTCCTTGAGTTGTATTATCATTTCTTCTTTATACAATTACTCCTTGAGTTGTATTATCATTTCTTCTTTATACAATTCCATAATTTTGCTGTCAATAATTTACAATTCTCTTTGGTCTGAATGCTACATTCAGTCCCGGACATTATTCTTGTCCTTGGTTAATCTTTATTTCTTTCTTTATTCTTCATCCGTGCATCTTAATCGCCTACGCTAGGATCTCATACCCAGATTAATAATGAACGTAAACCTTATTTTTCTCAATAGTACATTGCCTTCAGATGTCATCTTGATTATTTTTTTTTCTATCTCTCAGACGTTCCTCAATTGTTTTATTCTTTTATTTTCCGTTACGTTAGGAGCATTTTATTAATATGGTCTTTACCAGCCTGCTTTTGCTCTATCTTTCTCCTCGTGTAATGTTTTGCTCACATACTTACCTATTAATACGGTAAGCTTTTGTCTCTCGATTATCATATCTTTTAAATACAAAATTTAAATTTAGTTTTACCATTTTTCCACTCACAACCTTATTAATCAATTTTATTTGCCAAGTTAGCTTTATTTTTCATTTCACACATGGGTGAGTTTAGTAATAATAAATCAATTGAAAATACATACATTTATTAGTCATTTACAGATTTTACTGTAAACATGAACACAAGGTCACAGAAAGTAACATCTAGCAACTGGCATTGGATATATATTTTGCTTCCTCATATTGCCTTTGCAACAGCATCGTACACTGAGGTGCAGGAATATCGTGCACCAAGGTGCAACAACATTGTATACCAAGGTGCAACAGCATCCCACATCGAGGCGCGAGAGCATCGTACACCAAGGTGCAAAAGCATCGTACACCGAGGTGCAAGAGTTTCATACACCGAGGTGCACATTCACATCTAAAAGTGTTGATAAGAAATACAGTCGGTTAAAATCACAGACTGTCTTGTGCAACATTACTGAACTCGGAGAATCATGTGGACTGCTTGAGAATCTGTGCACGTTTTTTGTGTAAGAACTTCATTCGAAAGGGGTTACCAATTTCTTTTATGTATGGGATAAAACTGTACATAATGTATTGATGCATCAAGTAGGTAAAAATGGTCCTTAATGATACAACTAAAACTAGTTATGTATATACAGACTTAAAAAGAATTCTAGTATAAAATGTGCAATATTTATCTTGTTATACCTCTGCAAAGTTTATTTAGAGCTCAGAGGAATGGTATGGTACCACGCGCATTATCTAACGTAATAAAATATTTGTTTATAAGCAATTTAAAAAAAATATGTATTTCCATACCATAGGAATATTCTGAGACAAAAAGTCACAGGTCACCTTCTAAATAATAATTTACCTCTCTGGCATTTCCCTAAACAAAACAAAGATTAAAACATAACTATCAAAATATCAAGCTCTCTGAACATTCAAGACCTGTGTATGTATGTACATAACATATGAATTCCAATTTTCAAAAAGGCGTTTCAGAGACTGGAGTATGTGGCAACAGCTTGCGTGGCAGAGGCATCAACATAACCCCAGTATCATGCAGCATAGCTCAGCACAGGGTCATCACCGATCTTGTTGTTCACATATAGTGGGTGCTTAGTGGCCCTGACAATGACCAGACCGAGACGAGCCACAAGGCAGAACACAGAGACTCCCAGCAAAACGACAATGAAATAACCAGTTTCCATGGTTGATTCAGCATACTTCTTGATGTAGATTCCAGACATAGCCAAGACGATAACTGCAAATAAAAGGATTTTTATGAATGAGGTTAACTTTGAAAAACAATATTTCTATCTTAACGCTTCAAAACAAAAGATTCTACCTACTCGAATAAATATGCAATGTTTTTCTTTTAATATTCAAACATTCTTACTATAAGAAAGATCAGGAATGGTTTTAAAAAGTAATTTTTAGGTTTAGTACATGCAAACTATTGCCATAGGAGACTCTATGATGAAGTTATCTATCCATTTAGTGGAGTACGAGGATTCAATTTCTCTTTTGTGTCAACAGTATGTAATGCCTGTTAGGAAGACCTGCCTGTATCCTACAATTTATTGTCTTAGTTATCCGAAAATCTTATTAATTATCAAATATTTTCAGTTATTAGGTTACCCTGTGCTTAATCTTTTAATTCTTCAGTACACTCCTTTTTAAGTAGAGTGATGGTTTTGATTAACCAGGGAAAGTCGTACAAAATCTTTTTAAACACTACTTGTTTTCATGATGAAAATTTAATTGAATTAAAGAATGTTTAACAATTTTAATAAAGAATGTTTAACAAGGAACTAAACCCCTCTTATTAAGGAGAGATTAGAAGCAAGACATTATTTTCAATCAAAATGCCATACAACTAGAATTAATTCTCTTTTTATTTACTGTTTGCAGCAGAGAAACAGTTGTTCATCGAAAAAAAATTGAGGCTAAAGATATTCCATGCTTCTAGCAATCTGCAAATCAGTGTGTGCTACTTATATGAACTGCCAGAATCTTTTCATAGTAACTGCATGTTTGACCTTTTATAAATAGTTTTTAATGGATGATAAGTGGGTCATGTTTCACTAAATCAAAAAGGTCCGTGACATGAGATAGGTATCCCTATCCACTCTGTCAAAGAATGAATGTTATTGGAACCTCTTGAAAGGATCTTTAGGAAAGAAAGAGAATAGACCATCGTCGCTAGACTACTCTTGGAAGCCCTCTAGAGTGCGAGCACTTATATGACAAATTTTTATAAGGTCCGAAGAGGGATGGGGTTGCTGTTCGAAGGGACACACCAGGCCACTTGAAACAATTTCACAGTTGATGCTCTCTTAACAAGCTACAGAATTTCATAGTCCGGGTCTGGCCCACAGCGCCAAAAGAGGGATATGTGCCATGTTCTATATATCTGTCAAACAGGCAAAGTCTGTTAGTAAATTTCCAGGCTGTTCTGTTGGTGAGGTCTATTAAGAAAAATGGTTGCCACTGCCCAAAAGTCCTCTTGGGATTTTAACATGATATTTCATTTAATGGGTCAACAAAGGTAGGTCTTTGTTCACGGTTAATCAAAGTGAAACAGCAAGTTTTAAGTAGTCCCCAGCAGCATTAAGAAGGCAAACACGTTCTTTGAGTTGATATAGCTAGTATCGATGGCTCGTATTCGTAGTCTTCGAGGTCACAAGTATTTTGAACAAGAGTTCCTGGTCACGAAAAAAACAAAGGAACTCAAACCTATGATACTCTTATTCAAGATCCACTATCAATGTTGATAATTCTTCCAGTAAAATAATTAGGTATATTTCCAAATGTAACTCATGGCAAGAAATGGGTACTGTATTATCTCCCTTTATAGCATTTGTAACAATTCTCATATGCAATATATCTTTTTTAAAGACTAATAAACTGCAGGAACGTATGTAGAGTAGCATCATCAGCATAAGTACACAATCATTTCTCGCATACTATACAGAAAGGAGTCAAAGAGAGTAGCATCATCTGCACAAGCCGTATTTTGCATACATAACCTGGAAATAAATCAAGGTAAGAAGCAAGTAGAACTATGAGTAAAAAGCATATTTAGAATTTGACACTTACCTGCATACTGAGTGACTGTATAGCGAACAAATCGATCCAAGACTGTGTTCTCCAAGATAAACCACAAGAGCATTAGTCCAGAGATTGTTCCTAGGACAATATACACAATTAACTGCTTTTCCAGTTGAGCTTCATACCTGTGAATAAAAAACATTTGAGTCATCTTCTGGCGTTCATTTTGCAAAGTAAATTCGTTTATGATAGCTAAGGTCATATAAGTAACGAAATATATTGATTTTTAGATTATATATATATATATATATATATATATATATATATATATATATATATGTGTGTGTGTGTGTGTGTGTGTGTGTGTGTGTGTGTTGCACGTGAAAGCAGAAAAATCACTGGAAATATGAATATTATAAAACTAGGTACCAAGTGCAATGGGGAATCACATACACATTCATATTCCGAGGGATTTTTATTCCTCTATGCAGCCTACACGCAAACACACACACACACGCGCATATATATATATATATATATATATATATATATATATATATATATATATATATGAACTTTATTTGGGCTTTAGGTTTCCGTGACTTACTGAAGAGCAATTCCAAGGTTGAGCAGCGCAGCAATGGTTGACCATGTGGTATAGATGGCAAGGCCATTGTGCCACAAAATTCTGAACATCCAGAGGTCCACTCTAGCGTGACGACTCATCCACGGTCCGTGGATGTACACTCTGAAATGGTTTGTTAATTCATTAAGCGATAAGATTAAAATCATTTTTTTTTCTACAAAGGTGTTCTATACTCTATTAATTTTTTTTTTTAACCTAAATTGTATTTCACTTGATGGAAATTAACATACAGGCATGCGCATAACAGAATTAAATTTCTACGTAACGATGGAATTTAACCCATGAATCTTCAAATGAAATTCAAGGGAGCTACCAACCGGACCAGTAATTTCTTTCATGGCCTCTGATGGTTCAATTGCCTTCCATTTGAAGAGTCTTGTGTTAGAACACAGAACAGGGTAGAATTTTTTTTTTCAATTTCTCTAAATAAAAGATTAATATGATAATGAATAACAAGAAATTTTTTTTTCTACTGGGTCAGTTGGTAGCTCCGTTGCCTTTTCTTTGAAGAGCCCCGGGTTTGAACCTAACGTGAGGTATTACTATTATCATTATTATTATTACTATTATTACTATCCAAGCTACAACCCTAGTTGGAAAAGCAAGGTGCTAAAAGCCCAAGGGCTCCAATAGGGAAAAATAGCCCAGTGAGGAAAGGAAATAAGGAAATAAATAAATGATGAGAACAAATTAACAATAAATTATTCTAAAAACGCTAACAACGTCAAAACAGATATGTCATATATAAACTATAAACAGACTTATGTCAGCCTGTTCAACATAAAAACGTTTGCTGCAACTTTGAACTTTCGAAGTTTTACATTTCATCACATAAGAATTAATAAAACATGGAAGACTAAGCAAAGTTCCTTACGTTCCATGGATGATCCCAAGAGCAATCCAGTTGGATAGACAGATGACCCACAGGATGGCTGACGAGATGATTATGAACTGCCTGTCCCACAAGAACAGCCACACGACATTGGCCAGCAGGTTGATTGAGTACACAATCAGGAAAGCTGGAGTCACCACAGGTGGGCTGACGTAAACAGGACCCACGGCATTACGACGGCATAACAAGATAAGAGCTGTAATGAGAAATCAATTTTTTCAGTTCTTAGTATGTCATGGCAGTTGGAGGTTAAAAGATTTACCTTGACATTTCATTATATTCACAAATTAAGTATGATTTAGTATCTTTGTCAAAGTTAAGCACAGTATATTAAAAGATTATAAAATGTTGTCAATTACTCAAATGGTCTCTGCTTCTATTTAGAGTAAAATAGTCAAAGTTAAAACATTTAACCTTTATAATGAATTCCAATTTAAAATCCTTCTATCACAAGTATAACTTGGTGGACGGGTTAGATTTGAATGTATGAAAAGAAATCGTAAAATGTTTTCAATCATGAAAAGAATGTTCTCGATATAATATGACAGTTAATCTTGAATGAAATAGCTTTGAGATATTCTATATTAAGAAAATTATTCCAGTACTAAAAGTAAAACTTATTATACAGGCCAGATTCAAATATTTCTACATAAATATTAGGCATGATCGCTTATTTTGAAAATCAAGAAATATGGTGGATTACTTAAGGCACAAAAACAAAATAACGTCGATTACTTAATATATTCAATAAAAAATATCATAAATGAACATGACATAATGCCGATTATTTAATACAATCAATTAACAAAAAACTAAAATATGATCCATTCTCTGAACATTTAATTCGCAAAAACATAATGCATAAACAATCAAACAGCTAACAAATAGCTTCAAAAAGAACCTAATGAAAGCCCTCTTTTCAAATTATTCTACCTCTGTTCTGGATTAGTACTTACTGTAAAGATGAGCCAGCAAGAGCCAAATGTAGATGACAGTCCAGATCATGAAAGTGAAACCAGCTGGTGTAACATCGGTGTCATAGATGGCCGATAAGTTTCCGACAGTCGAATTGAAAATGCCTGTGGTAACATGGGTCGTTATTAGTGAATGACTGGTTTGAAGCACCATGCCCTTTGTTTATATGTATATTCTGACTTAGCTAAGAACCAAAACACATACATTTTGCTATTAGATGTAGTTAAATATTATAAAAAGATTGCTCATAGTAAAGATTTGACATTTTAGTGACGACATAATCCTGAAATAGAAAACAATTCTGGATTCATCAAAGTACAGCCATACCTATCTCATATTTTTCTCAAAACTTGTTTCTTTCCTTTGTCAAAAGAAGTAAAATACTTGAAAGATTAAATCTGACATAACTATTACAGTGTCCTTAATCTTTAGACCATAAAGTTTCTATGACATTAACTTTATAGAGACTAGTGAGCATGATCACGAAAATGAATGTTGTATGTTAAAGATTATCTCTAAAGAATAACAAAACTTATCTCTTTAAAGCAAACAAATCTGTGGATTCTAAACATTTCCTACGTACAAAAACTAATTATTTACATGTCGGTTACAGTAGAGTTCGGCATAGAATTGTGCAGATTTGAAATGAAAGATTTTTTTATTTTTATTCTGGTTACTCAAATAAACGAAATATATTTTTTCAATAGATTCTTGAAAATTGAAATGAAAGAACAACTCTAATTAATTTTCCAAGTTATATATTTATAAAAAAAAAATCATGGGTACTTTATAGTAAAAATTATGTTTTCTAATAAGAAATTTAGATTTATGCAGCCTTATTTAAGTTGTTAAAAATCAATTATACAGGAATTAAGGTAAAAGTGTGTCACAACTATTCTAAAAAATTACCCCGCCCCCCCCCAACTCATATTCCTCAAAATAAGAGTATTAAATTCTAGCTTATAAGGTAAAATCTTAGCTGTAATGAAATTATTTTTTTTAAACAACTTTCGCTTTCTTGTAATAAATTGGAACATTTTCCTACAACTTCGTTCCTTGCTAAATGTTAAGAAATAGAAAAAAATACCATCTAGAATATAATGCAGCTAGATTGGAAAACTCCAAACCAAACAAAGAACCTTAAAAGAAAAATAATATTGTTTTGCCTGCTGGAACTAAAGAAATTGATAAAGTTTAAATCATTCATGCACATTTTCCTTGTTTATAATTTGCAAGTTATCAACTAGTGAAACATGCAGTCTCATTTATGTATCCTTTAACTTTATTTGATATAGGGACCATACAACCAAAAGGAAAATACTGATACACTTGTGCTGTATTTTTATCAGTTTTAGAATTTACAAATTCAAGTTAAAAGGGTTCCAATTAATAGTGGAAATTTAGTTTACTTTATATTAAAGAAATGTTAGTATATACAAAAGTGCAGTTTATTTTTGCAAAGTCGACCTTTTCTAGCTTACTATTAAAAGATTAGACCAGAAATATTTCTTCGTTCATCCTGTGCAAATAATGCAGCTTAAATTTATATAGTGCAGATTTTACTGTTAATAAAAAGACCTTAGACTAAACCGGAAACTTTCAATGAAAAAAATTCAGTCTAACATAGGCAAGTGCATTTTAATCATCTTCTAGAAAGATACCTTTAATTCTGAAAAGGAATTACTGGGCCTACACCTTTTATACATATCTATTTTACAGGCAAATAGCAATTAAAACCAAACAAAATAAATAACAACACTAATTATCCTCCACTTACGAAGTGGTTTGGAGAACATCACAAAAAAAGTTGGCTAACACTTTACATATTAGGAAGACCTGGTGGCAAAAATATGTTAATTAAATCAATCATACTCTCAAAAGTGCTGTCATTAGTACAGTAGAATGCTGAAGGAGGATACAAGAGAAAATATGAATCATCATGAAACAGAATAAATGAAGAAAAAAAGATATTTCCAGTGGCTTTGATGAAGTACAAGATGTTATATGACAAATTAAAATGTGAAGCATCAATATACTGTAAAATAGTCCTACATTCTAGGATCCATTTCACAAATGGTCTTGAATGTCCTGTTTGGATACCAGAATATTATTATCCTTTGCTTAGAAGCGACCCTCTCCCCCCCCCCCCAAAAAAAAAAAATAATCAATTTGTGCCATATATAATGGTTAACAGGAAATAGAGCTAATTTTTTTCTTGGTTCCAGGTTGAGATGGAGACTGACTTCATACGACTGGAAAAATCGCATGGTCATGAGTACCATCTTTGGATACTGACGGATTTCCTAGAAATATTTAATGCTTTTTGGAAACACTTGATTTCTCATTCCAAAAGACCATTTAGGGGCTACATCAAAATAAGGATTAATTTTTCTTAGGCTCCCAGTTGAAATTGTTCTTCAGAACAAGCAAATTGCCTTCATCCGTGCATAAGAAGTTAGATTAAGTGTTCCCACAAACTCTATTCTAGATATGAAACAATCTTGAAACGACATCTGTAGCAGAATCTAAATAAAATTCATATGAAGTTCATCTTAATCCAAAAGTAAAAACTGATATGAATACACATTCCTAGCCCCCCCCCCCAAAAAAAAAAAAAAAAAAAAAAAAATCTTAGACTGATAAAGGTTCCATAGAAGCATGTCACCCAAACGAAATCATACTTACTATTATGATTAAAATTGTGAAACTGAACAGACATCATAGCTACTAAATCAGAGAAATTTATCTAGCTTAGGACAAAATTTAGGTTTATGTAGAACAACTGTTTCAGACTAGAAAGAATGCTAACTTATTCAAAACCATGGCTGTAGCTTATAGATAACATAGGTTTACATAGGAGCATTGCCTCAGCCTGAAGAAATGTAAGCCGATTCGGAGGCATTGGTTCAGCCTAAAGCAAATATAGGTCTATTTAGAGGTCTGACTTGAGCCCAGAATGTACTCATATAGAAGAAGGGTTTTAGCCTAAAAAAGGTTCGTGTTCAAGTAGAAACATTGATTCAACTTAGAAAAAAGGCAGGTTCATTTATAAGCACTTCTTCCGCCTAGAAATAAATCTAAGTTTAATCAGACATTTCCTAGGACTAGAAAGAATGCAGGTCCATATTGGTAAAGTGGCTTCAGCCTAAAAATAAAAGCAGGCCACAATCTGAACCACATAGTGCCACTGTACCCTTATATGAAATGCTATCAAAATAATACCACATACCGTAGATTTGTAAATCAAGTTAAACCCGTTGTAGGAGACATACACCTAAAAACTCCATCTAATGTATGAACAGCAACTCAGTTCCACAGAGGGAGTAAAGATAGCGTTAGGAGACATTAAAAAATTTCACTATCGGTAGTGAAATTTCTAATCCATGATCAAATATAACAACGAAAATAAAATGGTTATTAACAAACATTAGATTTTGACAGTCTGGAGGGAGTGTTTATTTAGAAGCAGATTCAGTTTCCTAAGAGAAAGGGTATCTCAATACCTGGTGGAGTCTGAAGTCAAAGGAGTCCAACCTCCAAAAGGTAGATAAGTACTAGATTACCATAGAAAGGTGAAAGATAAAAAATAGGGAGGCCTTATCATCAGCTACATAGTTTTAATGTTTCAGAACGTTTGTAGAAAATACTGATAAGACTAAAGAAATATAATTTTCTCCATAACAGGACGACAATCTCACTTTTTCCTTTTCAGAAAGAATTGGTGACTATATTTTATAAAAAAAAATGTGCTTTGTAAAGCAAAATTTCTGATAAAAGTGGTGAAATCCAGTGGCCAAATCCTAACAATGGAAATCAGAACAAGAGATATGTTTTCAGCATTTCATTACGAATAATGTAACCAAGGAGCCCCTTTTCAAGAAAATATGTTTCAGTTAATTCTTACAAATATAAGAGATATCTAATGAAAATGAACAGTGAAAGCTGGATAAGATACTGCACATCAGTAGTCTCCTGATGTACAGTGAGGCAACTAAAACTGGACGATATCCTTCTATATGGTTCTTTTGAAAAGATTTTCATTCAATTTTTGGAATATGAAAATAATTTTTACATAAGCTAAAATCTATAACTTGGATCAGATTGAGCGTTAATGGACTACACTAAATACTGTCTTGAAACTCCTCTAGTTTTTTGTTGGAATGTCAAGATTATCAATGTTATAGAAATCTAATTGTTCCATACCATAAGAAGTCTTTTCTGAATAGACTGGATTCATGAGAAAATTCAGTTAAATGGCCACTATCATAGAAGTACGCCATAAGGAAAATTTCATATAAAGGTTCCGCTGCAGAAATTTTCTGAGAGTGCAAAAAGCACCGAGTTCAGATGTGCTGACATACTGTACATTACGTAGGGTCAAAACAACATTAGGCTCATTATGAAAGGCCAAGAGACTGCTAGTTATGAATACCAGTATATGCAATGTCTATTGCTAAGGTTTGGAAGAGGTACATAAGAATAGTATAAGAAGGATGGTGGAACCGTTTGTTTCAACGAATCAGAGAGGCGCTAGAAAAGGATTGTTAGGCTGCGTTTACACCAAGCGAATCAAATCGATTCAATTCATGGAGAATCATTTGACTCGAGTCATTTTGAATCGGTATAGTTCCAACCTACTGAATCTGATTAACACATCATTCAGTACCAAGGCAGCCTTCGGGGAGTATGGACGTCTTTGCTGTTGCAGAAATAGCATTGTTGCTGTGGCTGAGAAAGCGTAGACGGAGGCGGAGGCAAGTGCAACGATTATATGGGTGCATCCAATAAATTCAAGAAGACCTGAATCTGGGAGCTTTGGACATTTGTTCCCAGATTTGGTCAATAATCCGGAGAAGTGTTATGACTTCTTAGTGCTTGTTGAAAGGCGTTGAAAAAGAAGAATGAAGATGGTATGAAATTAGATGACTTGCAGGCATACAAACTGCAACGTACAGCAATTTACATACTCAAATATGCAGAGAGAGAGAGAGAGAGAGAGAGAGAGAGAGAGAGAGAGAGAGAGAGAGAGAGAGAGAGAGAGCTGAACGCATGGAACGGAAGATTGACAAAAAGAATTTAAAATAAAGGAGAGTAAATAAATGAATTGAATATATAAAATCACTGACAATATAATGTGAATAAACATAATATATATATATGCTTCCTGCTCGGCTGACTCGCCTTGACTGATGAAAAAATGGGACCGCGCGCATCAGTGATTCTGAATCGCCATGAATCTCCATGATTTGAATTGACTCGATTCGCTTGGTGTAAACGATTCCATTGAATTTAACGTGGCGAATCATGACGAATCATAAATTGGGATGATTCTTCATGAATTGAATCGATTCGATTCGCTTGGTGTAAACGCAGCCTTAGTCAAGATGATGTCCATCCTGACTGATGTGAGAGTAGGCTCGCCAGACATCAATTGAACCAGCAAAACTAGCTTCACTTCTCCATCTTGGAAGCATTCACAAAACAGGCAAACTTCATACCAATCTCCCAAAAATATAGAAGCGCAAAAGAGTACCCCCATCTAATAGAGGTCATAAAAATATAGCTTAAATAGGTAGCAGAATGGTATAACAACTGAAATACATGAAATATGGTCGAGAAAATAGAATAAGCAAAGCAACACAGGATTACAGTATATGTACAAGTGAATAAACAATGAAGAATGAAAATCATGTATCTCTATGTACATCATGGTTTGGATCTTGGCAGCTCTGTTTAACAATTATAAATTTTAAATCATTGTAGACAATTGGCAATGGCTCTAACCAATTCACATAACTCCAATTTTCAAAGGTAATATATAAACAAACAGAATCCCTTAAAGTATTAGCCGGGAAAAGAAGGAAAAATTGAAAGCCAATAGTAGCTGTCCTTATCACACACATACCTACTTTTCAAAGGCTGATAAATAAAACATGCAAGAAATCTTTTCAGAAATCCTTCCAATTTCTAAGGGTTTTCCATGCACATAACAAGATGCTCAGGCTTCAAGCTGCCATGCAAAATAAATTCAAATTATGTACAGTAGTGAAGGTTTACCTTGTGGTGGAACACCAAGACCATAATCTGTCACTATGTTGTTGATTTTTGCAAATATTTCTGTAAATAGAATTGTTGGAATAAAACATCTACATTAGTACCTAGTTCTTCGTTTTAAACTGTAATGATTTCTACACATTAAATCGGTTAGTCACATGTTGTTTTGTGATTTGTTTTACAGAACTCCATAAATCTAGGTATTATCATTCAATATTTTGGTACTGAGCCTCATATTCAACTTCCTTCCAAAAAACAAAAGTCCTCTACTCGTTGCAGATTCAGACATGTATTTCAAACATTTCCTTAGAATTACTACCCAAATATTCGATACATTCGTATTGCACAATTTTTGAACTACAATAAATATGTGTTCATTACTCTTTTAATATTCAATTACAGTCTCATTCTCATCCATATTTGTACTATTTTATTAAAAAAAAATATTTCAGATAAATCTAGGAATGCTTTCATCCAATATTTCTTCTCTTCCCTACCGCCTTCAATTTCCATAAAACTAAACACTACTGTGGGCATAAATTTACCTAATCATTATTTTTTACAAATCATTCGTATCTGATCTTTACAAGCTTCTTCTTCATTATCTTCTCTAGCTTTATTTTTGAAGCGTTTTCAGAACAAGACACCAATTTATGGTTCTTTTCACAAAACCTCCTTAATCTAAGACTCACTCTCATACCACACGAAGGATGAAGTTCAAACATTCTACCAAGCACTGTACAATTTTCTATGTAACATATCTCATGTGTACGCAGACTAAATACATGACGTAAGTATTCAAAAAAATGTCAAGTGCACGTGTACTTTTCTGAGTGCTCTCCAAATTCTAATTATCATGAAATAAATACTTTAAATATCAACTTCATCACATTGCGTTCATTTCTCACTAACCTACATGAAGCCCACATAATGTGTGTCATTTAGCACAAAGTCATTAAAGCTTAATCATTTCTCTAATGTGATTCTGTTATTTAGCCAATCACCATAGTCTTTCCTTTCATCTTATATTAATATAATTTAAATATAAAAAAATAATAATATCCACAGATGTTCCATTCATTTTGTTTTCAGTCTAAAGTTCTAGGTAAAAATGCTAACATTTATGAATATGACATAGAATTTACACACCATATGCGGTTAAAAAGTATAACCCCATTTCGCTTTTGTTAATAATCTTCTTGAAAAAAATATGAGATTGTAAAGTTTGACAGGCCAAAGTCTATAATAAATCGAACATAAATAAAGCTTTCCAACAATTCACAAATTACAAGTAAGCTATGAATTTCTTCGAATGTCTCCTGGACGCTTATACACAGTAAAACGTTCTTGTGGATATCAGGC
>NC_090725.1:227996693-228021693 GCF_036898095.1 Palaemon carinicauda | reverse complement strand
TCACCATAAATCTTGAGCCTATTTTTTTGTGCAATTGAAGAATATACAGACCAAATGTGCTTCTCTTAAGTAAATTTGCATTTAAGAATCACACCTAAAATTTTAAAGGACTTGTACTGTATATAGTTAAAAAAAAAAATTACAGTATCAATGCAGAGATCTGGATGTTGACGAGCTACTGTCCTTAACATACTCACAACCATACTTTTGTTTGGGTTCAACTTCATGCCCCATAATTTGCACCATACTCTAATTTTAGCTAGATCTCTATCAAGGGATTAGCAACCCTAGATCTACGTTCAGGAGATGGAATTGATGCAACGAGAGTAGCATCATCAGCATATGCAATGATCGTGTTTTCTAGGCCAAACCACATATCATGTGTATACAGTATAGTATGAAAACTAATGTGCCAAGAACATTACCCTGGGGAACAACAGATATCACGTTCCTATACTAATTATAGTGTCCATTAACAAGTAATCTTTGTAATCTATTGCTTAAATATTTCCTAACAAGGGCTTCATGATCAACACGATCAAAGGCAGCACTAAAATGAAGACCAGTCTTCAAAACTTCCTGACCACAATCAAAGGATTTCTTTACAGCACCGGAAACTGTAAGAAGGGCTTTACATGCTCCAAAGCCTTTGCAAAAGTCAAACTGCGAACAACTGTAGGGAACGGATTTTCACCTTCTGCATACCTATTTAGACGTTTTGCCAAAAGATTTCCAAAAACTCTGGATAAGGGAGTTCTCAAAATTGGGCGGTGTTCAGCACTGCTAGTGTTACCACAAACACATGCACCTAATGGAGTTACATTACCTTTCTTCAAGTAGTGCAAAAAGAACTTCTTGCTAACTCGAGGAAAATAACAGACAACTTAGGAGCTAAGAAATCATCAGCTTTTATATAAAAAAAAGGAAAAATACTATTTGGGTCTGCACCTCCATAAGCGTCATTATCCATCAAGAGTATTGTAATTTCACGGGACCGGAAAGCTAAACTATTTAGTTTAACCGCATGAAAACAGGAATGAGGAAGATCGAGTTTCTTATTATTCTGCTTACTGTCAAACACATCAGCCAAACAAGTTGCCTTTTCTATGGAAAGTGGTGACGGAGCCATCTGGTGTTACAGATCAATCTGTGTGTATGTATATATATATATATATATATATATATATATATATATATATATACATATATATACATACATATATATATATATATATATATATATATATATGATGATGATGAATGGGAGTAAGGAGTGTTGGTGAAAATAGCAAAAAAAAAAAAAGGAGACCTAACTGATTGCAATAATTACAGAGGCATAACACTTACGTCAATTGTTATCAAAACATTAGTATGCTTATTATAAAGAGAATGGAGAGAAAGATTGATGAAAAGCTGAGAGATGAACAAGCAGGATTTAGTAAAGGTAGAAGTTGCACTGGATAAATGTTCATTTTTATGACATGTACAGCAATGCGTAGAATATAGAAATCCCCTTTTGATAGCATTTGTGGACTATGAAAAAACCTTTGATAGTGTGCACCGACCAATTTTGTAGAGAATCCTGCGTTATTATGGAATTCCTCTTATATATGTAAATTGGATTAATTCTGTTCATGAACCTAGCAAGTGCAAAGTTGTTGTTAATGGAGTCTTATCAAATGAATTTCCAGTGAACAGCGGAGTACTCAGAGGGAATGTGTTGTCACCTATGTTGTTTATCCTTCTCATAGATTTTATAATGCGTAGAACAGTCAAGAGATGGTGGAGAAGGATTGGACTGGATTGGTGATAGCAATTTAGCAGACCTAGAATATACTGATGATGTTGATATTGTTAGCAGAACACCACAAGATTTGCAATACTTGCTTACCAGAATGCATGAAATATCACACGAGGTTGGGCTGAAGATCAATAGAAGAAAGACAGAGATGATGAGAACGGAGTATGCAATGTAAGATGAAATATCATTGGAAGGAGAAAAGATTAATGCGGTAGAATCACTTAAGTATTTAGGAACTATGATCTCAAATACAGGGTCTTTAGAATTAAAGTTTAGTGAAAGATTGAAAACTCCAAATCAGATATTGACTAGGTTAAGTAATATTTGGAAATCAAATCGCCTGAAATTACATATAAATATCAGACTATATATCAGTTTAATGAGATTGGTGTTACTGTATGAACATAAGTCATGGTATGACAATGAAACAGTCTTCAATAGATTTAGAAGATTTTAGAAAAAAGCCCCCAGAAGGATATCGGGAGTTAAATGGCAGGATATGATTAGAAATGAAAGTATATATAAGAGATTACTCGAGTGCCATATGTGTATGAGATCATGATGAGGGGTAGAAGGAGATGGTTTGGCATGCTCTCCGCACTCCCCAAGAGAGATTAGTTCACCAAATGTTCAGCTGGGTTCCACAAGGGACTAGAAGAGTTAGAAGACCCAGGCCTACATGGCTGAAGACTATGAAGCACGAAGTATGAGATGATGAATGGAGAAGTATTGAAATAAAAGCTCAAGATAGACACGACTGGCAAAATCTAACCGAGGCCTTTTACGTCATTAGGAAGAGATGATGTTGATATATATATATATATATATATATATATATATATATATATATATATATATATATATATATATGTGTGTGTATATATACATGTATATATATATGTATATATATACATATACATATATATATATATATATATATATATATATATATATATATATATATATATATACACACATATATATATATATATATATATATATATATATACTTCTACTCTTTCGGGAACTTTTTTTATTAAATTTATTGCAAATATTAATTATTTTTTGGGGTAAAATTATGAACGTCATACAATCAAAATATTTCGTCTTTCAATTATTATAAAACTAGCATTATCATTACCATCATAATGAGCTGAACGTATATGCAACCATACAATTTCTCTTATCTTATGGTTTCTAATAACAATAACAGCTAACAACTAAGACTTTCCACAGCAAGAAGTAGCTTGACCTTTCTGACAGCGACTGTGAGAGGGGAACAGCAAGCCCTATTTTAAACATGCCATGACATTTTTCAGTGAGAGAGAGAGAGAGAGAGAGAGAGAGAGAGAGAGAGAGAGAGAGAGAGAGAGAGAGAGATGCTGACCTGCAGCTTATGTTATTCATTGGTTCCCGTGAATTATTAGGGAAGGCATCATCGCTTTCTTGGGATGAACGCCCTCAGCGTTCTCCCAAAGGACGTTTACAAGGGATGCTGGCTCCAACGGTATGGTATAATTAATGACTTTATGAACACAGAGCAATTCTGCGTCCATGCACACCGGTTTACCTTGATCAGGATAGTTACAATTATCATGTACAGTATGGTTTTCTTTGGGCAATACATATATATATATATATATATATATATATATATATATATATACATATATATATATAGATATATATATATATATATTTATATATATACATATATATATATATGTATATATATAAATATATATGTATACACACATGTATATATATATATATATATATATATACATATATATACATATATATGTATATAGACACAGACACACACACATATATATATATATATATATATATTTATATATATATATATACATATATATATATATATATATATATATATATATATATATATATATATATATATTAGAGTATGCAACCATACCTTTGGTAACATAGCACTTTCTGAACATTGGTTTTCAAGAATATAAAATCCTATATGGATCATAAAAACTTAAGCCTCCCAACCATTATAACACAGGATGAGGAAAATTGCAGGAAAGGGAGCTGGAAAGACATGGTTGGTTTATTTCATCCGTTTTCAATCCGGCGATTTCCTGAATGGAGAGGGAAGTAGAAGAGAAAAAGGAAGATAGATCCCTGAATTAGGGAAGGAAGTGGAAAAAAAAGATAATATCGCTCCGGTCCTTCCGAGAAATACAGTTTTAACCCTCCGGAAATAAGTGGAAAAGAAATAGTGATACTTAAAAAAGGCTGGACTCTTGACAACAAATGTTAGTCTTTACATTGTTTTAAACTGTTCCTTGAAAGACTGATAGAAATCAATCTTTTCCATTTAGCTTCCCTATCAATAGGCAATTACCAACCATACCCATGCACATCAAATGTTTATAAATCAAAAGCAAATATACTTTTGGGGTCATGAAATAAAGGCTGAAAATTTGCCAAGATATTCAAATCAAACTAAGATGTTAAATTAATGGGGATCCTATTCCCAATTACTAACAAGTTTACTATGTGAATCGATAATATTCAAACCTTCTTGTCACAATTATTTATATTCATGTGTATGAGAGAGAGAGAGAGAGAGAGAGAGAGAGAGAGAGAGAGAGAGAGAGAGAGAGAGAGAGAGAGAGAGCGCATGTGTATATAGCTAAAGTGCTGTTTGTAACATTTTTACGATGTAAACTGTTTACGCTGAGAGTCTCTGTCCAAAATAACTTCCTTTTTTCCTTTTCAAAACATCGTGAAAAAAAACAACTGAAGATTTAATGTTACTAAGTCTTGCAAAAGGAAATAGTATGAGGAGGCAGTGTACTCTGTGCCATAGGGCCAAGTGATGAGGCCGGGGAGGCTATTCAGCGATGAGGGTTACCAGGTGAAACCCCGCAATTACATTACAAGGTGAAAGCTGTAAAATGTTGGAATTCAAAAAGGCAAAAAGGAAGCGGGAACGGGGTTAAAGTAAAGGGCAAAATAGGGGGTGTGGCAAGGGGCTTGTGGAACGCTGCAACACTCTTTAATAAAGCCTACAGTCCATGCCTGAGGCGCACTGACGGCACTTCACCTTCCTACAAGGCTATAGAACCTTGGGTTATAACGAAAGTAAAAATGAAATAAAAAAAATAATAAGTAGTAAATTGGAACCTCATCAAATGCAATGTAAGTATTGTTTCACAACAAACAAAAACTATAAACAACACATACAAGAGAGAGAGAGAGAGAGAGAGAGAGAGAGAGAGAGAGAGAGAGAGAGAGAGAGAGAGAGAGTCTCTCTCTCTCTCTCTCTCTCTCTCTCTCTCTCTCTCTCTCTCTCTCCTCATCATAGATGTCAAGAGGAATGATGAGAATTTCCCCATCAAGTGATATATAATGCACCATGCTAAGGGCACAAAGGATCGTACATCATCATGATAAACCAACAAGCTCGACACCTCGATAGGTCTGACGAGCCGAGCGCAGACATAAACAATATTCTACGAACTGTGGTGAGAGGCAGCTTGAACCGAATAATAGGATTGATCAACAAATTAGGTAGAAAGTTAGAAACACATTCTACTACACCATTGGGTATCTCGTCATCAGAGTTAAGCTACGTTTAGCCTGGTCAGTTGGTAAGTGGGTGACCGTTCAAATAATCTGTAAAGATCAGTAAGGATCTTTTCCAGCTTCCAGCTCTCCTTGTAATCAGCATGATGAGAGACGGAGCCTAAAACCCCAAAAGTTGTAAATTACTATGAACTGTAAAATAGACATACATACATACATACACACTGATAAGAGTTAGTACTTTCGTCATATTGGTGACACCCTCAGACTCGCATGATGTCACCACTGAGACGATAGTGTGAACAATCAAATCTTTTTACTTTTTCTCGTAGCTATAATACATACATTTATGTATATCACTTATCAGTTGTCGTGATTTCTACATATGCACATACTGTATGTGTGTATACACATACATCTACACATACTGTTATATATACATACATACATACTTGTACAGTACATATATGACCTGGCTTTGGTTGGTTCACCCCAAATACATTCAAAATGAATTAAAGTTCGCCTTCCATGAACTTTATGTAGTTTTAGCATTAGTTACAGACAAATATGTGGAGAAGCTACTTCGACATTGAGAATTAATAGCGAAAATAGCTCTGAAAAGGGAATATTTTTGGTTATTACTACATAAACAAAATATAATTAACATAATTCGTATTCACTTGCAAAATTACTGCAGCTTATAATTAATAATTACCCCAGAAATTCATCTCCATACGAATATTTTCATTTTTATCATTTTTATCGTTCTGTAACAACAATCTCGGGGCGTGAATTTTCTGAATGGAGAGGCTTTAAATTACCACGATGGAGATCTATGAGAACAGTCATTATATCTTGGGAAGATTGGAGATTATGCAATGGATGAGTAACCCAGACTCTATTTTAAGAGGGATAATTTTCTGTGTGCGCGCGCTCTCGTTTATTTATTTATTTTTTTTTTCAGTTTTCCTGTTAATAAAACAAGATCTTTTAAGGAATCCCATTTGAGCTATTATGACTGATATACTGAATGACGTCATTGTTTCTTAATCTTTGTATTTTCCTTTTTTTTTGGAGAATAAAAGAGAAGTACAAAGTGCAGAGGGAGATGAAAACTGACGATATGTTAAATCGACAGATAGGGAACGATGATAGGATGGAGGAAACGAAAGAAAATTAAGAAGACTGAATTCAAGAAGGAAAATAATTGAAAAATTACTCGTACAAAAGCTCCTTATTTTGAGAGAGAGAGAGAGAGAGAGAGAGAGAGAGAGAGAGAGAGAGAGAGAGAGAGAGAGAGAGAGAGAGACTCAAACTTCAAGAAAACCAACTCGAGTTATTTAGTTAACCTTTAAGAAGGAATCTGTCTAGCGACAGAACGGTGCCATACCACGGTGATCTCATCAAAGAATGACGTCACAGGAATGAACGTAAAACAATAGAACTAAATTGAAGCTTTCTGATTTGATTCTTGTATCGAGTTCAGCAGATTCTCTGTTGAGAAATTTGCTTTTATTCTATTTTGAGAGATGCTTCGCTGACAAATGAAACTTGTATAAGTACATTAGTGATTTTTTTTCTTTTCTTTTTTATAAGAGAAGGCGTAGTTTGTCTGACTTTTATTTCAGTGTTAAAATGTTTCATGGATTAGGCTTAATGCAGAGATCCCATAATACGTTTAGCTTAGTACTTCAAAGACTAATTTATTTTTAAATAAAAGGGAGAATAATTTTTTTTTCCAGACTGAAAAACAATTAAGGCTCATAAACAAATATTAAAAAAGTGTCTGCAATAAAAAGGCAGCATAAACTCAAGAAATAATTACCTAGAATATATGTTTTTCACTTTACCTGATTTATGGCCTTTAAGGCAGAAGAACTGTCAAATTTCGAATTATTATGAATAATCTATACCTTCCGTGTTAACCAAAGGCACGAAAAGAGAGTAAAAATTAATAGATATGAAAATTAGATATATATTAAGTTGAAAAGTTGTTGAATAAAGCAAAAAATGACTGGCTTTTTCAAATCTACGTATTGACACTGCAGCTTAAAATAAAACAGACAAAACATGAGATTATCTTTTAAACGCTTAAGGGGAACACAAGCAGCCAATTACCAAGCAAACCCAATATTTTTAGGTCAGCTATCTCTTATAACTTTGACATGTATTATCAGAATGGTTGCACTTTCTGTCAGGACTACTGACGCCGGATTCAGTGCATCGTGTACCGAGTGGGAGAGATTTTCTGAGGTCGGGGGTCATTCCTTGGCAAGGTAAAGTTCCCTGGTTGTGATACCAAATACTTTGATTTTATTTTCTTCCTGTGTTACGAAATATGATCTATATATAATGGATTGATTGAGATATATAAAGGAAAAACTTGGTAGGGGGTAAAGAGATATTTAATGTGAGAGAGAGAGAGAGAGAGAGAGAGAGAGAGAGAGAGAGAGAGAGAGAGAGAGAGTACAAATGATAAAAAAACTGGCTGCAAACGAAACATTCGTATTGTATCGACAAGCTATCTAAAAAATAAAATCTATAATATATTGCACTAAGACAATCCTGTAGGAAAAAACTCCATTTACAGTAAGCGCATCTTATGAAATTCTGCCAGCTTACAGGAAAATGAAATAAATCGATTACCTTCATATACTAGGCAATCTGTCATCTACCAAATGCCACCAAACGAAAAAATTTAAATCATAATTTTTTTATTCACTTTTATTTATCCGGTATAATGTAGAAATAAGAAAAACGTGTATCCCTTCCTATACCGGAAGAGCGGGGTAGTAAAACTATTAATAGTAGCGGTGGCAGACAGGCGAGAATTAGCTACGGTACCATACGTAAGGACTAAAAGTAGGCGGTCAATAAATAGAGCTGACCAACACACAAAAGAGGAAGCTGTCTAGTTTATTGAATGCGATAAATGTTACTTTGCGCTGCTAACTTACAATGAGGGTTTAGTCCATTGGTAAATTAATGGGATCAACATAATGGTCACCGAGAAAAGAAAGAGAGAGAGAGAGAGAGAGAGAGAGAGAGAGAGAGAGAGAGAGAGAGGTCCTCATCTACATTTACATATCTAAATACTTGTAATTCTAATGGAATAAAAAATTTCCATTGATGATTGAGGTTCCCAAGGCAACAAGATCATCACATTCTCTCTCTCTCTCTCTCTCTCTCTCTCTCTCTCTCTCTCTCTCTCTCTCTTGGCATTGAAAAGTCAATTTCTAAGCATGAAAAAAGACAGCCTTCAACCATTAAAAATAAGCTTTCTCACACATGAAACTCAATGTATGTGTCTACAGGAGATTCAAGTATAAAATATGTTTTTATGAGGATGATAGAAATTATAGTAACTCATAATCCATTTTTTTTAATAGATAATTTAGGATTAAGAATTCGAATTTCTGAAATTATAACTTCCTCAAATAATAATAATAATAATAATAATAATAATAATAATAATAATAATAATAATAATAATAATGATAATAATAATGACCCCTCAAAGAACTCCATTTACGTTTCCAACCAACAGAAAAATCGTAAATAAATGAATAAATGCACGGAAAACTCCATCAGTCACCAAAGTTGTAATAGCGTTATTAGGTCTCCACCGTGACGGACTTGTCCCGATATGACTGACAGTCTTTGAAGGAGAAGAGCAATTTAGAGAAGCCAGCAGGAATTACTCTCACTCAAATCTAATTTCGGTCATCATACTGTAATGAGTGAAGGATTTCGAGCACTACTGTATTCGCTGCAGTGCAGCTGAGAGAGAGAGAGAGAGAGAGAGAGAGAGAGAGAGAGAGAGAGAGTATAAATAGATCCAAATAAATATTTGGAGACAACAGACATAAAATGTTACCAGCAAGGTGCATCTTTAAATTCAAAACCTTCAGGCGAGATAAAGTATATAATTGACATTATTATTGTTATGATCATTACCAAAATTATCCTCTTCCTTCTCATGCATGTAAGAGAAGACTAGGCAGACCAGGAACTTTAAGGGGAACCATAAAAGTGAAAAAAAAAAAGAATA
The DNA here is from genome assembly GCF_036898095.1 of Palaemon carinicauda. Classification (NCBI taxonomy): domain Eukaryota; kingdom Metazoa; phylum Arthropoda; class Malacostraca; order Decapoda; family Palaemonidae; genus Palaemon; species Palaemon carinicauda. The sequence goes on along the minus strand of NC_090725.1, from coordinate 228,012,277 downwards.
CAGACATCTTTCACAGATAATCGCCATCTGTGGTTAAACACAAATTGCTGCCTTAATAACCTGAGAAATTGTTAACACTTGCGGGAGGAGATCCTCCACCAATTCTTTACAAGAGGCAGCCCATGCTGAGTTAAAGCAAGAACAAAGGAAGGGATTAATAACGAAAATAAGAATAAAAGAGAATGATAATTCAATGTCTTCACAGAAAATGGCAGGTTTCCCATTTACAAACGACATAAATATAAGAAGAGTTATCAATCTTAAAACAATTTCATGTTTGTCCAAACAACATTAGTCAAACTTAACACCTCATGGCCCCATATTCATATACTTAGGCTTGTAACGTCCTGCTTTTGCAACTAGAGTTGCAGTTGGATAATAATAATAATAATAATAATAATAATAATAATAATAATAATAATAATAATAATAATAATAATAATCTGGAGCCTCTTATCATTATTTCTTTTTTACATTCAATCACTGCCGATGAATGATATTGACAACTGAAGTTGTTGTGTTGGCGTAAGGAACTTTCATCTTGGAAGAATTAGTCTCTCAAATGCTTTTCCACCTAAAACCTGGCAGTGTACGATTATTTTCTGAAAAAAGTCTAAGTTGGAAATATTCCGTTAAAGGATAGGTAAATCTAAGTTTCCTGTTTAAGTATACCGATATAGCAAATAAAAATTCACCATGTCTTAATAGAAAATAAATTAATAAGCAGGATTTGATACAAGTTAGCAGAAAACTTGTTTCACGATTAAGCAAATATTGAGGTCTTTGTAAACCACGAGACACTGACAATGATCACATTTGGAAAACTTCGAAAAGGTAAATGGCACTGATCACATAAAAAAGGTGATACTATACCCCAATTCCAGCATTTGTATGGGTTCAACACTGGATTTCCATCAGCACCACTCACCTTAACCCCATGGTTCCTGCAGGGTGCCGATTGCTAAAATAACTGGCGAACTATTTCAAGGGAGAGAACACTAAAAAAAAGAGGGGTGGGGAGGACATATTAGCAATGGTGATCAATACCCGACAGTGCAAAGTAGGTCAGAAGCATATCATGCTATATCAAGTGCTTGATTGAAATGAGTGCGTACTTTGAAAGTGTGAGGGGTCACCGACACAGACTTGAGCTTCAGGAATAATTCACGAAGTAGAAATACAAAGGGGACCAACGCAAAGCTTACAGGATTAATGCACTTGCAGAATTAGATGTCACCTGCTCAATAAGAAGGTTGTCTTTTCCTTCACATGACTATATGTATATCATAATTTTTCACCATTTCCATTAATCCCTTACAGTGGTTGGTAACAGTACGCATTAAACATCCGGTCTTCTACCCTGATGAGACATATGATGGCTGGATAATTTCTAGGTACCTAAGTACCTACGTAATTTATAAATTATGTTCACCTCCCCATAGCATAGAAGTCTGGTCTCTAACTACCGAGTTGGGGGTCCTAATAAATTATTTTAATACGAACGTGTCTATGAGAGAGAGAGAGAGAGAGAGAGAGAGAGAGAGAGAGAATTACAAAAATTCTTAACATTTCCACTTGTAAAAATAAAAAAATAGCCCAAATATTTCTCTCCCATCGTCCATCCCTCTCTCTCTCTCTCTCTCTCTCTCTCTCTCTCTCTCTCTCTCTCTCCCCCCCCTGAGGTCATCAATATGAAGTGAGTCCCTAATTACTTCCCAAGTGACCTAAGACGACCTTGACCACCACCATAAAATCGAGAGAACGAGTATGCCTGCTATTTGATTACATGGCAATTTGTGGGCAAACCACAGTGATTCACAGAACCGAATCTGGTCGCCAGGGAGAGGTCGTGTCTCATGTGTTTATGAGAGTCACGTGACAAATTAAGATGAAGAATTGATGGTATGTTGCTGTGACGTCATCGCGTGGTTGTTAAAGTCGGTGTGATCTCAGAAATGAATACAATAGATTTATATAAGGAAATATGGAGGCTTTTGAGGTCGCAAGGATATATTTCAATTGAAGGTACAGATGAAAAATTAACTATTTCTTTAAATAGTAAACATGCATACACACACATACACACGCGTAGGTGGTGCATGTTCACCGTCTTGAATTCGGCCTAATTTACCCATTGAAGAAAGAGAATAGCCTGATCTCATTCAAAGGATATATATATATATATATATATATTATATATATATAAATAGTATGTATATATGTATATATGTGTATATATATATATATATATATATTATATCGTATATGTATATACATTATATATAAATAGTATGTATATATAAATATATATATATATATATATATATATATACTTGAATCTGGTCAATGTATTCCTTCTCATCAAGGCGGCGAACAAGAAGTAAAATTTCAAACCTAACGATAGTAATAATTATAGATAATTCGGTCTGAGTAATCAACAGTGCCAGGCGAGAACGAAAGATTAATACATCTATAACAACAATAATAATAATAATAATAATAATAATAATAATAATAATAATAATAATAATAATAATCTCCTCTAAATAATAAAGAGCAAACGTCTCACTAAATATATAATCAATTTTCGGTCACGCTGAGCTCTCCCCGTCCCTCAGATAGGAAGAGAAGTAGTCATACTCTGGTAGGAGTGTAGTGCGTGTGTGCATATCTATCTAAACATTTAGCCCTCATTTTGACAAGTAGCATTTCCCGTTTTGGGAAAAAATATAGTATAAAGAAAAAAAGGGTTATTTTCATGCAAATATTGTTCAAAATAACTGTCCTAAATAAATTAAAATGTAAAGAAATTTAAGCAAACATATTGGATGCGTAGAACGTAATGGGCAAATGAAAAAGGCTGTGATTTCACGAAAATTTCATTCATCACTAATCAATCATCTGTAGAGAAATCTGGCATGATAAAGAGGTGGTATGGTCGGAGGAATAATAGAATATGTCTATTAAAGAGAGAGAGAGAGAGAGAGAGAGAGAGAGAGAGAGAGAGAGAGAGAATAATCCTTGCAAATCTGGTTTCAATTTTACTGTCTATGAAATTTTTAGCATTGTCTCTTAAGTACGAAACTTTCACGAAATGAACAGTTTCGTTTTAGGCCCTGGCACAAAATGTTAAATTTCCAGAATGAAGTCAATATGCCATTTAAGGTGAAATGAATTAAAAATCACAATCATTGAAGGTACACAAAATGGTATCAAATAAATCTAATTACTGAATATCATTGCAATGATATAAAGTGTATATGTATAAATATTGAGTGAACACACTAATCTGAATTATCACCAAAGAAAAACACTCGCCATTCAATAGCTACAGAATCCATTCTTACAGCAATCACGACATTCACTACAATGCGTTTTTTCATTGATTATTATATCTCTATGTCAAGATGCATAACAAAAGAATCAAATTTTTCAGCAAGAGTATAAGGAGGTGATTTGTATAGTAACCTAGATCCTATCAATTTTACCCTTTTCTTTCACAAACAGCAAGAGCTAACCTTTGCTTTACGTGCATGGCAAAGAAATAAACCAAACCTAGTTTTAGACCCACACTCTAGTCCAAACAAAGCCTAATTAGCTGTCCCTTCAAAGCTAATTTGATATCCACAAACACAACCTCATCCTATGGCTTAGTTAGACTAGATGACACGGTGGCTGATTAGTAACCTTAACGTTAGCCGAGTCGGAAGTAGCTGATGACGACCATGGTAACAGGAATGAAATGGCCCTGACGCTAAAAAAAACATCCTTATAGGGAGGGGGAAACAACAGCGAGTCATCATAAAAAAATATGAAATATTGAACGTGATATCGGTGTCCCCGGACGTAGGGATAATGACCACGACAGCGAACCACGTACAGGAAGCTAATACGATTCCTGGGATCTTAATGATGTCCGTGACAAGGATAAAGCCAAATCTTATCTATTAAAGATATTGAAGTCATCTCTATCTCTTTTTAGGCTGCATATGTTTTGTTGGTGGATACTGATCATGATACCAATAATAAAAGTTATAGTACTTATGGAATACTTCCCCCACCATATTTTTTCACAGGTTCCGAAAAGGAAATGGAAATGTAATTCAGTATTTTCGTGTTGTCTGTAGATTTAAGGAAAAATACTGCAGTCAATTTTCAGACCCAGATTAATAAACAGGATGGCTGGTTGCTATCATAATAATTATTGTCATTCTTGTTATTATTATCAATGAAAAATTATAATCAATATAATAGTAGAGAGTAGAATTTTACAATTTATGGTGAAACACTTGTTCGAAAGGCAGCGCTATGAAAGGACGGGCCAACATAAGTAAACCAACGGAATTGATAAAGAAATACCAATAGTAGCTGTAGATAAGATTGTTTTGAAACAAAATAAAAATCTCATTGTAAATCGTAATACATATCAAATTGATCACACACGTTCTATTTTGAAGTATATGCACGATCGACACAAGCAATCAATCAATAATCTCTCCTATATAATAAAAAGCAAGTGTCTGACACACACACATCTATATATATATATATATATATATATATTGTCACGCTCAGGGGGAGAGGGTCATACCCTGGGAAGAGGGGGCATCTCAAGAGGTACACTCGGAAATCACATTCTCCCACAAATTATCGAACCAGCGGGTTGCAGTTAGGAAAGGGGGCGGAGCGGATGTGGGAAAGATTGAATGTGTGTGTGCGCATATCTATCTAAATATTTAGACGTTATTTTTGACAGCTCGGGTACACTATTTATAACTTAAAGGAGTTGAAGAAATCTGATTCTGACTTTAAACAAACAGGGCTAGAACTGTTTAACGAGGAAAATAAACGGGGGGGGGGGGGATTCAAATCTATTGAAGAAGTAAGATTCCGCAATTATTAAACATATGTATTTTTAACCACTCAATGACGCGATTATTCGCCGCTGGCTATATAGTCCGCAATTACTTTCGGTAAATGCAATCAAAGTGAGTGGTGCAGTACATCGCTCTCATTTGGTAAGCTTGTGGCTCACACAAGATCTGCAGCGCACCAGTTTACCCAGATATAATTGAGTACCAACTCAGTCCAGAAAAAGCAAGGGGCAAATAACCTCATCCTTCAAGACGTGTTGAGAAACTGCAAGGCTGTAGCCTACCCCTTTACCCCTTTGTTGCCACCCAGTGCTAAATGGGGTACGACGTATGATCGATTATACAGTATACACGTGTGTGTTTTTGTGTTTGCAAGTAAATACTTATTTTTTTCACAACCATAACTGTAATAAAATATCTATTAAAAATACGCCTCTTAGAGCAATTATGCCTAAAACTAAGGTCAAGAGACTACCTATCTATCTTTCTATCTACCATGGAACTTCCCCCAATTTTGGGGGCAGCCGACATAAAAAAAAACAAAAGGGTATTTCTATTCTCTTAGAATACTTTATGGAAACCACAAACAAGACAAACTATGTTTGTTATTACTTCAATTATAAATAGAAATAATAAAGTCAAACCAATTAATCTCACCTTTTGTTGACCTGTCACCCTTGTAAACAACTAATTTCGCTATATATGCAAATTATACATAAGAATACATTACATATAATCTCATATCCTAGACTTTTACTATCGATCAGTGTAATATGTTAACGACCACGCTGTCATTGTAAATAAGGTCTAAAGCTTTTCCCAAATTAAAACCATACCTGTCATTATTTTTTTTTAATTTCCATCTGGAATAAATTACCATTTCTGACGAAAGAAAAAAATGAGTAATTAGAAAATTACGAAGTGACTTAAAAATTAGTGAAAATTTGTCAAAATGTTATCAAACCCGAACACTATTTTTCTTTTATTTCTCTCTCTCTCTCTCTCTCTCTCTCTCTCTCTCTCTCTCTCTCTTGGGTTGCCTTCCTACACTTACACCTAATAGCATGTGATGGCAATACATCGTGCAAGCGCAGATGCGTGCAAGTGCAAATGCATGCAAGATATCACAAGCATACACGTGAAAAGAAGAATGAATGTAATATCGTTACACTGAACCAACACCCTTTCCTCCTTAACACTTGGAACTCATATGAGATCCTTACACTGTCTGAAGAAAGTTACCCTTCTGTTTATCAAAGAAAAATATGTATAACTACTGGGTTCATCATAACAATGGGAGGAAAACAAACACTAAGAAAGAGACCGAACCCAGTTATTGCTACCGAGATACGTGCATGTCGAAAAAAAAGAAGAACAATTGAATTACTTATGAATAAGAAGTATCAAGTGATATTAACACAAACGCATAAACGTAGGCTACACGCATACGATGATATATAGAGAGAAATATACGCATATGCTTTATATATATATATATATATGTGTGTGTGTGTGTGTGTGTGTGTGTGTACACAATCAATAAGCACTCATATATATGGGATTATTGGGGCCTAACTTTTAAGAGCAAATATATGTATATGCTTTATATATATATATATATACTTATATATATATTTATATATATAAATATATATTTATATATATACATATATATATATATGTGTATATATATATATATATATATCTATATATATATAAATATATATTTATATATATATATATATATGTGTGTGTGTGTGTGTGTGTATGTGCGTGTTTGTGTGTATTTATTCCTGTGTCTGAAACAGTTGTCAATGCCTGAGTACTTAAGTATGTGTTTTGTGAATAATCAAATTGTTCACATTTACCTACGAACTGAATCTATGAAAAATTATCACCCCTTTTTAAAAACATCCCAACAAACAATGGACCCTAGACAAAGGCAGTCCACGGCGTCCCCTGAAACCACATCTTAAAATTAGTTTATGTTAAAGTCACTATTTGAGTTCCCACGGAATTCTCAAATAAAAATGACCAAATCAGACGTAGATTTTACTTTGTCATATTTTCCCCTCCAATTCACCTACCAACGAAGCATCATTTTTCCTCCTCATTCAGGCACTTCTCAACTACAATCATCCTACACATTATCTGATTTTGCCTTCGTCAATCCTCCTCCTCCCAGCTGCATCCTTCGCTGCCGCTCTGCCTCCTCCATCTCCCCTCTGCCCAATTGCTTTATCACTCGAGGCACTTCTCGCATCTGCCGATTTTTTACCACACACTCCGTCTTTTATATTGCAGGAGGGTGTAGTGGAGGAGAACAGCCAAGAAATAAGGAGGGAATCGTTTAGGTTAGGGGGGGATGAACGGAGAACCAGCTTGACAGTCGAATCTTGGACAGAGCTTTTGGAGGACGAAGCAGGAAAAATAAAAACAGGGAAGACAGTAAAATAAGGCGAGATATGTCGTGAGGGACGAGTGAGGATCGCTGAAGGAGGAAGAGGAGGACGAAGGTAGGGTGGGGTCACCGTCACACTTCCATGAACATGAACCACCCAGTCTCTCTCTCTCTCTCTCTCTCTCTCTCTCTCTCTCTCTCTCACGAAATAAGAACACGTAACCCAAAATTAAGGGGTTTCTAAAGGCCAAGGTCTACTAACTTTCGATTCAAGTCTCCGTAGGCCTATTAGAAAGGGCCTGAATTAACTGACGTAGGGAAGGCGTAACTCTGACAACTAAAGCTGTAGGTTTGATGGGACAATAATTACGCAGAAAATGGCGATAATGATTATGATGAAGCTGGTGACGATAATTAAGATAGAAAACAGTAATGGCAGACTTGGACAAAATAAGAATAAAGAGCAAAGACCCAATGATCGGAGACATGATTATATTAAGGAATGCAAGGTCTATAGACCTTGGAGGAATGTATGTAAAAAGTGTTTCTTAACCTATGTAAATAAACGAGATATTTTCAGTGAAAGACAAACTAAAGAGTTTACGGATATCGGTACTTCGTGTGACAAGACATAATACACACGGGACCAGCGAGGAGGGAGGAATGACACGTGTATTCATTACAGACTACACTTTTGCCTCCCTCTTACCAGAGGCATCCTCAGCTCCCACCCTGGTCCCCACCCATTCCCTCGAGGCTTCCATGAAAACAACCAAGTACGAGCTGAGCAATTTCGCCTCTGCTCCATCTATTAATGTTGCAGTGGGAGAGGTGCAAAGTTCCACACTTTCAGAAATACTCTTAAATAAAAAATACATGCAGAAATCCTGTCCCAAACCTGGCACTCACCTTTCATAAACAAAAGTGATCTTAAACTTACCTGCGAATCTTATTGGAATGAAAAGGAAATTACTTAGTAACAAAAGAATGCGTAACTCAACATTGCAGGCGTGTAGTTTCGGTGATTCATGTCAGTCATCCCCTTCGAATTAAGCAAAGTAAACATCACGAATACCGACAAGGGTTTGAGTGATCCAGGCAGAACACCAGCCACGCCTACTATATGATCAAGTAATGCTCAGGTGAAACTCGTCCGAGGGGAGGACAAGTAACCAAATTTTTCAAGCTGACATTATGACTGACGATTAAATTTGTACAATGGTTAACAGGGTAACCCAAGAATACTGGAAGATTTGAAGTCGATATCTCTCGAGCTTGAGACGATACGCCTTCTACAGTAATCATTAGAGACTAGTCATGTTAAAATAAACTAGACAAAGCTATTGGCTGGAAGAGTACAACATTGCGTGCACGCTGTGCTCGAAATGTCTTAAGCAATTCAAACTTCACAAGTTTTGAATTTGTCTCTTTTAAACATTCCTCTTTTATGACGAAACGGTTTCAAATGTCCCTACCGTAAAACCTCTTTACGTTCGTTAATTATAAATGGCGTTCCTCCGCTTGCCTTCAAGTTGAACACAAATACTCATTATTGTAAAGAAAATAGATATGCTATGAGTCATTACAAACAACCAGAGTAGTAATTAGCCATCATTACTTTTGCTTGTCGAGAATAGGCAAAGTCAAGGAGTAACTATCCTTCATGGGATGCTGTTGCATAGTTGTAGACATAACTCAGGTGTCTTTAAACTTTCCTTTAGTCGTTTTTACTCCTCTGCTTTACTTCCGTTCCAGTTTCCTTCTTTCATTTAGCTCTCCGAGATCTTTTAACTCCTATTGCATGGTGCAACTTGGTGTTTTCCATAAGATGCACCTCGATGATGAATGACCTCCCCAGACTCAGCGCCAGAATTTAGAACCCTACATCAATAAATCCTCGCATCCATATATGGTATATATTTTTATTTATTAATTGTTTATCTTATTTTTCTTTCTTTGATATTCTTCTTTTATAGTTTATTCTGCTTTCGTTTTACTTGTAGAATGCCACTTTTCCAAATAAAAATGATGCAGCTTCGCCTATATTAATAACCTAACATCAAATTTCATAATAATGATAACATTACTTATAACCTTGAAATTAAGAGAAATTTTCCCAGAAAGGACTTCATCAACAAAAATGAGTCCCAAAACCCCCAAAACTGATAAATCTAAATGCGCTAAAGACTACAAGGACTATAAATTTATCTTGAAAGGTAAATGATTTGAATGGGGATTCTTAAATGAAATAACAGTGTTTGCACAGTACTCCGTTGTCATTACCAGACTATCATTCTAGACACAGACAGTACAGGAGTAAGATCCTTATGCCATTTGCTGTTAGGTCAATCTGGCATTATTCCAGCACGGACTCTTGCACGTAGGAGCAGTTTGCAAGATACCAATGGCCATGAATATTTTCAAATATTGAAGGACTGTCTGTAAACTTACATAGAAAGAGTACTTATTCCCGTGTCTGCAATAGCTGTGGTCAATGCCTAGCTGCTAAAATTATTTAATATAGTGTTCTCTTGCTTGAGGGTGCACTCGCGCACACTCTTCAGTCTTATTTCTCTTTCTAATGTTTTTTTTCTCTGAAGTTTTTATCGTTTATATAAGAAAGTTCTAGTTTAATGTTGTTACTGTACTTAAAATATTCTATCTTAATTGTACATTACTTTTCTTATAGTTTACTTATTTTCTTTCCTCACTAAGCTATTTTTCCCTGTAGGATCCCTTGGCCTTATAGCATTCTGCTTTTCCAACTAGGGTTGTAGCTTAGATGATAATAATAATAATAATAATAATAATAATTCAGCCTAACAGACTGAAGGACTACCGAAATCTGAAATGTCAGAGAGGCTTTCACAACCGACTACCTACATGGAACGTCCTCTTGGGGTTGTGGTGGCCTGTTGGTAATGTCCTTGCCTGTTAATTGCCAGACTGGGGTTCGAGTCCCACTCAAACTCGTTAGCTTCTTTGGTCGTTGCAACCTCACCATCTTTGTGAGCTAAGGATGGGGGGTTTGGGGCAGCCTATAGGTCTATCTGCTGAGTCATCAGCAGCCATTGTCTGACGCTTGTTAGTCCTAGTTTGAATGGAGAGGGGGCTTGGGCGCTAATCATATGTATACATGGTCGATCTCTAGGACATTGTCCTTCTTGATAGGGCAATGTCACTGTCCAATGCCTCTGCCATTCATGAGCGGCCTTTAAACTTTAAACCTTTAACTCTACCTAAATAATGCAAAAGTCGTGTTAGTTCAAATGAATTCAAAGAATTAAAGCCACGAACCCCTTGGGATACCCAAATTACTCCTCAAGTTACTCGTGTCAAAGTTTGTCATATGCAATGGATCGTAAGAAGCATTTGAGGGTAGATTAATAGTCAAATTCGGGTGATTCCGACGTTGGATTTTTGTGCGCGGTAACATAAACGAAAGAAATATAGAGCTCATGAATTTCTCTTTCACAGAACAATCCTATAGATAAATCAAACAAAATTGGACTTCACATAGAGTAATTAAACTTAACAATAACAAGAAAAAGGAACTTTAGAATCTTCAAAGTATAAATAGAACGGTATAATGAATTTTCTACTGATCGCAGAGACAGTGTCTTTTGCGCAGGAGTAAACAGTAAAAGAATGAGGATACAACAGTACAATGTATGTAAAGGCCATACAAAGTATCACCTGAATATCAAAATCGTGTCTACCGACATGCAACTAATAATTCATGCTCAATTATAACCCTACAACTCCTGGAGAGGGGAAGGGAGGAAGGGGAGGAAGGCCGCCAGTGTACGGAAACCACTTGTCCGTGGTTCACGAATGACAAGTCACACGAGCAAGCTTCGAACGTCAATAAAAGCTGGCCGCTAATTCGTTCCATTGAGAAGTGTGGTTACTACGACGACATACACGACGCTGATAAGTGCTAAGTGCGGCGACCCGAATTTTCTTCCGTCCGACACTTTATGGAACATACGCATTTAATGAATTCAGGAGTTATTTATGATTCTTTGTTTGATAGAAAATGAAGAGAAATGGGGAACAGCGATTGGCTCAACTTCGTCGGTACGCCATGAACGTTTCTTTGAAATAACGAACGTTTAAAGCTCATGCTTATCATGACAAGGTGTAATTATTATCAACTACCGGCTATATATTTATTAAGTATGGATAAATATACAAATCCATAGTAATAGATTGTAGAAAAAAAATACAAAATATTTATATTCCTTACAACAAATATAACCTCGCATTAATGGCCTAAGAAATGAAGTAAACAAAATCTATTTCCGTAGATGTGAACTCTCTCTCTCTCTCTCTCTCTCTCTCTCTCTCTCTCTCTCTCTCTCTCTAAAATAGTAAAACCTTTTTGCCAAATGTTAGACGCAAAGCCAACACACGCGAGCCACAAATGTAAGGGAAACCAAGAAATTGGTGCGTAATGTGATCAATACACGTTAACGACTGTACCTTTACTATAGGGAATAACTGCAAGGATATTCAGGCACATAAAATGGAGTAAGGAAAGTTAAAACACACAATTTTTTTTTCTCTCTCTCTCTCTCCCATCTACCCAATATAAAAACCAAGTGTTTGCCTATATATGACTACTCGGTCTCTCCCCGTCCCTCGGGTAGGAGGGAGAGGGACCAGTCATACCCTGGTAAGAGGAGGTCCCCACAGGTGCAATCGGAAACTACAATCTCCCACAAACTGCCCCAAAACTTCCATGCTATAGTTAGGAAAGGGGGGAGGCGGGGGAAGGGTTGAATTTGTGTGCGTGCGTACATATCTATCATGATGTTATTCCGCATTTTCGACGGGTCACGTACACTATTGTGTTCATATATATATATATATATATATATAAACATATATATATATACACGCATACATATACACATATATACACATATACATATATATATATATATGATATATATATATATATATATATATACCTTTTACACTTTTAAAGAAAATTTTAAGTCTTCCGATACCTCAGCAAGTCACTAGGGGTGAGTCTGCAAGCCCCACGTCATTTCCCTTGACACCAGCAGATGCTTCTACTCATTCACAGCTGGGTGAACTGGTGAGCAGCAGCTGAGGAACGATCATCGGCCCTACCAATCGCAAGCCGAAAAGATGTACATCAGGAAGAACTTTTACGCAACTAATAATGGATAACTTAACTATATAATTAGAATTATATAGAGGATAAAATAATAATTTAACTTTGGATTATTGGCTAAACAAGCAAACGCACATTCTGGCCTTCATGAAATAGCCAAAGGCTCCGTGACGTGCAAATTCACATTCCTCTTTCTGTGTGTTCATATTCACATTCCTAAAATAATTCAAAAACAATGTTGCAATGACATTGATGGAGGTCAATGACACGGGAGAATAGGCAATGATACACATACACACACACACACACACACATATATATATATATATATATATATTTATATATATACACACACACATGCTGCACATGCTACCTATAGGTATCATGCTATCCTAAAGTAGTCACACAAAGGCCATGCATAACAACTAATCAATCTGATATACGCTTTATCAAATATGAGAGAGAGAGAGAGAGAGAGAGAGAGAGAGAGAGAGAGAGTTACTTCGAATTGGTGGGTTAAGGTGAATTATTAGCAAAATGTAGTGCGGGTACTAAAATACATACGGTACTTCCTATTGCGGTAAGTACTAAGCTCTCCTACAAAGTTATACTGGTAAGCGTGAACGCTATGGTTATACGTTCCCTAACCAAACCTTTTCAACCTTTAATCATATTACTCGTTCTAAGATCTATTGCCAGGGTATAACTTGTCACAGGAAGAAGATGCGACATCCTTTATGGAAAATTCTTGTAATCAACATTTTCAAAAAGATAAATACTCCAATACTTTATGATCCTTATTATCATATCCGAGTTGCATCGTTTACTAGTTTGATGACTGAATAACTTTAAATTATATTGTACCCACTAATTGCGTGAACAGAAATAATTTTATAAACTTATGTTATTATAATTTTATAGCAACTGAAACGGGAAAATCTTAACTAGGGAGAACTTTCACAGCTAAAAAAGTGTGATCGAATTCATTCCCGGATCATTTCGATTTTATCACTTAAAGCAAAAATAAATCATCAACACACAAAAGAACGTTATAAATGAATGATATAAAGCTATATATCTGTACAGATGAATTTTTACTTCGCGTTACGATCGAACCCTGTCCTAAGTAAGAGACATTGCTGAAACCAACCAAGTCATAGCAGTCATAAATGAGGTCTAAGTTCAATTCCAATGTGATCCAGGAGCTTATTAAGGATTATAAACGTCACTCATGAATGTCAGAGCAAGGGATAGGACAATGACCTAGATACGGACCATATCAAGCTAGGACCAGGGAGGGCTCAGCAGGTAGACCTATAGACCTATAAGCTCCCCAAAACCACACTCCCACTTCCCAAGCTCACAAAGATGGCGAGGTTGCAGACAATACTAGAAACTATCGAGTTTGAGATATACTAGAAGTCCAATCCAGCAGAAGTCAGGAAGGGACGTTTCCAATAGACCACCACAACCTATCGCATACGAGATATGTTTGCTGTCTAGCCGAATATTAATTCTAGGTGGAAATCACTGTATTGAGATTATTTTGAGTTTATCTATCTATGAAAATATGATACATCAATAACATGTAAAACTGATGTAATCAATGTCACCTACGGCTACATATACGCCAAAATTGGTCGCCATTTATAATGAAATGGCTCTTATCAAAATTGGTTGCTATCTAAATGAAATGGGTCTTTTAAAAAATTGGTCGCCATCTCCTATAATGAATTGGTTCTTTTAAAAAATTAGTCGCGATCTATAAAGAAATGTCTCTCAAAATATTGGTTTGCCATCTATAATGAAATGGCTCTTTTAAAAAAGTGGTCGCCATCTATAAAGAAATGTTTCTTTTAAAATAATGGTTTGCCATCTATAATGAAATGGCTCTTTTAAAAAAGTGGTCGCCATCTATAAAGAAATGTTTCTTTTAAAATATTGGTTTGCCATCTATAATGAAATGGCTCTTTTAAAAAAGTGGTCGCCATCTATAAAGAAATGTCTCTTTTAAAATATTGGTTTGCCATCTATAATGAAATGACTCTTTTATAAAACTGGTCGCCATCTATAAAGAAATGTTTCTTTTAAAATATTGGTTTGCCATCTATAATGAAATGGCTCTTTTAAAAAATTGGTCGCCATCTATAAAGAAATGGCTCCTTTTAAAAACAAATCCTCCATATTTTTAGAAAATTTAACTACAAACATGTCTAATATGATGACTCTTTTGTTAAAACATTATTTATTTTGTACAAAATATTGCAAATCCCTCGTATCGCATGGCAGACAAAATTGTACTTGGCGTAATATGTTCATCATTAACAATTCAGAACTTGAATTAAAAAATTAATTTGATGAATATAATTCATTTTGAACAAAGAAATCAATAACCATTAAAAACGTGACGACGCAGGAGTCAGTGAGAATACATTAAATTATTAATAAGTTTTGCCGTAGATTAAGTAAATTTAGAATTCCACGAAGCTAAATGGTAAAATATGCAGAGGAATTATCGCTTCACTAACAACCCGAAAGCGTGATAGTCCCTTCAGTATGGAAACAACGAATTTCCGAATTGCATAGTATGGATTTGTCAATCATAAAAAGCTAAAAAATAAAAACAAAGATGGTTTCTCACTTATGACTTAACATGCTGGAATTACCATATATTAAAGACGCAATATAAGAAAATTTGCGTTGCTGTAAATTCCACAATTTATGGTTACGTTTGCTTGCAGATTGGCATAATTTGTGTTCAACAGCTTGATAGATCAAATAACGGTAGCCAAGAGACATTATTGCACCTATGGTTACATGCTGGCCATACACCATCAAGACTTTCTATAATGTACGTGCGTAGCCTAAATATAGTTGATCTTACTCAACATCAATATTTTCAAGAAACTTACAAATTCTTGATTTAGAAATCATTTGAATAAGAATAATATGTAATTTTTCAAACGTTTGCATAGTTTATAATATATACCGAAAACCACAGTGAATTCTTTGTCACAATAGCATAATTTACGAATATAGATACTGGTATGAAATCGCTGCTTTATAGCTTCTATCAGTTTATCTCCTGAATCAACACACGAAAAGGAACATTAAATCTACTAACCTTTTATATACCAAATCATAGGTTCTATAAATTCACATC
>NC_090725.1:227989193-227991693 GCF_036898095.1 Palaemon carinicauda | reverse complement strand
GACACGGTCGTTTGGCTTACTGACTGACGCACTTCTTTTTATATCAAAATCTATACTTTTACAAAGACATTTCACGGAGTTTATGAGTGCTATGCGTCGCATAAATTTCAGAGTAGCAGAAAGCTTTGAGCTCTATAGCACTCCTCTGGTCAATAGTTTGGATCTCTTGTTGCTAACCAGTGGGGATACGCTGAGCTACAACTTAGATCAACTGGAATGCTTAGAGAAAACGTACACAGAGTACTATGCACTGAAGAATTACAGGATATTTCTAAAAATTCTATTACTCTAGAGCAATATATTTTCCAATAAACTATTATCGCTCAACAACCCCTTCTTCTTTTCCCTAAAAGAGAGTGCATTCAGTTGAAAAGACATAGCAATAACAATGTTTTCAGTTTCCAAAAAAGAATACTGTACTTGATGCACGTATATAATTGCACACCAATAGTGGGAGAACTATCAGCCACTCACTGCTCAATAAGTCGGGTTGTGCTTCAATAAATTGATAATTTTACCAATCAGTCCCCTTTTGGTTCCACAATCAATTCAGCATCAGGACAGAGTCAAGTGATACTTTTCCCTAGACATCACGATAGAAGAAATTTAGAGAGAACGGAGATAGAGAAGAAAGCTAGGCAGGGGGGTGCAGCTACCGTAGATGACGAAGGGGCACTGCCTCAATTGCATCCCTTACGGAACGCATAAATTGGAAAAATAATTAGCAGTTGAACGCCCAGTTAAGGTTAAACTTTAAATACTTAATGAATCGCCTCTAAAAGGGGAATTATTAGAAATCTTTTCAGATAACCATCGTGAAGTATCACCAAGGGAAATCCATAAATATGAACTTGCTGCATGTAGACTGTGCTGATTAATAATAGTTACACTGAATTTTAAGCCAAAGCCAACAGACAGTACTGAATTTAAAGAAATATTTAGAGCTTCAACATACAGAAGAATTACTCAAAAACTACACTCAAGTTAAAAACACAGAGAGAGAGAGAGAGAGAGAAGAGAGAGAGAGAGAGAGAGAAATTTCTTAATTAAATCCGGTGAAACTCTGAAATAAAAATCACCCCTTTTTCGACGTGTTTAATGTGAACTAATAAAAATCAGTGGCGCAACATTTGAACTCCACATCAAGCAATAAAATTAACTATTACTAGGTTTTTATATTCAAATATAATTTCCTTTAAAATCTTATGGCAGTGGTTTGTACGTTCACTCAACGCTTTAGTGGATTACAATGTAAAAGCCGTATCATACACTTGACTAATGCCGAATCCTGTAACAGATTAACTAATTTTATGCAAAAATATACCATTGTCAAAACATAACACCAATGAGAGAGAGAGAGAGAGAGAGAGAGAGAGAGAGAGAGAAAGTAATTGACACGCACTGCTTAATGAATTAACTTCGTTATGCAGACAAATTAATCTAAGTAAAATCTACTCGCTGCACAAGTTTACTTCAACTAAAAGTTATCGACAGTTTAATTCTATTAAAATAAAAGCCTGGCCTTATCCTCTTGAAATAATAGATGTATATCAATTACACCAATGAAAAGATGTGATATCATTTCCATAATAGTGTAAGTTTACCGCCCTTAACAGATATGCAACGCGTCACTCAGTTAAGTTTGGAATAATCTTATTCAACTTCCATTCTTGATATTACATACCTTAACGAGAGAATTTAGTTCATTATGAAAGATGATCGACTTCGGAAAGGAATTTCATAATTTCAACCTCGCAAAAAGGTTAGATCATTTCCCTCAAAATAAATGTCAGGATTCCCCTTGAAAATATGAAAAAAAAGACAAAGGGTATTGCAACGACAACAAAGAGAGCCCCGGTCACTAAATATAGCATTTATTTAGACTTTTCAACACTTTTTTACTTCTAGCATTCTACCAACAAGAGCTACAATTGAATTAAGCTTCTGAGTGTAAGAGAAATTCAGTCATAACTTTTGTATTAGATTTATTCATATTTACTCCTTACTCTTCATGAGAGAGAGAGAGAGAGAGAGAGAGAGAGAGAGAGAGAGAGAGAGGAATTAAAACTCTAGAAATGTCAGAATCTTGTCTGCATATTTCCATAATGATCACTTTCTTATTGAACAAACAACTGTGACCTATGGTGGGTGATCTTCGACTTAAGGTTATTTACTTGACCTTTATAAGCCCTTCTCTGTATTGCCTTATAATCAAGCTAGGAATAGCTAAGAAGCAGCTCTATAAAAGAGTCAAGAGCTATGATTAATTAAGTTTCAGTTTACACATCCACTTCTTCAATAATACGAGTGAGCTAAATGAACAGGAAGAATACTTCGAATTTCCGTACTCGACCCTTTAAGTGTTTTATAAAAACATTTAGATAACGCTCTCTCTCTCTCTCTCTCTCTCTCTCTCTCAAAAGAACAAGGATTGAGAATAATCAAACGTGCCATCCTAAGCTCTTTATCCTTGTCCTTGTGCAGGTGCTCATGTGTGAGG
>NC_090725.1:227986526-227988693 GCF_036898095.1 Palaemon carinicauda | reverse complement strand
GGCATGATTGGGAACGTCCGCATCACCAAATTCCCCTTATCAAAGCCTTTCCCCTCCTCCCCTACCCGGTCTATTCTGGGGAACCAGTAACTCCTACGCACACTGTTAAACTGGGCCTGATAGCTATCCACTGCTTATCTTTAATGGTGTGCCAATAAAAAGGGTCACCGTGTAAAAGGGCGAGCCCACATAGATACCACTTCTTCCGGCGGGCGAAGCTTCCTCTCCGTCAGAAGACAAGTCATTATGGCACGGGTTTCTTTAAATGATCTTTGGGATACTACTACTACTACTACTACTACTACTACTACTACTACTACTACTACTACTAAAACAATAATAATAAATATAATGATGATTATAATAATAATTATTTATTTTAAGTTTCGACTTGAGATTCTTTTAATTGTTTACGATGAAATTTACGACTTTGTTTCAAAGACCTAAATTCCTCATCAAATGCGTAGGAATAAGATTTTTCAGCGATGCTCTATTAATCATATTCAAACTAAACTTCCATTGAAAAGAGAGAGAGAGAGAGAGAGAGAGAGAGAGAGAGAGAGAGAGAGAGAACGGTCTGTTTTTAACACTATTCAATGTCCATTAGGCACGTTGATAGAATACACCGTGTGTGTGCTTTCTCAATTAAGGGTTGTATTTGAGGATGGACTTTGCTATTTGACAAAAAGTCACTTATTTGAAGATGATGAAAACTACTTATAAACTCATCATCCTGTTATTGGAATCTTAACTGATCTATCTACTGTACAGTATTTCAAAATCTACAGAAATACATGAATAGGGGTATGGGTATGAAAATGTCTAGTAAAATTATTAATGTACATATACAAATCTTATGCATTTAAGACTACAAAATTAAAATGTACTACGATTCATTTATCATAAAGGAGGCTAAAATTTATCAAATCATGAAATTTAATTAGAAATTGTGAAAATCGAAGTAGATTTAAGCAACCAGCATTGATCAACAAAATTCATAACTGTCAAATTCGATCACGTTCAGCAAAAACCAATTAATTGTCCAAGGATATTCTAGTCAAAAAGAAGTTTATCTTTAAATATGGCTATTCAGAATAAAAACTTGACACCAGTTGCTACCCCATTCATTCCCTTGCAAATACTTGAAGTTTAGGAATATCACTAGATCAAAGAATTTCAAAATTTATTGACGAGTTCCTTCAATCCACCAATGTTTGATAAAGGACGGAAATTTCTCTATGATTAAATAGCATAAAACTAATATATATATATATATATATATATATATATAATAATAATAATAATAATAATAATAATAATAATAATAATAATAATAATAAACCTTTAACCTCGAATCTTAGTTATTTCACACTTGACATTCCAACGATTTTTTATTTAAGTAAGATTTTATGACAATAAAAAAGAACGATCAGACTGCACTCTACGGCGGTAATAATCTAGCATCCCTAGGCAAAACTGTAAACACTATCATCATACTTGCATCCTTTCCTTCCTTGCTGAAGCATAGTGGATTTTTGCGAGGGTGTGGAGAGGGTGTAATACAGACTATATTATCCTAACTAGTGTCCAGACTCGACTAACACTTGTCGAGATAAAAGTGTCGCTGGTAAAATCCCAAGCAGATCCTGTGTCTTTGCACAATCCTCTCTCATAATGCATTCTCAATCTCTCATTATATATAATGGGTATGCATACATATACATATATGCACGCGCACACACACACAAACACACATCTATATATATACATTTATTTTGTATATATTTGTATTTACATATATAATTGAATGTGTAACCTACATGTATGTTACTATTCTCTAAATATAAAATACATGACTACACACACACACACACACACACACATATATATATATATATATATATATGAGAGAGAGAGAGAGAGAGAGAGAGAGAGAGATCTTAAATATTTCCGATATATACACTATATGAAACCTTTTCAGATTTTGCAGAGGTATAAGGACACAAGAAGATCCCACTAAATCCAATATAAATATTAAGTAACAAAAATAAATAATTGTTCAACCTTCGGACTAAAAGAATGAAATCTACTTTTTTTTTCTTTCAGCAAATCTTACATTCCCTGCTATTTTAAATATTTACTTAAATCAACATTCAAGCTAAACATT
>NC_090725.1:227969026-227981526 GCF_036898095.1 Palaemon carinicauda | reverse complement strand
TCACATAAAGCGCAATATGAACATAGAGAGAGAGAGAGAGAGAGAGAGAGAGAGAGAGAGAATGGTTTGTTAAAAAGGCAGTTGGTAATTTCGTCCAGGCAAAAGGTCACAATGCACTTATAAACTTTTCCCCTAAACCTCGTAAAAATACACCAAAGGTCGTGGAAATTCGTAGAAATTCAAGTATCACACTATCGCAAAAAAAAAAAAAAAAAAAAAAAAAAAAAAAAGAGGAATGGTTTTGCCTTTAGAAGGCCTTGTAAGGAAAATTCTACGAGTTTACCTGTAACACCTAATACGATTTTCAATTTTGGATTGGTCCATAAAATTGAAAGCTAAGTCAACGCATAGGTAGAGTTGAGTTCAATCAGCATCGGTTTTGATCCTTGTCTAAGACTTGATTATCTTCACAGAGTAAAATGAAATGTGAGTAGCTAACCAGGGTTTGTAAGGTATGTCTGGATGAGGGAAAGGTTTTTTTTCCAGAGGAATGTGTGAGAGGCATGACTATTCCACTGAATAAGAGTTAAACAATAGAATTTAATTTCCCTTATTTGGCAAACTCTTAAACAACAGAATTAATTGAATGTTTTTGCGCAGTTATCCTAAAGTCACATAACATTTTCCGCACGAATTGCAAGTTACGTGCTGCATGTACAAATTTTCATGTCACCCATTGTTTAATGTTATTTCAAAACGATCAGGTATAAGTGTGATAAAATAATATATTGATATGGATGTGAGCAGCGTAAGGCGCGCTTGCATACACACACAGACACACACACACGCACGCACACACACACACACACACACACACTCTAAGTGCCTTTACAACATTCGATTGACAATAAATCGCCTGTGATTAGTGGAAAACACATTTGTATACAAGGATCAATTTTTTAAGTTTCTCAACAATGATTTAACTTATACAAAAACCTTTCTGACAAGTAAACTTATATTTTTCTCTATAAGATACTCCTCTCTCTCTCTCTCTCTCTCTCTCTCTCTCTCTCTCTCTCAGTCCACACAACCTAAACAAAGTGAACAATAACAAGGATCATGAGCTGAGGGGTAAGTATAAACCATCCATTTGTGGCTTCCTTGAGAAATACTCGCAAGCTCATATTGCCCTGAGGGACTCCTCACCCGATTTCAAGGTCGAAAGGAGAGAGAGAGAGAGAGAGAGAGAGAGAGAGAGAGAGAGAGGTCTTCCTTGCACAGATGAAAGGTTGATAAACAGGAAACGCCCTTACTCCCATACGAGAACAATGCGTCTTGTTAGTGCGATCAGTATAATTTAATCTCTTTAATTTCTTAAAGATTTAGAAAAAAACACTATGATGAGACCTTATATCGACTATCAAATAAGAAAAAAATATTTTCCCTTTTCAAAGGAATTTCTATATCACATTACGATTCAAATTTATTTTTAAATAAACTTGTACATATTCCATCTATTTAACATATTTTACATATTCAATTTCTGTTTTTGATGTCATCTAAAAATCTCTATAGTTGAAAACCCTAAATCTTTTTGGCCCAGTATATCTATAAAATGAGGCCTCCATTCGAATCTTAATCTTTACTTGATTGCAAAGTCATCTACAGACATTCAATCAATAAGTTATCAACATTATACCACTGTATATCCCTGTTATCTGTCCTCTAATTAAAAGTCATTTGGATCTGTCTCTTATCAATATGAGAATCTCAAACTTCTCTTTTTTTCAGGCTCAGGATCCTTTAGATGCAAATTCCATAAAGATAGCTTGGCGTTTATAAACTGAAAATTCCTCCACTTCTGCGTTCTAACTTTTAACCCTCAGGAATTTACGTTCTTAGTAGAGTTTCGTTTTTCGATTACAAACGCGCTCATTCATTCATCATTCTACTAAGAGCCACTTTCGACAGCCCTCCCCTAGTTAGAACTCGATCGAATTTATAACCCGAAACGTACACTTGACGACAAACCAAAACAAACTTGCTGAGCCAGATCTATCTGCGTAGGGGTGGGCGCGTCTCTGCAAGAGATCTCCTTTCTATTAGACGAGCGTATAACAATTACACAGCGCATGCAAATCTCGCATGAATATTCTACGTGTACATTATAGAATCCCAACCATAGAGAAGTCACGCGAGCTATAGATACGCCAGAATCAACTCCCCATTACGCGATTAAACACCCTTAACACACACGATTGACGCATTTTGCATAACGTTAAGCATGCGATAATTCCTGAATCTACCGGTGGGAATGAGAGCAACACATAGCAAAGGAATTAGAAGGGAAGAATTTAATACGCATTGGGAAAAGTAACTTATGGCTGAAAGGAATTATGTCACGGGAAATGAGACACCAAATGTATATAACAATATGGGTTTTCTTGAAATTTTCTCTCAAATTATTCAAAAGAACGTCCTAATAATGGCCTTTGCTTATAAGCAATTGTTCATGTGCCGTCTAGTAATTCTTTGCATACAATAATTAATATGATGATATAAGGAGATCATCCAAAAATATAATATAAAAACAATGACAATAGTAATAACGCATCTTTGATTATTTGGCTTGACATTGTATCCTACCGAATTACGATCAAGAAAACTGACCTTTCATCACTGTTATTAAAGTGACACAAAAACGACGCTTTACAACAACACACCAGCATCATTATTTTTACGAATTATGGTGCATACTTCACCCAATGTTGGAAAGGAGGATGATTGACTGCTCTAATGATGCTTCTATACTACTGCCATTTCGACAAAGACGTTCTCGAAAAAAAGTTATTTTCTCACCAAGATCGAAGGCCTGATCAGAGGCACTCTGAAGACAAACACGAAAAAGGCACACCAATTCCCATGATTAAATCAATAGCCTACTAACATGCATGTATATATTCTCTCTCTCTCTCTCTCTCTCTCTCTCTCTCTCTCTCTCTCTCTCAAAAGGCTCAATTTCATGATGTAAAATCCAAAGGCAATGAACGCCAATGTCTAGCAACGAGAGTAAAACATACAAAGAAAGGCTACATTTCCTTGGTGTCTTGTATCCTGTAGTGGACAAAAGTAGGGAAACATAATATGACTAAATTACTCTTTGATGCACGAAGAGCAACAGGTGGTTGAGGAGAGAGGAAGAAAAATAGCAAATTTTATACGGAATCTGTTTCACGGCTGCTCTTACGACATCTTAAGACCAGTTAAGACTGATCAGTCAAGTTCTCAAGACAATGGAACCTGTCTCGCCAAGGTATTCTGGAGTGCAATGTATATCTCGTAATGATGAACAAAGCATTTTTTCGTATTGTTTATTAGCTCGTGAATACCAACCAGAGATAAATTTTCAATTGTTTTGTGGATATTGATTACCATTATTCTTTACCCAATGTAAAACAAAACAATTAATATGGCAACTATATAAGAAAAAACTGGAACACCAGAGAATATACAAGTCTGCAATAGAGAAAACCCAAAAAATCCTGTAAGAATCAGTCAAAATAAATCACTACAAATCTAGCACACGACGAAGCAACAAGTAGAAGTAATAAAAGAATGCGAAAGACATTTGTAGAGGTAGGGGTGGAAGTGTAATAGAGGGGGGGAGGGAGACTAATGACGTCACGAGCACACACACCTACGAGCAATAATTAGACATGTCCGTTCCACTCCCTACATTGTCACTGCCTATGACGATAATGCTCACAATTATTACCCAGACGAATTAAGTAATTATCTTTTCGGGAAATAGTAAAGGCAAGATTTTGACAGAAGAAAGTTCTTATATAACCTTACTAAATATATAACAAACGTTATACATTTGGTAATCA
Source organism: Palaemon carinicauda (assembly GCF_036898095.1). Taxonomy (NCBI): domain Eukaryota; kingdom Metazoa; phylum Arthropoda; class Malacostraca; order Decapoda; family Palaemonidae; genus Palaemon; species Palaemon carinicauda. The sequence goes on along the minus strand of NC_090725.1, from coordinate 227,977,696 downwards.
AATATATTTGACTAACATAAACCCTACGTAAGGAAGAATAATATAAAAAAATACAAATAAAGTAAAAGGTAGAAAAAAAGTCCATTAATAACATCACAATATAACTGAAAATGCTTCACCAACTGTTCAAAAGAACCGAACGCAGTATAGATCATTCAAACCCCGTACTTCCAGACTATGGAATTTTAAACCTCCCTCATCCCCAGAATCCGCTGATCTCCCACGTAAGGGCCACATCTGTCATCTCGTGTCACCTGAGGGGACAGCCATGTAAGGAGAGATATACCTTTACCAGAGAAAACTAGATATTTAAGTTTCAAGACAGTTTCTCTTCTACAGGCATGTACGCATGCTTAGCAGTCTCTCTCTCTCTCTCTCTCTCTCTCTCTCATATATATATATATATTTATATATATATATATATATATATAATGTATATGAACATATAATGTAATGAGTGTTTTTGTGTGTATATATATATATATATATGTATATATATATATATATGTGTGTGTGTGTGTGAGAGAGAGAGAGAGAGAGAGAGAGAGAGAGAGAGAGAGAATAATTATATACAAATGACCAGCGTAATCTCATAAGAAAAGAACTTCAGATAGACAGCTATTATAGTCCCTTAACTTCATTCTTGAAAAAAATAGTAAGAATTAGGATTTTCAGATGACATCTTAGAAAGGGAGATCCAGCATCCTATCTCTAGATATTAAATAGATAACAATTTAAGAAATTCAAATAATTTCTTATCTCGTTTGTATCTTCAATATGGTAAACATTACGCCCTTATTGTAAATATATCTTTCTCTTATTTCTCATAACAGTAAAAAAAAAAAAAAAAAAAAAAAAACTAGTATAGTAAACCAATTAAATTTAACTACACAAACAGAAAAAAAAAACAATAACAACCAAACACCAGATCCACAATTCAAAATCTCTCTCTCCCCCCAATTACGCCTCCTCGTTCTTTTTCTGTTCAACTGACTTTTCAGGATCTTCGCTCCGTGATGAAATATCCTTTTAACATGTTGCTATGGTTACCACTGGCAAGTCTCATCCTAATCATAACACAGGCGAGGAGCCTGCTCCCTAACGCTAGGCTTCAACATCGTCGTCTCTCTCTATAACATATGGGGAATCATGAAATAATGATGATGATTAGGATAACATTCATAGCAATAATAATAATAATAATAATAATAATAATAATAATAATAATAATAACTTTGATATAATTTATGTCAGTTTGCCTTTCACATGTCCGGATGAGTGAGTTTAATGGTTAGGAGTGAATACCAATCGTTAGTGAAAACCCTCCAAAAACCATAGCATTCTAGTGGAAAAAATACAAAAGGAATAATACTTAGAATATAGTTTATAAACAAAAACAAGAAAACTTAAATGAAAATACAATATTGATATAAGAAAATACAAGTTTCAGAAATCCGAATAAAAAATTATTATGCTGTAATTTACTTAAAAATTCCCCTCCGTGTTATCAACTTATACAGAAACGAGAGAGAGAGAGAGAGAGAGAGAGAGAGAGAGAGAGGGGGGGGGGTAGAGATTGTTTAGCTGAAAAAACTAAATTTCAATCTTCAATTGTGATATATTGCCTCCCTGAAATGACACTAACATTACCGTGGTAAAGATTTTCGTATTACTAAATTTGTTAGAGAAAGTATAAGCTCGGAAATGTCTGATAATATCAAATAGTTGAAATCCAGCCAAATTCAGACAATACCATTACAAAAGTGTGAGAGAAACGACTGTTAATGAATCCTAAGCAATAAATAAAAAAAATGATGTTAACATAGATTCTTTACTCTTTACGCTGAAGAAGAAACCTGTTTATGAACCCGTATCCCGAGATATTATGAAATAATGAAATGTGAGAGTTAAAAAACATATGTACTATGAGAGAGAGAGAGAGAGAGAGAGAGAGAGAGAGAGTGGCAATCGTCCTCACAATGATTTCATTAAATCCAATGAGTAGAAAGACCACGAGAGCTTGCTAGTCCTATTTGAAGGGGGGAGGGGGGAGGAGGCACAGATGTTGAAGAAGAAAAGGCAACTTTAGTGCCAACGAATGATACACCACCTGTCAAAACACAAGGGTCGAAAAATCAACCCTTTGCTCTGTGACGTCATCCATCCCACAGGGCGTGGTAGGAAGGATGGAAAAGATCTCATAGTTGATTATATCTATGGTGAAGAATCGTAAGATTGAAATTTATTCTTTTATGGCCTTTTAAAAAGGATGGATGAAAGGCAGCGAAAAATACCAGGGGTTGTGTAAAATTTCACAAAGAAGCATGAATGAAAATGAGTATACTCAAACTAGCTTCAGCTTTCACCAATCTATGGAGCTTTTCTTCATTATGCAAAAAAAAAAAAAAAAAAAAAAAACCCTTACGATAAGGATATAGGAGGCAACAACTGACATACAGTATATTCCATTATTACCAGTAAAACTAAAAAAGAACAAGAATCCACTTCAGCTTGAGCTATTGTGTCAGCAAACACAAAATATAAAATACAAATTCAATACGGCTATTCAAATGAACATTGTGAAATCATATTAAGTCACTCTGGCTAATGCCTTTAAGGTTAAAGTCAACATCTCAAATTATATCCTTTAAAACATCAAATCAAATGTAATCATAGCAATAAAATAAGGTAAAATTAAAAATTATTTTTAACCGGATATATCATTTTCTAAGAGATTTGTTAGAAAGTATTCCCTTTAGGAATAACCTAGTTAACTAAACCCCTCAAATTTGCTTCTGAATAACCTAGTTAACTAAACCCGTCAAATTTGCTTCTAAAGACGTTCCAAATTTCCTCTAATAAGCTCAAGTTTAAAATAAATCCTTCATAAAATTCTAAAAAATTACCAACCTTAAATTCGCTTACAATCTTTTAAACAGAGACGTACAGTTCAACCAGACACATCACGGACACAATTTCAGAAAACCCTTCTTTTGACCGCAAAAGATGTTGGTCATAAGAACAACTATCCCCTTGTGTGAAGATACGCCTTACTAACTGCCTACTCTATTTAACGAAACCAAATAAATAATAAAAATAATAATAATAAAAATTAAATAGCAACGAACCCTAACGACTCATTAGAATTCCAGAGAAAGATTTCATGCAATCATATTATGATTAGTAAACTAAGTAAAAAGATAAAACATACATGATATTGATAAACTGTCTTTGGAAAAAAATATCAAAGAAGTATTATTTCCTGGCCCTTAAAACTGGCTTTATGACAGGTAAGGAATATCCAGATAAAATCCTCTTACATTTTTTTTTTTTTTTAGAATACCTCCGTTCCGTCCTTCATAAGAAAGACCGGGCGGTTTTCATGTAACTATGGCTTATAAAGATGTTATTTACAAATATGTTCACAAATACTTGGATATTAACTAGAAATAAGAATAGAATGTCATCTGCATACAAGAGGTACCTCAAACTAGGTTTTCGTTCAATGCAGCATTTTGGGCTGTTAATCCCTATTATGAATGCGATTATAAATTTATTGCAATTTGCTCTTAATGGAATAATAATAATAATAATAATAATACTAATAATAATAATAATAATAATATGTATTATCTTAATAATAATAATAATAATAATAATATGTATTATATTAATAATAATAATAATAATAATTATAATAATAATAATAAAAACACAGCATAAATGAAAAAGGAAAATAGGCTAATTTATAGCAGTAACAGCCAAAAATTACCAAAAACTTTCTGCTTTCAGGGTTTTTTTTTTTCTTCTAACGAGTCGCTTGTCATGATTCTGTGCACATCCTATAAGGCGAGTTTTACCAAAAGCGGTACGTGTTCTTGGTCAGGGAACAGTTTATCCCCAATGACTCTGCATTAAAACATTCAAGACATTTAGCATGAAGTACATTAAGAAAATGCCAAATCTCAGAACTCAACGCCATCATATTTCCCGAGATAAACATCGGTTCCCCCTTAAGGAAATGAACCATATAGCCCACTCGGGACATCATTAGGCGCTAACATTTAACGACGTAATAGAATGGCTGTACAAACTCATCTCTTCTAAGTTGATGAAAAAAAAAGATATGGATGAATGCAAAAAAAAAAAAAAAAAAAAAAAAAAATATGTATGGCGCCAAGTGCTAATAAGTTCTGCTAACGATTTCTTAGACCGTATTCAGCCATGGACAATCAGACACACGCCAACTTAGTAGTAATGAAAGAGGCAAAGCATGTGCCGGGGTCGAGAGTAAGGTTATTATTACTTCACCTCTGAAGTGATAATACCTTAACGGGGTGAAATGGTTTGTATGTCTCCCAGATCAGAAAAGCTGTACTAGCTAGAGCCACACATACTAGGTTGGTTTGTTGTGAGCGATCAGACTAAATCCTCCCACCAACACCAATCAGGAGTGGCCAGCGTGGTGATGAAAATAGCCAAACCTCAGATATGACTAAGGATATGTCTGAGGCCTTTGTCCTGCAGCGGACTAAAAACGGCTGCATTTGTTATTTGATATATATATATATATATATATATGAGAGAGAGAGAGAGAGAGAGAGAGAGAGAGAGAGAGACTTTTTGACTTTCTCATCTCAATGGTTTTCATTCTTCCAATCCTTCTACTCCACATACTCGTAAACACCTATCTTTCCCTTCATCCTCATTCAACGTCGTCATCGCACTTCCAAAAAGGAGGTGGTTCACCCGTGCCTTCAACACTTCTGTTTTTACAGAACTACAATCATTTCTGGAAGGGCGTTATTCCTGCAAATCATTTGATAACGTCCAAAGGATATATTTATATGTTGTAAATACGCCACGTAAGTAATTGCTGATAATAACATAATTATAGTGTAGAGAGAGAGAGAGAGAGAGAAGAGAGAGAGAGAGAGAGAGAGAGAGAGAGAGAGAGAGAGAGAGGAGGGGTGTTGGAATTCATATTTGGTCGTAATAATACCTGGGTCTCGTCCAATTATTTTTTCTCATTCGACCCATTTTAGGGACGATTCCAGTTTCGAAAGACAACTGAACAAAGGAAAATTCAAGTCAGAGACTCTTTCCTTACATTTTTTCTTTGAAATTTGACTAAAATATATTTCCAGAATTTAGATGTATTCCACTGGATAATCCACGAACGAATTCTGATTTCACAGCATCTACTTCCTCTGACTTGATATATATCAAAACCCCTTGTACTTCGAAAGCTGACAAAGAAGTCTTTCCTCACGTTGTAATAATATCTAAATTGGTTTGGCAAATCTTTCCAAATATTACAAAACTATTAAGTAATTTTAGATACAGTAATGAAGATAATTCTATCGTAGAGAATTAGCAGGGAGATAATACATCATCAATCGAAATGTCAAAAGCTTTCTGCAGCAGTGATGATAATATCAAATGAACCTGGAAGTCTATCCTCTACTCACCCTACATTTTTAACGCTTAGCATAACGACCGTCTCGCCTTCGTCAGACTGTCTGTCACTTGAACGTCCTTCTTTGCCTTCCATTTCGTTAATCAGCATCACCATAATATGTTACGAAGTAAACATCCAGTTGCGAGGGTCTATTCTCGAAGCTTGAGTACACTACACCAGTTTTTCAAGACAGAAGTATAAGAAATCCACGATTTTTTCCTAAGTGCGATAATAACCAGAGATCACGGTAGTGGGTAAATCAAATAGTCCATAAAACCGTGAAACGCACATACACACGAGCGCGCACGCGAGCTTGGTGGCAGTCGAACACGACAAGTTAGACTAGAAGTTCTTCTGACCACAGACTCAAGCAGATTGAAGACAACCTAAATGGAAATCAAACGAAAGGCCAAAGGATTCGAGATTGTTTTTTTTTTTTTTCTTCTTTTTTTCGAGGGAGGGGGGTGTAGGGCTGTTGGACCAGCCAATCAGCCTCCAGCGGCCTGGGATCCGTTAGGACCTCTCCACTTACACTTCTCCAGAAGGCTATCCAGTTCTTATGAGGTCTAGCTAGCTAAGGTAGAGGTATGCTGCTCCCCGTATGTCACAACTGGGGGCTTGCATCAGACTTAAACTATAGCAGCTCATATGATTTGGATTTGGATGATATATCTGGGTATATAACCCGGCGCTGCGGCCGAGGAGCTCATTCAACGATGCAGCCGGGGAAAATATCGCAGTTACACAATTAAGTAAAATTTAAGAGGTTGGACAACGAGATGAAGGAATGGTGGTATAATAAAGGGCTGTAAAGTGGGTGCAGATAGGGGTTAAAGGAGTATTGCAAAGACCCATTAAAAACTCCTACAGTAAAACGCTTGAGGTACATGAGACAGTACCCATGAAAAAGTATCTTTTTAGCCGTTGTTTGAGGTAAATGGCACTCAGCGTCATGGCTTCTTTGGTGAACATGAAATTACAACTTTTTCTTTTTTTCTTTCAAAGCTCCTCCCTCAAACATTCCGGTTCTTGTATATATCCACTGCGAGCAGTTATCAAGAGTAAGAAAAAACTACTCCTTTGACGTTTTTACAAGATGTTTAGCAATCCATTCCTAAAATAATTAGATGGATTATGCAAACTAGTAAAGAGTGAAAGTAGAACATTTCAAGATGTTTGACAGTTTGAAACTCATGAGTAAGAAGAAGCTTAGAATGAACGACATTCAACATTACATAGATTCAGTTAACTGGCAAAAAATAAATAAAAATTGAGTCACATGAGACAGACAATTCTATCTGGATTTCAATATGTGAATGAAAAAGGATTAAAATAAATTGAATTATTGAGGAATATAAATACACCCCAAAGAAAAGCATAATCACATCAACATTGTTTCAGCAGCATTAATGTCAGTTAAAACCACAAAAAAAAAAAATGTTTTTGTGACTAAAGGACACAAATGTCTTTAGAATTTTTTTTTCCACATCAATTACGGTTTTCTTCCTCTTTTTACTATATTCCGTAAATGTCAAGACAAGTATTATTTCGATGTTATTTTAACAAATGTTCCAATAATGAGTCCTGTTATATACCTTTTAAATGTTTAGAATCGGAAGTCATTTAAGCAATAAGGGCAAAAACATGAGATCTTAATAAAAAAAAAAAAAAATAATAGCTGATGTTATCTAGTGCAGCCATATCTCCGTTTTGAAAGGCAATCGATCAATTGATGATGATGATGAATATAACGTCACAGATGCGTCTGACGGTCTCATTCCATCTATAGAATTGGGGATAGATGGGGCCGAGGAGATCATTCACCGCCGAGGAAGACGAAATTCCATTAAAAAGTAAGAGTCAAAAGAGGCTGGACAGCAAGTAGAGGGCTGAAAAGTGGGATCTCATCTAAAAGAGTTATATATATTCATTACCTACATGAATTTTCTAATATATGATATGGTAAAACGAAAGTTAAACCCCAGTGGGCACTCTCAGGTAAACACATACAATTCGATATTATTTCCTCGACCATAGAAATATATAACCTTACCAAGCCCTGCGGAACCGATTGGGGTATCTATGATGATGTCATGGCAAAATGTTGAATATTTTTGTTTACTAAACGAAAATAAGTTAGTCCAGAGGGGAAGATCATTTTTGTTCAATTGAGGTGTTCAAACATATGGTAAGTCTCAGTTCATCTTAAGTACCCTTCAAAGACTACATGCATGAATAATTTGCTATTCTCTCTCTCTCTCTCTCTCTCTCTCTCTCTCTCTCTCTCTCTCTCTCTCTCTCTCTCTCTCTCTCTCTCATGCACAAGTGCGCAGTAGATTAGATGGCCTTATCCGTCCAAGTCTTGCTAAAGGTCATTAAAATTTAGATGACGGGTTTTTTTAATAATAAGAAAAATATCATTTGTTGTGGTTCATTTTCAGTACAGGCGTCCCAGCAAGGTCCATAACTCAAGATTAAACACCCAAAAGCAATCAATACACACACACACACATACATACATACATACATACATACATTTATATATATATATATATATATATATATATATATATATATATATATATATATATATATATATATATATATATATAGCTTGTCACTACGACGCATTATACAAGTAGAGAATACATGAAAGAAGCTCCTGGCTTCCATGACGGGATTTGACCCAATATACACAAGGTTTAAGCAATTAAACCTCAGCACCAGCCCATTAAGCTATGACATTATATACATGATATTATACTTATTTCCGATGATTAGGTCATGATAATTAGACTTAGTACCTATTTTACAATTAGAGTACTAGGCAGTATCAAAGCAAAGAGGAGTTACTGCATGCTAAAGTCATGAATCGGGCTTGGAGGATGGTATAACATGAAAATAAAGAATTAAATTCCTTCTTAGAGTTTTAAGGAAAATAAATCGATCTTTTTCTCCAGCATAAAAAATGCAAAAGTAGTTTTGAAGGCAAAAGAGAAAAATTTAACAGAACTCACTCTTTTTTTTTTTCTCTGCATAAACTAAACTAGTTCTTGATGGACCAAATAAAAATATTTGTTCTACTACTCATAGAAATTTTATTAGATAATGTTTTTCCTATCAATATCCAGATTACCAAAAGAAGGGTGGATCTCCATCACCTTAACGTCCAAACGAAGGATTGGTCTTCATTACCTTGACTACCAAAT
>NC_090725.1:227954026-227959026 GCF_036898095.1 Palaemon carinicauda | reverse complement strand
TCATTTTCAGTCGTACATTTCTGTTTTTTTTCTATTCAAATCTTCAATTATATTCTGTAATTCCTCCCGTGATTCACTAAACAAATCCATGCCATGTGCAAATCTCAAGTTGTTAAGGTATTCCCAATTATTATTGATTCCTACGTTTTCCCAATCTAAATTCTTGAAAACATCTTCTAGACATGCTATGAATAATTTAGGAGAGATGGGCTCCTCATGTCTAACTCCCTTCTCAATCGTAATGTTCTCACTATTCTTTTGTAGCTTTAGGATTGCTGTAGGCTACTTCTTGTATAGATATCTTCAAGTGTTGTAACATATGATTCTGCTATTCCTTGTTCGTGAAGGGCTTACATTACTGCTGAGGTTTTGAAAGATTCTAAAGTTTTCTCATAAACTATAAATGCCCTGAATAGTAGTTTGTCATATACTGTTGATTTTCCCATTGGTTGGTTAATTTACATGGATATGGTCAGTTGTTGAAAACCCACTTCTAAAGCCCGTCTACTCTCTTGGTTGATTAAAGTCTAGCTGTTTTTTATTCAGCCTATTATGATCTTTGTAAAGTTTATATATTACGGAGAGTTGACTTACTGGGCGATAATTTTTCAGGTCTTTTGTGTCTACCTTTTTGTGAATTAGTATAATGATAAAGCTTTTCCAAGCTATTGGTATAGAGAATTTTTGCAGACATTTGGTGCACAGTTCAGGAGTTTTAGGCTACTGCTGTGAAATCTTCGCTTTCTATTATTAAATTATTGTTTAGGCCATCTTCTCCTGCTTTGCCTCTTTCAATGCCTTTTACTGCTTTCTTAACTTCTCCTACCGTAACGTTTGATACCGGCTCAGGTGTTTCATTATTTCTATTTCTATTGGTGAAATTATTTCTTATATCAGTATTGTAAAGCACTATATAAAAATCCTCTACAATTTTCATCGCTGCATCTCTATTGTGGAAAATATTTCCATTTTCATCCTTTGATTTAAAGCAAACATCTGTTGGTGCCCTGTTCCAAGTCTTCTCTTTATTAATTTGATGATTCTTCCTTTCTTTAGTGTTTCCTCAATGTCAGTATGACTGTGTTTACGAATATCTTGGGTTTTTAATTTGTTTATTATTTTGGATAATTCTGCTAATTCTATTTCATCTTCCTTGGAAATTACCCACATTTCCAATCTTTTCTTTATTAGGTTTTTGGTCTTTTCTGATAGATTTCCTTGATCTTGTGTATATATACATACATACATATATATATATATATATATATATACATATATATATATATATATATATATATATATATATATATATATATATATATATATATATATATATATATATATATATATGTATAATCTTGTGTGTGCCTATGTCCAAGGACAAACGCTATAACACTGGCAGGCATACAAGAAACTTTGCTTATGTATGACGAAACAGAAACAGAAGCAGAAACATTTTGCATAAACTGCATAATCCCAAGGAGCAGAGTAAGGAAAGCTCATGTGGGGTGTGAGGGAATGTCAACACAGCTGAGACGGTTCGATTCATCTCCGAGAGAGAGAGAGAGAGAGAGAGAGAGAGAGAGAGAGAGAGAGAGAGAGAGAGAGAGAGAGAGAGAGAGAGAGAGGTGGCTGGTGATGACGACAGCAGCACTGAATACACGCGCTTGAAACCCATGATTACCCTGGAAGCGTAGCTCGTCTGAAAATGTTCTGTCAAGTATAAATAATTGCAATAGTTGAGTATTGAAGACACGATTGATAACTTGGGATGTTTTTCGGTAACTGGTGGTGACAGCGAGAAGGTAATACGCACACCTAAGTTGGTAGACCCTTGTAAAGGAATCACACTTTCACAGAATGCGACAGTATGTCATTATACGAGTAACGGGAATATGCAACTACCTCTTATAAATCCTTTTAAGCTTCAGATTATGGCCCTAATAATGATTATCATTGTCATCCTTTCATCTCACTAGTATTGATCTACATGATATCGATTCAAAATAATAATTACATAGCACAATTTCCTAATACCAATACGTGTTCATAATTAGCACAAATGACTTATCTGAAGTCAATCAACATCAAGGTTGGCATAAAACGAACTGACCAACGTCAAATAAGTGGCAGTGGTGTCAACACATTATTGCAACAGAAATCATATAAGCAATCAATCTCGCTATCTAAGATTGAAATCCATCTAACAAGCAGACCGCATCGCAAATCTGTTTTCGTCTAAAACTGTTTAAATTTGAAGTAAATAATCGTTACTCGGTGGAACATCCGCTTGTTTGACTTTGAAATAAATATTTGCTAAGACTCTTCCTCCCTCCTTACTTCTTGGCGTAAATGGTATGGAGAAATTGAAAAGTGCTGCAATCGTAAAGATATATTTCGATCGAGTCCGTGGGAATATCCCACACATAAACACGGTAACTCTTCCTCCGATATTTCTTCAGACGCTGATTGCAGTCTTGTCACCGAAACGTACAATCAGAACTATCCACATATATTATTTATTAGAGTAAAACATATTGCCATAAATATACCGCTAGAGAAAAAAAGGGTCCATTGGCAGACCTGATAGTACTACTGTGGCTCCCTATTTGGCTACGGCTCATTTTTCCTTTGCTTGCATATACACCGAATAATCTGAACTATTTTTTACATATTCCCCTCTTTCCTCAGACACTGTTAACACTAAAATAACCGAAAACGAAAAATTCTTCTTCACTCAGGGGGTTATCTATTGCAATGTAACTGTTCAGTGGCTACTTTCCACTTGGTAAGGGTAGAAGAGAGACTTTAGCTATGGTAAGCAGCTCTTCTGGGAGAAGGACATTTTAAACTCAAACTATTGTGCTTTAGTATAGGGTAGTACCATAGCCGCTGTACACGGTCTTCTACTGTCTTGGGTTAGAGTTGTCTTGCTTGAGGGTACATTCAGGCACACTATATTTACTGTTTCCTTATAGCCTTTCCTCACTGGGCTATTTTCCCTGTTAGAGCTCTTGGGCTTATAGCGTCCTGCTTTTTCAACCAGGGTTGTATCTCAGCAAATAATAATAATAATAATAATAATAATAATAATAATAATGAGTAATTCATACGAGATAAGTATAATCTAATTTAACGAATATCGCCAAAGAGGAGCTGAAAGATTACGAAAAGAGAAGGAATTTATATATACCGTATATGTATATATAAATTATATATACAGTATATATATATATATATATATATATATATATATATATATATATATATATATATATATATATATCTATATAATACATCAAATATACAAATTAATCGCAGAAAACGTAAACATGATATTAGTCAAATTAATTACAATTATTAAGATCCATAGAGGAATAAAATAATTAATTTCAACGACGGGTAAAGGTTATGCACTAATCTCGCTTTATTATTCAATAACACTGCAACTAACCACAAATGCAATCATTAACTTAGCCTTACCATGACTGTCATGGTAGGCTGTTTTCCTTTTGCATAGTATAACTATTGTTCCATGAGGATAAAGACTTTATGAAGATAAAGACTTCCTGAAGGTCAAATTCACGTTATTAGTTATTGCTATCGAAGCATAGATATATTTAGAAACCACGTTTTGTCAAAACCAGGATATCAAATAAAGGGTGACAAAATTTCTACGTAAATATGCAAAAAAAAAAAAAAAAAAAAAAAAAAAAAAAAAAAAAAAAAAAAAAAAAAAAAAAAAAAGCTACACTGGAAGAAAGATGCTGAAACTGTATTTCCTGAGATGGGAATTCAACTTGTCCTTCCACAACCACTGTCTTACAAAGTTATCCTATACCATTAAGGGTTAAATGAATAACATATTGGTTACTGTAATTTATCCCCAAATCTGCAATACCTCTCCTGAGTGCGTAGATACAAGGATACCTGAAGAACATCAAGTATTTGATAATTAAAGATCCTAAAATAACGATGCGAGTTTATTCCTAAAAATAAATGGACATACCACTCAGAAATGGATCAACTATTTGCACTCTGTAGTGAAAATTAAACAATGTTATATGAGCTATAATACAATACATACTAAGTTAAGAAACTACAACGAATTCCACTCTGCATTGAACATAAATCTTAGGGGTGCGATTGTCCATGATTATGTAAACATAACAGCTTCCACCTAAAAGAAAAAACAATTTCAGAGGAAAAATAGATTTAGAAATTGATAAAAAAAATCAGATTCATCCAGTTGAATTTGTCAGAAGAAACACAAACTAAGAAAGACATTGATTAGCCGAAGAAATCTCCAAAGAAAACTCTATTCATGTGCATGCATGACTCCACCGCCGAACTATTTAGTTTAAACTGAACCACTACAGTTACGTCATTAAGTGACCTTGACTCGGTCATATGACATATCAATGCCAATACTATATATGACCAGAGCAAGTACGATCATTTTCCAAATCTGATGGGACGCTACTTGAATGACCAAGTAACAAATGAAGCCGGAGAAGGACCCTTAGGGCTTTCCTTGTGCCAAGGTCTTTAAGATGGATGTTGATGAGAGAGAGAGAGAGAGAGAGAGAGAGAGAGAGAGAGAGAGAGGGGGGGGGGGAGAGAGTAAACTTTATATAAAGGGATTTATTTCAAAATCTTTCAGAAATTGCTTTTTATTCAAAGTTAACCTGATAAAATCATTATTTATGAAGGTAATGTAAATTACGTGATGGATAACTTTCATCTCATGAAAAGGTGGAAACCATAACCATCTTCCCCTTTAACTTGATAAAAATTCCCTAAACATTTGTAAGTCTATTGAATACTAAACACTGACGTCTACATCCCCTCGTGATACCTATGGACAGGGTTATTCGGCGATCTGAATATAATCAGAATTGAATTTCTCTCCTTTCACTGGCTGATTCTCGACGTGGCCCATTCATGCACATGACCACGCGGAAGGTGACCCTGGAGATTGTCTTTCTCTATGGCCTCTA
>NC_090725.1:227749026-227944026 GCF_036898095.1 Palaemon carinicauda | reverse complement strand
AATTAACGAATAAATTGAGGATTAGAAACAAGTCCCAATTACACGAATGCACCAACTAGAAAGGTTAAAACGATTAAATCAAGGATTTGTAAATATGAAAATTTGTAAATAAAACAAATATTTGATATAACAGCCTTTCAAACCTTTCTCTAGATGAGACAAACAATACTCCCACTTTCTTACCATTACGCTCGATTGATTGATTGGAGCATCTATGTCACCTCCATCTATGACTACCGGGTTATCCGGAGTACCAGATATGGTTTAATCCAAACGGGTGGAGCCGCACAACCATTATTCTTCAAACCCAGGCTACATTATAGCCTTGACTGTCCGAGGTGTTGCTTTCCTTTAGCATTGGATAGGCCTATACTTAAACGTCTAATCATCAATTTGTGATAATTTATTGTTATTGTTAATGAAATTTATTAGAATAAGTTAACCGTTTCGATTTACATAAATATATAGCCTACATATATATCCATATTTAATGCTTCACGTTTTTCACATATGAATGATTTGTAAAAGCTTTCTAGTAGTCTCTCGGCAATAATAATAATAATAATAATAATAATAATAATAATAACAATAATAATAATAATATCACCATTAGTTAATTAAACTAACCTTTTAATACCGAACAAAGGAAGAGTATAACGAGTCACTACATGAGAGAGAGAGAGAGAGAGAGAGAGAGAGAGAGAGAGAGAGAGAATTGTTTAACGGCTTGTTCCATTTATCTATAATCATTAGAACTAAACATCTAGGTAAACAATACCTTAACAAAAACTGTTGGTGAAAATTGACGGTTTCCGTTCCTTACAAATTCAAGAAAATTTTACCAAGTATGAACTAATTAACTTGAATTATTTCATGTTGAGTATCAAAGCTTCGCCAGGACTTACCCAAGATAAGAAAATGATTAATAACGTAAAAATCAAATGAGCTATTTATACTAACAGAGAATTCCAGACTATTAATCTAAATATACCGAAGTGTTCAAGTCGATAGTGTTAAAAAAAAACGTAGGCCTACCAAAAAAAAAAAAAACATGCACTACACCTTACTCTAAAATTCCTGTATAGACCATGAGGTAATGTATCCCAGTTTCATTATTCAGGGTATTTACTTTGTATATTATACAAATAGCAATTTCTTTCTAACCAAAAAATCTAATTTTCCCATTCAGTTTGAAATAGAAATAATAATCTATTAAGACAGTTTGTTAAGCCTACTTCAGATTATACTCATGATTCAATAGGGAATAATAAATAATGTAAAAAATAAGACAAACAATTGCCCCCCCCCCCCCAAAAAAAAAAAAGTTATGTCCAATATATGTAAGAATAGGTCTAAAATGAATGAAAACAGGCATCACTATACCTGCACCGCCGGGTAACAGCTCCTTTCGGTCAACTTTTCGATATATGTATTAAAATCGTAAAATAAGTTCGTTATCCACTACCAAATGTCGATCTTTCTCTCTCTTCCCTTCAACGCGAGAAGTTCATCGCACACACGTTACTCTGATCTAAGTTGATAGCGGACTGACGCGCCAACTTCAACTTTAGTTGAAGAAGAGGACCAACCAACGCTAGACAGTTGCCAACTTATAAATAAAATATAAATTTATTTTCCTACATTTCCATCGATAATTTCCTATATATATCTACACTTTAAAGGAAAACTAATAATGATTAAAGTTTTAATGTTAATTGCTTTGACAGGGCGTTTTCAGTAGATAAAATATTTAGTAAATGGTGGTAAGTAGTGATATAAGGGTAATTGCATGCAGGTGTGCACTACACGTTACATCGCCTACAGGTAGTTTTTGCGTATCAGTGGCGTATCTGAGTTGCAATATGTTTCCTATTCAGACGGATTCTCACCTTTTAAATAAACAAAAAAAATGTTTTTTTTATATATTACACACATTCAACAACAAAACTAATAAAGTAAGCCTACGTTGAAACCATATTTAATAGGCCTAATTGGAATTTAACTTTTCTGAAATATCAATTTAAGCAACTACCTGCTAGTTTAGCCCACCCACAGTGACCTACAAGTAATGAACTGCGAAAATATTTGATCGAATAAAACAGCAACTTGTCAATCTTTCAAGAATTTCAAGCGCTTTTTTTAACGCCCATGATTCTAACGAATAGCCTATTTGAGCTTAAGGCATTTTTATTGTTAATTCATAAAGAACTAATGCTATAGATATTAACGAAACTGGGGTAATGGGAATATTTAAAGGTTCGTTATTTGAACGTACATAATCTTGGGTAAATCTTAATCAGTCAAGGAGAGAGAGAGAGAGAGAGAGAGAGAGAGAGAGAGAGAGAGAGAGGGGGGGGGGGGGCTGCCCAATGTAATTAGAATTCTCTACCAAATAACTACCACATGGATATTACGGGTAAAACTAAAGCATTTCAATTTCCACTTTGATAAACAGTGCATTCCTAACCGCAGGACAAGTATATGATCAGCATTTGAAATCAATTGGTAGGACTACGAGTTATTTATTTTAGTATATCACATGGTTAGAATAAAAAAAATGCCAGTAAATGTCTCTCAATATTGAGGACCACCACGCTCTAAAGGCTTTTACACAAGGCTCTGCACTGCAATGACCTACATTATTTCTTGTATGTTGTTTGCTGGAAACATAGCCTACAGTAGTGAATAGGGTGCTAGGCCTATAGCCTACTCATATTAACCTCATTAAGGTCGAGATTGCACAAAGCCTGAATATGATTTCTACAGATAAATAAGGGAAATTTAAATAACAATCCTCATCCTTTTAAATGTTTCCAAGTATTTTTTGTATGTAGCATAACTTACATTGAAAATGTTTTGGTTGGACTGAGGTAAGAAAAACAATGACATTATGACATACATTAAATATCTGGCTTCGAGTATACCTCACTCCATGTAAGCTTATCCTCGTGCATACGCGAATGCTTCAAGCTCTCTCACAGAGACCTACAGTATGTGATACTGCATGTATATGCTACATGCAGTGCACTGAGGTCGGGACAGAAATACATAGGTCTAATGCAGGCAGTAATTGAGTTGTATGGGAAAATTCAATATACCTGTACTCCTATGCTCTAATAAAATTTTATTCATTTATTGTTAACATATTTCATACTGCTATCCAATGCGATGTCTCTTGATAGGAAATACAGAATTTAGGTCATAGTCGAGTGCAACAAGAGGGAGAGGGTGCCAGATGGA
Organism: Palaemon carinicauda; assembly: GCF_036898095.1. NCBI lineage: Eukaryota > Metazoa > Arthropoda > Malacostraca > Decapoda > Palaemonidae > Palaemon > Palaemon carinicauda. The sequence goes on along the minus strand of NC_090725.1, from coordinate 227,940,786 downwards.
CTATGAGGTACAAGTCAAAGGAACTTGGGCAGTAAAAAGGGATGAAGAAATGAAAAATATGAGAGTTAAGGAAGAAAGCGAAAAAACATTAAATAACTTCGTTTGTAATGTCCTTTGGTATTTATTGGCCTACCATTCTATGTTGTCATTCAGTTGCTGCACTTCTATCATGTTTGTACCCATGTTGATTACATGATAGATGACACTTGGATTTGATTAGTCTATTAGATGTATGAATTTGGGTAATCTTGACCAGCGTTGAAAGTGGGGACTGGGGAGTCCATTCGGCATTGTTGCTCCATCGAGTAAAAGTTGTAGAGGTTGGGCAGCAAAATTGAATGTGCAAAGGTACGCTGCAAAGACACCATATGAAGTGAAATATACGGCAATAATCCCAGGCATGGAAATCAAAGGGTTTTCAGTATATTGTTACAGCCAGGTTTTACATGTAATTCACTTACATATCTTTGAAATACGAGAACTCGGGCCTTCGTTCTCATGAACAACGCCATTATTATTCTCATCATAATTAGCATAATTTTTACTTAAAGTTGTACTTGCCAAAAGGATTTACCTTTTACACACGAGGAGGAACTGGAACAAGACAAAGTTATCCAATACTGTATATCTATTATAAGTTTAAGTGTGGAAAAACGTACCATGGAAATGGTTCTTTGCTACAAAGTTAACCCTGAAACAAAGACAACTTAAGAATGAATTAGATTTGCGAATTAATTTGTACTGATGATTTTGACATTACATTAACTGAATTGACATGGCCTACACCTCTCTAAGACTAAGAAGCCAAGTTCAAGTAATTGTATATTAAGTGGACTAGTCAAACTTTTTAGTTCATTTGCAATTGTCTTCTAATGAATGTACCTAGTTACATCACAATACACTTTAAATTTATTGTGGTTTCCCAATTCTATCATATTTAAGTGGATAACTACTAGATTTGTTTAGCCTACAAAATTTTATTTACATTACAAACTAGGTCTTGTCATATTTCTCTTGTTTTTCACTAAGCCTATAAGTTTCCATCTGCAGCTAAAGAAACTCTTATATTGAATTTAACCATTATTGTCTATTTATTGAAATGTTATATAATATCTTAATGTCTTTATCTGCATATCAGGCCACCCCACAAAATTGTGAAAATTAGCTATTTTGTTTTTCAATTAAGTGTAGTGATACAGTAACTTTTTAATCATAAACCTCTATACGGTATATATATTCAATTATTTTCTTTTGGAATGCTTTGGATATATAAATTTGTGCTCTCTGGCCCAGAACCAGGGCTTGTGAGACCATTCAGCATCTGCAACTGGGGGAAAAGTCCTGCAGTAGCACAATGAAAAAGTTAAGAGGCTGAGAACAAAATGGAAGGAGGCGAAGTGTAGCTAAGGCTCAAAGTCACTGCAAAAACCCTTTAGTGTACTAGATGATGTGCACCCTTACAGTGACTTCTTTTTTATTCCAATTATTTGGTCATGGAAGCACTTAGTCTACAGGTTGCTCATGAATGGCAGAGGCAAGGGACAGTGCCAATGCCCTAGAGACTGAACATATATCCATATGATCAATGCCCAATCACCCTTCAATCTGGAACCAGGCAACAGCTGCTGGTGACTCAGTGGGCAGACCTATAGGCTCGTCCAAAACCCCCTCCTAGCTCACAAGCTTGAGCAGGTATCAAACCCCAGTCCAGCAGATTGCCAGGTAGGGATATTTCCAATAAGCTAGCACAGAATAATCAGGGTTTTACTCATACCGAGTCATTTAAAGAGTCAGAGATACAGTCAAACCTCTTGACACAAAAGAATCTGCTTACAAAATTTTCACTCTGCGAAACGAGATGCGAAAAATTTTACGACTCGCATCACGAAAAATGTTTCGGACAACGAAAGGAGGTACAATGCGGGAGCCCGACCGTGTCCGAGACTGATTTTAAAATTCGCGTGCCGTCGGCCCGTAAACTCGCTACCATTCTCCAGTGCTCCTATTAGTTATCTCCCTACTCGGATGCTAGTTACCACCATAAGATCCTGCTCTCCTATTGCTCAGCATCTACTGTACTGTATCCCATCGTGCATCTATGCATTGGCGTTCCTATGTCTTTTCGTTTCGGCAGCGGTATCGTACGCATTGACTTGGTGTTTGTAATTTCACTTTCATGGGTCCCAAGAAAGTCGCTGATGTCAAGGGAAAGAAGAGGATGATGCTTTCCATGGAGATGAAGATGGAAATAATCAAGAAATACAAGGCTGGCATGCAGTTAAGTGCGATCGCGAAAGAACATGGCCGAAATCCGTCTACGATAGGAACGAAGCAGAAGGAAGCTATCAAAGCCGCAATACCTTCTAAGGGCGTGACTGTTTCTCTAGAAAGCAGCCACATCCACGATGAGATGGAGAGACTGCTGCTTGTCTGGATATAGGACAAAGAAATAGCTGGAGACACTTTCACCGAAACGATAATCTGCCAGAAAGCCAGCGCCATTTTTGGTGATCTCATGCATGCTCAGGCCGAAGCTGACGCAAGAGAAGGAACATCGAAACAGGAACCTCCAGAGTCTAAGGCTTCTTGTGGGTAGTTTGCAGGAACCTCCAGAGTCTAAGGCTACTTGTGGGTAGTTTGAACAATTTAAGAGATGCTTAGGCATTCATTTGGTGGTGCGTCACTGGGAGGCTGCAAGCTCGGACACGAAAGCGGTCGAAGCCTTTGTTAAGCCGTTCAATGAATTGACTGTCCGGGAAGGCTACAGTCCCCAGCAAGTCTTCAATTGTGACGAGACTGGGCATTTTTAGAAAACAATGCCTTGTCGAACGTATATCACGGCAGAAGAAAAGAGGCTACCTGGGCATAAGCCTTTGAAGGACAGGCTTACCATTGCAGTCTGTGCAAATGCCAATGAGGATTGCTGGTGTATCACTACGATACTCCTTGAGCCTTCATCACGTGTTGTGGAGGGCTAATGGAAAAGCCTGGGTAACAAGACAATTGTTCACCGAATAGGTAAATATTTGTTTTGGCCCCATTGTGAAAAAGTATTTGGAAGAGAAGCGTCTCCCTATGAAATGCCTGCTAGTGCTGGATAATGCCCCTGCTCACCCTCCCACCCCCAAGGAAGATATCGTAGCAGAGTATTCCTTCATCAAGGTTCTCTTTCTTCCACTGAACACCATCCCTTTCCTCCAGCCCATGGACCAGCAAGTGATTTCAAATTTTAAGAAGCTTCATACAAAATATCTCTTCAAGAGATGTTTCAAAATCATTGAGAGCATTTTGATATTGTCATATGCCTCAAAATCATCGATCAAGCTTGGCAGGAGGTTTTGAGGTGCACCTTGAACTATGCGTGGAAGAAGCTGTGGCCTGATGCCGTCTCTGCACGAGATTTCGAGGGCTTCCATGCAGACTAAGTTGAAGGCGATTCCAAAAATGTTGATGATCCTGAACCTGTTGCTCAATCTGAAGTTCCCGAGATCGTTACACTCAGGATGTCCATTGGTCTGGAAGTTGATGAGGCTAACATTGATGAGCTTATCGAGGCGCACCAAGATGACCTTACGATGGATGACTTGAAGAGTTGGAGGCCATGCAACTGAATGTCATTCAGGAAGAGTACAGCGGGGAGGAGGATGATGACCAACTGACAATGACGAAAATTAAGGAGGGTCTAGATGGCTACTTTACAATGGTGGCTCTCATAGAAAAGACACACCCAGAAAAAATTCTCACAGGTCGTGCACTTGAGTACAGTAACGATGTTTGCCAGTGTCATTTCAGGAAAATTTTAAGAAGCAGGCAGAAACAAGCTTCTTTGGACTATTATCTTAAAAAGAGGCCTTCAATAGAAGCAGAACAAGCACCAAATAAAAAGAGAAAGAAAAGTGACAGTGATGAAGTAAATACGTAACGTAATTGAATTTAGAAAATACAAAACGTAAAGTAAAAATAAAATAAAATTAGTAAAATGTAGAAAAAAAGAAATTTATCGTAAAGTTAAGTGTTAATATTTCCTGCCATTTGTAAATGTGTTTCCTAAGATTAAGTGTTAATGCTTTCTGTCATTTATAAATCTGTTTTGTAAAGTTAAGTGTTTACATTTCCTGCCACTTGTTAATGTTTTCCGCCGTTTCTCTACCGCCCCGAACTTCGCTCTCAGACATTGCCTCACTCCAAAAGTAATGTTCCTCATTACTGTTACTGTATTTTTACTGTTTGCTCTAACTATACATTTCTTTTACAGGTTACCAACAGTTAATTTATTATTGAATGATCCAAATACAGTACTTGTCATATATTTAGTATTGTTTAGTGGTGTATATCCTTTTTACAATCATTTAATGTGGTGTTTTTGTAGGGTTTGGAACAAATTAGGCTATTTACATGTAAAAGGCGGCTCACAAGACAAAAAAAAATCACGTTACGAAAGCCATTACGGAACCAATTAATTTTGTGTTGCGAGGCAGTACTGTACTTTAAAAAACCCTCTTACATAGCAGCAAATCTATCTGGCTCTCCCTGCCACCGCTACTGTAAGTAATCAGTCTTTTAATCTTCTTCTCAAAGAAGGTGTTGATCATTGCTAGGTCAAAAGTCAATGCAAAATCAATCACTCTTTCTCCCCCCATCATTTCTCTCACCCACACTCCAACCTCCATGCACTCTCTAATGCCATCTGCATCAGACATCACAATGCTATTTGTTGGTTAAAGCCTAACAGTTATATGTGGTTTTGAAGTGTCAACTAATCCTACGTAAGCTACAGTGATGAACCACCAGGATCCATAAAATTCTGCCGGTGCTATTATAGTATGCTATCTACCGCCGATTTTGCTATCTACCACCCCTTTCTGAAATTTTGGAATTAGTTTATTATTTTGTTTATGAGACCCCAATTAACACTACTTTACAATTAATTGGGAAATCACCTAATACTGTCACTGATTGGTTTAATGTGTCTGGAAGTGTGTAGTGTGGTGGTTTCAATTGGAAAGTTCTGAGAAAAGGCGAAGATGTATTTCCTGCTTTCTTGAATGATGTAAGATATGTTTACAAGCAGTTGTAGAATAAATTTTTGATTGAATATTTTTCATAGATTATTTTCTTTCAGTTTTGTAATATTTGATTTTTCATTTGATTAACTTGTAACATTGTTGTATGATGAACTTTGAATAATTTGTAAAAAAAAGTTTCCTTACAAACTGCTTATAATTATGCACCCATGTTGTCCTGCCAATGAATATTATTAAACTATCATTAAAGTCCAATGAGGATAACATACTGGTGGTAAGTAATCTGTTTGATAATCCTCATCAAACAGGAGGATTAACATTGACGGTAGATAACATACTTTGTGGTAGATACCATACTATAGTAGAAATTCGACGGTAGATAGCATACTATAATAGAAATTCGACGGTAGATAGCATACTATAATAGAAATTCGACGGTAGACATCATACTATAATAGAAATTCGACGGTAGACATCATACTATAATAGAAATTCGACGGTAGACATCATACTATAATAGAAATTCGACGGTAGACATCATACTATAATAGAAATTCGACGGTAGATATCATACTATAATAGAAATTCGACGGTAGACATCATACTATAATAGAAATTCGACGGTAGATAGCATACTATAATAGAAATTCGACGGTGGACATCATACTATAATAGAAATTCGACGGTAGATATCATACTATAATAGAAATTCGACGGTAGACATCATACTATAATAGAAATTCGACGGTAGACATCATACTATAATAGAAATTCGACGGTAGATAGCATACTATAATAGAAATTCGACGGTAGATAGCATACTATAATAGCACCATTCTGCCGGTGGTACCTATACTTCTCTAACTACGGTAGTTTTGTTAGTCAAACTTCCCCTCTATTGTCTATCTAGTAGCTGTCAGTTATGTTGATCTCCCAAATATTGCTTCAAATACTAGAAGCAGCAGGAAGCTGTCCATGGAATGGTGTGGTTGATATTTTTGAATTAGACTCGACTCCTGCAATAGTTCTGAGTGAAGACAGTGGCAGGTGTATAAAAATTTTGAAAGAAATATAGTATCCATCAAGAATTAGCACAACCTTTTACTGTTAATCTTTGAAATGGCTCAAGTTTCAAAAAACTGCAGGAACTATTTTATGTAGAATCTGATGTAGAGGCATTGTTAATGTTTTCAAGAAAAAAAAGTGGGAAGGAGTTTAGTAAAATGAAAATCAGTGTAAGAATGTTTACTGGAATTTAAGTAAAGGAAAATGTAGTGACAGAAAAAAGACCATATTGCTGTTGTAGGAAAGTTGAAGGGAAGACCTTATGCCCTGCAACTAATATCAATGATGATGTAATAACAGTTGCTGTAAATTACAAAATATACCTGAAGTAAGAGGTTTTTGAAGACCAAATTGTATAACAAGAGCAAATATGAAAGTGTATAAGATGGCAAATGTTCAAAGAGTATTACAAGACTAAATGGGGAAAACAAAATAGAGAATTATTTTCTGATAGATAGTAAGGACTTGGAACAGCTAGAGCAATAGTATCATCTAGGAAATACTAGACTGTTAAGCATGAGTTAAGAAAGCAGTATGAAAGCGTAGCTGCAGCATGATGACTTACAATGGGTATAGAGGGCCTCTACTATTCTTTGCAAAAGAAACATGGGAATCGGAAATTTTGAAAAGCCTTGAACCAGTACCCCTCAATTGCAGTATGAAGTAAAAGTGAAGAGGTGGTACAGTAAAATGGAAGAAAGGGAATGGGAACGGAGGTACCATATAGTAGAAGGCTAAAAAGCAATTGCAGCTGGGTTCTGAAAGGATACTGCAAAGACTTTTGAGTAATACCTAATAATGGCATGAGATGATCCAAGAATGTTTCAATTAATGTTTGGAGCATGGAGGAAAGATGAAGATCGTATTACAAAAGAGAAATTAGAAGAGACATGGTACTCAGAGGATAAAAAATAAGCAAATTTAAAGATTGAGATATGGACACGTGATGGGAAAGGATGAAGAACAGTACTGTATAGTATACAATAGGAATAAGAAAAAAAGAGGAGCTCAGAGAGACAGCGTACAGGACAGAGGAGAGTTGAAGGAATTCCTCTCTCTTCCACACCTTTAAAGATAATAGCTCGGTAAAAATTTGAAAGATATATCAATTATCAAAAGCTTGCCACTAATATTCCACACCCCCTTCAAAGTCTGTACTGAATTTTCACTGAAAAATTTCATCAAAATGACAGCAAAACAACCTTTCACCTATGCACTTGTGTTAATCTCTATTCTGGAGAATAGACATCAGAAAATATTTCACTTGTCCTCAGTATGGGCTTTATATTGAAATTTTTATTCATAATGAGTTACATATCTTAAATTATTGATATACTACTTTCATTCTACCTTGTTTTGCGTATTGTTCTTAAACTGGTCTTCATCTCATCTTAATTTGTTGGAAAAAACTTGTAGTCCAATAAATTTATTCCTAATCTGGATATCTATCTCTGGCACCATCAATCAGTTCTTTATCCATACTGCATAAGATTTTTCCTATTTCTGACCCTCATCCCAGACTATAACATCCTGTTGTAGTACTAGGTGCAGTATGCAGTTAGTGCTAACAGCTTTGCCTTCTCTATCATAAAGCTCAGTATTTCACAGTATTCTAAAATTTTAATTCCAGCGGCAACCATGGGTACTTTGGAAGTTCATTTTATGTTGAAAATTCTGATATGCATGTCTTTGTAGTTTATAGATGACATATCTCTTTTTACGTTGTTATGGCTCTTGAAATATTTTACAATCTTTATTCATTACTTCTCATATAGGCTATAGTTTTTATTTCCTTTCCTCACTGGGCTATTTTTCCTTGTTGGAATCCTATAAGCCTTTTAGCATTCTGCTTTTCCAACTAGGGTTGCAGCTTTGCTTGTAATAATAATAATAATACAGGACAATACTACCTTCAGCTTCCTCTAGTTCTTGTGTTATGGAATTGTAACATTGACCTAATAACTAAAGGAGTTTGTGCCACACCCTCTGGTTTTTAATTTGCATGTTATAGTGTGTTAGTATCATTGTTACTAGCTAAGCTATAACTAGTTTGAAAAGCAAGATGCTACAAGCCTAAGGGCTCCACTGCGTTAAGAAGTCCAGTGAGGAGAGGAACTAGAGAAATAATGAATAAAGTATACATTAAACAAGAATAAAAGAAAACATACTTTACGATCAGTAATGTTAAAATAGATCAGTCATATATGAACTATGAAATGAGACTTGTGTTAGCCTGTTCAACAGAAAAGCATTTGAAACAAGTTTGGACTTAGTTTCACCCATTCAGCAGTAATATAATTACTTGTCTCTGTACTTTTAAAATTTCTTCTAGAAATCTACGTATATTTATAAAGTAAACTATATTCTTTACTTTTATTATTTATTTATCCTGTAGGTGTACTTGCCTCATTAGACTCTGCCTCTTTTCTTTTCCTGGCATGATGACACAACTGCTAATGTCTTAGAATCTTAGCTTTTCCTACAATGTCAGCAATCTCAATTGTCTATACCTTACATAATGCAATAAATACTCTTTTCCTATTTTCCTATATGTGATTTACGAAGTACTGACTAAATTATGAAATTTCCTTAATCTTAATTCTTACCCATTACACAATTTTGACAGTGTTTCTAGATATACAACAGGTGTTGTCTTTACAATAGTAAATCTTAATAACAGTAATAAAAACACACACATTTGAGTGCACGAAAACAAAATACAATACGGCGTACTTACCAAAACGTACATGGAATGATTGACGAATATCAGCATGACAGGTACCTCGAGATTATTTCTTTACAGCTGTCAACAATAATGATAAATTAATTGGATAATTCATAAAAAGTTTTCAAGTTTTCATTATGGATCTGAGCCATATGGACCAATGGTGGGTAGACCATTCCATATTTAAGTTACATAAGGAAGTAAAACTTATTAGCTTAGGTACTGAGCTCATGGCCTTCCCACGAATTCTTATCACTTTTGAATAATGCATTTAAAATTTAATTGATTTGTATTCTATTTATTTCTCTTGTATTTTAACAAACATTCACTTAATTTTCTTATGGTTTTTCGATCAAACGATCTTGCTATGATTAGTGAGTTAGCCAAAAATTGTATCAAGAATTCACAAAGCTACTTGTACAAGATAAAATCAAATGTACAGTAGATACATATTAAATAACTGAATAAAATTCTATTACCCTTAAAAGCATTTCATCATTGATTTCCCTTGTTCAAGAATAACTAACAAATTTTTTCATCACTTTTTAATTAGTGAATGTTATACCCAGCCTGCACTTTCTGCAAGAAATCATAGTTATCTAAATATAATAAAATGATTAAAAAGATGAGAATGTATTTCCCTTTTAAATAATGCGCTTGACAATCAACACTAAACAATTTGCTTTGTCCTTGTCCTTCGAATTTGTGTCAATGGAGAATTTGTTATGTCATATGAACATATATAAACAATATTTTTGCCTGTATGCCTTTCTCTATTGTTTTCATTTTATTGACCATTAATATGGACTACCAGTTCTTACAAGCACCTGGGAGATCATCACTGCTTAAAAATATAATCAATCTCCTTGGTTTAAAACAATGATAATTCCACAAAAATGAAATACAATACTGTACACAGTTGATAACACAATCACTTTTTAATATATCCAGAAGGTGATACAGTAAACAACACCGTAACATTCTACATACCACCGACATCCAGAGCTGATAACTACCTACTGCACTGCTGCGCAATATAGAATTCAGCCACAATGTTTGTAATTTGCACTTACTATTTTTACATACATTCTGGATTTATTACACCAGTAAGTTTGCAAGTCAAATGTTTGTATATAAGGGGTTTGCTATATCCTGATGGCATTAAGCAATAGGATGAAAATTTTTGTCTTTGTTTTAAGAATTAGTGTCATTTCAAAACACTACATATTTTAATGGATAATTTCTTCATTGTATCCAAAGAAGCAAGGTTTACAAAATACTACACAAGCGCATTGGAATTACCATAATAAATGTCCAAAAAGGAAATGAAAAAATTAAATATTGAATAAAATCCGAATAATTTGACAAACTATGCATAAAGCAGCAACAACTCCAATTAAAGTTATCAAAGTGAATTCAGTATTTAGAAAGCATAATAATGAATAATGTTTTAACTACATAAAATTACCCAAGAATACTTTAAAACCTTAAACGAAAGCTTCACTAATTTATGATTGTTACTGAATCGACTGCATCATCTTTAAGGGAAATGATCAAAACATTCTGAAATCTACAGCTACAGTTCTGAAATTTTTTTTTTATAAGAATGAGGCTTATAGTATTTTAAAACATTTAACATAATTTTCACAATCACAGAATTGGTTATATGTGATGGAGATGGACAATATCATGTTAAAAACATTCTTTACATAACATAAAAAATTTCCCATTTAGGAGTATGGATGTTAATCATAATCACAAGTCTAGTGGATATAAAAACACAAAAGAAGCCAGTAGTTTACTTCAGCTCCAAAATAATATCACAGATAATTTTTTTAGGAAAAACTTACAAAAATGTATAAGAGAATTATTTTACAAAATATAAAACTTCACAACAATGTACTGTATTGTAATTTGACTAATTTACTGAAATTCTAAAAAATAATCAAAATGACAAGTTGCAAATTATATGAACTTTGCTCTTGTGTCACCAACAATGAGGAATAAAAAAATTATAATTTTCCAGCAATAATAATTCTGTTTAGCATCATCTTCTTTGACTGCATCTCTTCCCACTTTATGTGGGGTCGATATTTCTGGGCATCAAAGAGAAGTTTTGAAGTACTGTATATTAACCCTGCGCGTCACTGGATATAACCTATGTCTGTATATTTCTACTCCCTTCATCACCATTGGACATATTTTAGTCAAGCTATTCCAAGTACTATTATTTTTTCTTTTATCAATTATGCAAAAAAATCTATCTTGTATGTAAAATCATATATCGAAGGAAAGGAATTTTATTCAGATATACGAAGAAAAATTTTGTAAAGTTCTATCTCTAATAATTTTTGGCCCAAGATGAGTTCAGTAAAATGTCCACCTAAAAAGGGGCCAAGGGTGTAGTGCAAATTATCTGGTGGAAGGTTGGAGCTACATGTACAGTATAAAGATTATTTTAAACAAAGTTAAAAAATAATTATCCAAAGTGTTAAACTTCATAATAAATTAATTCACTTCAAAAACACTAATTTTCATGATCTATGATGTCATTTCAATGAACAAACAAGATATATTAATGAAAATATTAAATTCAAACAATTTAAAAGACCTGGTGAGTATTATTTATATGTACAGTGCAAGCATGGTCAAAGCCTTGAAAATAAAATCAAAATAGGGTGACAACATTACTATAATTCTACATGAAAACCAGTGACCTGAAAAGCAAAATATATTTTTCTTCTCATTGATCTGATATAAAATATCAACAATACTGTATAACCAAAGGATTTAAATATATCGAGGGTATAGTACTGCTAACAAGACACTAGGTAATATGCACCGTATATACCCTAGTATCGTATGACTTACAGGAACCAACCACAGGACCCAATCTTAGGGGGTAACATATATATGCAGTACAAAATGGATGTGTTGCACATCTACAGTAGACTGCAGCGATAAAGACCATGTTATGCCTTAAATTATTGGGATACGATTCAAATTTTATGGCAATTGAAGAAATTGTTTAGGAATTGAACATCAAAATAATTGTTTATAAAATTTTCAGCATATGAAATCCCATCACAAGGTAGAAAAACTTACACAGAACTTTTCAATTAAAAAGCAAATAAGAAATGAAGAAAGTAATGTTGAAAAATAATACTGAAAAACTATAATTCATTTGCAAGAATAGAAATCATTGGATTTACAGAAAGGTTCCTAGTAAAATGGAAGACCATAAAATCTAATCAGTAAACATTGAAATAATTACATATGTCTACTTTTTAATTACTAAACATTTTGAGTGATTCACGATACATTATTTAATCTTTACTGCAATACCAAGAAATGTTTTATGAAGTATTATCGTCTACAAATAGCACAGCATATTATTGAGTGGGGAAGGGGTGGGGGGAAATTCAGCTGCTAGATAATAAATAGATGACTAGAATTGATAACAGAATCCTCTCTAGCTGATAGTTGTTAATCTTAAATGAACAATGATGAGCCTGTGAGTATAGTTCCATAAGTTTACATATGTTGTAAGTTTGGCAATCCCAGCTGCTGTAATATCAATTGAAGACCAAATGTGAGCGCTCCATATGTAAGATTAGCCGATATGCAAGTATATACGATGAATTACATGGACAGAAATAACATGCATGCACACAGAATCTGTATTTGTCCGGTGTCAAGTTTGATCATACTGAACTTCTAAATAGACCAGATCTACTTACTGATAACAGATGAAAAATAGAAATAATGATACACAATATTACTTAATCCTACCCCTGATTAAAGATCACTTTATCAGATAAATGACTTAGTTGATAAAAATGGAACTTTAATAATAGAATCTATCATTTTTATACTCGCTTGACATTCATATTGTTTCTCTCTCGAAGGCCGGTTTTACTTCAGCATATAACCTAAAAGAAAAAATTCCAGTTTTCTTTCCTTTCAATAGGCTTAGGCCTCTAGTACAATGTTGAGATAATCAGGGGGTTAATGACAATAACCCTCGCTTGAGCAAACCACAGCTTTGTGTTTTCAGTCTGAAGCTCTATCCTTTGCCATCTCTAGTCAATGGAAAAGAAGGGGTATGTATATTGGACATCAAGTGGGGCAAATAATATATTTTAACATTAAAAATCCAAATTTTATTTACTGAACTGTCATTTTCAATGCCATATCCAAATTTTTTCCCAATTCTCTAGGTAGTTTTGTGCACTTTGGTTTACCTTTTCATAAACCAAAAAAGGTATAATGTAATCAGATATCAGTCATATTCTACTTAACATCATTTGCAACATCTACGGTAATAGTTTAATATTTGTTGTTCATAGCAAAACATTTAGCTGTTTTTCGTATGGTTGTTTATAGCTGTATGCGTGTCTGACAATACTTTTATTTCTTTTATAACATACTTAACTAGAAATTGGGATAAAGAGGTGGAGTAAGAGAGGTAAATTTTTTCAATTTGATCATAAAAAATTAACTTGCATGATGCATCATAAAATCCTTTTTAATGGATGAAAATTTGAAGGTCTCACAATATGCGAGATTGCAGGTTACACGAGTATACAGCATGTGTTATTACAGTAGTGGAATATCTTTGGATTTTTCAGGGCCAAATAGGACTATTTTTAACAAAACATGATCAAAATATGAAAAATATAAAACTTATCCCCCTCGGAAACCCACGATACGAAGAGAAGTTTGCAATATAGATCTACACATACAGTGAACCCTCGCTACTTCGCGGTTCGACCATCGCGGATTCACCACTTCGCGGATTTTTTCCATAACCCATATATATACAGTAATATATATATATATATGTATGCATGTATTTATGTATATATGTAGGTATGTATATGTGTATACATATAAATATATATATATATACACACACACACACACACATATATATATATATATATATATATATATATATATATATATATATATACTGTATATATATATATATATCTATATATCTAAAGTAGGAAGATGTGATGTAGTTCTAAGGGAAAAGTATGGGAAATATGTCTGGGTAATAAGCAAAGCTCTACCTCCAGTTTGTTTCTACATTTTGATCAGAGATAAATGTAAACAATACATTGGTTGCCATTTTTTATCGTGCTTTTTAGCATGTTTAGGAAATGCATGATATAAAATCACCTTTAATATTTGTGCCTGTTTTAGTTTAGGGTACTGTAGTACATGCATTAAGTGTTCTGTACATTAAAGGGTAGTTTGTTAACAGTACTACGTACAAGGGAAGGTTTTAAAAGTCTGAATATACATGTTGAATAAATAGGTAAATATGGTGTCACTACTTCGCGGATTTTCACCTATCGCGGCCGCGACTGGAACCTATCTACCGCGATAAACGAGGGTTCACTGTATACTAATAAATCTGCAATGTAATGAGGTTGTGACCGGTGAACCACAATACGCTGAGGGATCACTGTGCTAATAGATTACAATAAATTGTTCTGACAACTGGAGGTGTCTCAATATTGAAAGATCTGAACATATCTGCAATAATATCCGAAGCAGACTAAAACCAACATGAACTTATAGTCTTTGATAGGTGAAATAGACAGTTCCCTTCATAACAAAGAAAATGCAAAACTTTACAATATTATCTAAACCAGTTCCAGTCTCTGAAATGTTCCTTGATTTGTATCTAAGAAAAAATTCCATTCCCTTTGATTCAAATTATTACAGGATTAGACTAGCTCTTGGAACCCCTCCAAAATATCTATTAGACCTCAAACCCCTTATCTGGGAGAATGTGGTGGTCAGTTTTCCAGTGATTAGATGTGGCACATATGGGTTTGGTGTGCAGACTTCAAAACTTGTCTGAGAAAATCAGTTTTGTACGACAACCACCTTGAACATTACGATAACAGAGGCTACAGATCTGTAAACCACTCTCTTTGTGAAGAGCCACTAGTCATCCTGCTGATTGCAGACGCTCTGAACTTGTTTATCATAGCTCGAACCATGGAGAAAGGAGGAAAGGTGTACAGATCCAGACCCTACCAGTCCTTTAACAGGGAATACACTTTCCTTGCTAAAGGATCTGGAACAGGTGAGCAAAATACAGTGCATCTATAAGTTATGTCACAAACATGTTCATGTTTGGTGTCAAGGGTGTTTACTTCAAAAACTTGGTGAGAAATGTAAACCTGTTTAGAGTCATGACTTCTAGAACTGGTGTCCAACGTCACGATGTTTTAGGGACTAAGAAAACCCTTTTCTACTATGTTCTTCCTTTGGAATATTGTAATCTATTTTCAAAATATGGATATTTGGTGAATTGTAAAGATACCTTTGACAAGGGAGGAATGGAAAACAGATGGATTCAATTAGCCCCTTCTGACTACAGACAGCACTCACAGCTCAGGATGTGGGCTTCCCCATATTGTAATTGACAGAATTGGGAAACCTTCCTCTTATTCATTCATAACTGCTCAGACTAAATGACTGATTCTCAGTAAGGTATTCTTTTCATTTCAAGCTTTGATTTATGTTTTTTTTTCTCTTAGCACAGTGAAACTGCCATGTTGTTACTGTGTTCTCATTGCTAATATCAACAGCCTTTAACAAACAAAAAAATTACTGTAGTTAAAACTTTATTAGCAGCATGGGATTTTTTGAAGTTTTTTATTAAACATATCAACAAAAGGCGGCACTGAAAATTCAAAATAGCTTAGGAAGATTCACATGAGCTTTGACTTGACAGCATTAAATGCACCATACATCTGCAGTGTGAATTTGAAATATGTTTCACATCAAAAGTACTGTATATTAGATTTGAAATTATTTTATCAAAAGGGAATATCAGGAAAAATAACTATCTGGTCCCAATTTTATCTAGTTACACAGCAAGCATTAATGAAACAGAAATTATATTATATAATCATTATTTGAATTGGAAAATGCCTGCAATCCCATCTTTTAAATAATCCAACATTCACAATACTTTTGGATACTCATTGAAGAAGAGCAAATTACATCTTTACATATATGCAAAGATACTGATTTTCAGAATTATCTTATCAATAAAAATGTAAGGCTATTCATTGTTTTATAGATCGGGGACTTTCAATGTTGGAAAGAATTTAACACTACACAGAAACAGCATGAGAAACTTTTCTTTACACAGAGTTAATAATTTGACACTAAAAAATACTTTGTGGAGTATGTTGTCTTAATAAGATCAAGAGATGACTTCTAAGAATAAAAAGTATTAAGACTTAACTTCAGTAACTTATTTGGATACCTTCCACAAAAAAAATTCTTTAATGATTAGATACTACATGGGAATTGGATTCCTCCTCCATATTATCTTCTATTCAACTAACAAAATAAGAAAGAAAAAAATCTTATGAAGCTCATTACTATGAAAACCAGAAGGCTAGTTAATAGCTAGAGGCATTATCCTCCTCCTCCTCCTCCTCATAATCAACTACCCTAGTTTTCTCTGGATTTTCCTCTGAACTAAATGTTAATTTCCTATTTGCATTATATGGTTACCTACCATCTCAACACACCTCTCTGTAAGAATAGTTAGCAATCACATTCTTTACAACAGTGATGTAAATCACTATATTATATCATGAGACGCAGAGAAAATGAGGATCATGATCTCCCTGTAATAACTTTCTTGAACAAATCTCCCAGGAATTACTAACAAATTCAGAAGACATCTCTTACAATCACTAATAATTAAATTATAAAATCCACCCAATCTGAAGGGGCACACACTGATACTTTCTCATCGAATTCGATGACAAGGCTGAAAAGACAAAGAGGCTGAGGCATACCTATGCCAAGGTTATTGCCATTAACTGCAAAATTATCTTAATACTCTCCTAGAGGCCTAAGCCTACTGAAAGTAAAGAAAAAACGTAAAATTTTAATTCTAGGTTATACAGTATGCCGATATAAAACTTGGCTTTGAGAGAGAAGCAATATAAGCATCAGGCAAGTTTCGTAAAAATAATATAAAATCACCACAGCAGTAAACAAAAAGCTCAATCATACAAAAATCAAATGCAATGTCAAAACTTTCACATTCCAACCAGCAAGTTCATAGCTAACCATATGAAATTACTCATAACATTGCTGTCATAAATGTCATACAGCAATCGTATATATTCTGCAATGAATATTTCCTAACAAGCTCCATTATTTCCTCAAATAGACTATCATAATTCAAAATGTTTTGCTGCAATGGAAATAGTAAACATTCTGTATTGAATGTTTTTGACTCATGCCATGTCTGTAAGCAATGCACCTCACATTACAGTAATACGTACAACATTATCAGTAAATATAATATACACAGCAGCTCTTATACAAGGACCTTTCACACAATAGATTTCCCCTGACTTACAATTGTCTTTGTATACTGTACTATACATTTAAATTTTGAACATACGATGGTCTGTCTGACATTATTTGATAGGAAAAATTACGCAAGTCTTTCTCTTTCTGTATAATTAATTATACAAATGACATGACCAAGTTCTATATAAATTCTTATATAGGCCTTCAATTTACTATACATAGTCTGTTTAATGGAAGGTATTCCATTTTATAGTAAATGTTTTAAGAGGGCTCTGCACTTAAATTATTACAAACTTTCAATTTTCCAAATTTGAAAATTTACTTGAAAGACATTTTTTTTTTATTCAACTAAGTAACAGTCAGACTACAAATTTGCTTCATCTCTGAACAAAGTAGATTTATGTAGCACCTGAAGTGTAAGGTGAGACCTCAAAGACAAAAAAAATACAGATAAATAGTAGTTTGAAGCCAAAAGATAAACTTGTTAGAAATCAAGAGAGGGAGAGAAGGCACAAATAAATTGGGTAGTACAGTTGTACTGCTTTACCTGGTATATATATTGGTTTTCCTTTGTTCCTTTATCTGTAATGGCAGTACTTATTCACAACATATATCTTTGAAGGATCAAACACTCCAAATACCTGTATAAATGTAACATATAGAGGATGAGAAGAGTCAAAGTAATTACTGCAGTATGATTGGCATCATAAGACCATACCTTAATGTATAATAAAGATAACCAACTGCAAGGCCATTTTGAAGAAAAAACAAAATGTAGCAATACATTTGTGTTTTATGGCAACAATTCTTGGTAAGTGCTCAATGGTTAAGCTTTCAGTTATCTTGGACTGCTTTAAAAATTTATTCAGATGGTCAATGTGCTGATTAAAGTATAGCCTTTTCCTAACTGTTGGGTATAACTGAAAATACTAAGGAGCCCATCTCTCAGTGGTGTGAAATGACAAGAAATCTTTGATGATATAGTATACATGTAGGCTTCCAAAAACTTTCAAAATGTAATATTGATAATTATCTATGCCATAGTATTAGTCCATCTAGTGTTGCTGCCTAAAATGTTGTCTATACGGTATCTTGATTTCATCTGCATTCTTCACAACCTCTCATGAAATCTTTTTATGAAAAGACCTGTTTATTTTGTATGATTCTATAACAGTAAATAACATTTTATCTCCCTTTTCTCATCTAATAATGCAGACATGTTCATCACTCATGATTTCCAAGCCACTATCAATATCATTGTTTATTTCCACATCTTTATAGTACCATCCCTTGCGGCAGTTACAATCAGCCTCTGGGGTTCATTCATCACTATGACATCTTGTATTGTGTCTTTGTGTCCAGGAGGAGGCTGGTCAGGACCCTTTCGTGGGGCATCCTCTCCACTGGCAGGAGCCGTGCGTGAACGGCCTGCAGTTTCCTCAATGACTTCGGTTCCGTCTACTAAGCGAGAACTGTCAGGCAAACGTAAAAAAAAAAAATAATAATAATTTGTAATCTATAAAAGTTATAAGATACTTGTCTAAATCCATTATAAAATCATATACATTACTGGATAAATATTAACTTAAACTTTTGAAACAGAAGAACATACCTGTATGTAACAGGACAATGTAAATATGGGTCTTGTGCAGCATAACACACAATATACGAGGATTCTGGTTCACGTAAATCCCAGAACCGCAACCGGCAATCTGTCCCACCGGCTAAGACGTAAGGACCTCGGTCACCTTGACTGACGTACATCGCGTGGACACAGTTGTTACTTACCTGTAATAATGATGCCAGTAAGTAAAAACCTTTCTTTCAAAAATAAGATCAGATTTTAAATAGCACAAAGTACGGTGATAGGAAAAAAAATGCATATTGATTATCCAAATACCATACACCAAACTAAATTCAATACCCCAAAGGGAAATAGTCAAAAGGAAAAAGATCATGTGCAGAATAATTATTAATATTTTATAGATCTACTGAAATTCTAAAATGTGATATAAACTACAGTATTCTTCTACAAAATATAATCTATGACCCCTAAGTCATCTATAAAATCTAAATACAGTATGTACCGTTAATAGAGAGGAAAGTTGTACAAATGAATTTAAATTGTATTAGATAAGCCTGACTATATATGGCATCTAGTTTTTCTACAGATGTAGTTACTACAGATACTACAGATACTTAAAGAAATGAAAAACTGAATATAGTATATTGTTTATGGAAATGCAACTTTATACTTTTAGTGCTACACTAGTGTACTGCACTATATACATATAAAACTGTTTACATACAATAGTTCCTTGTGAAATGATGCAATTTGAAACTTTTGATGGTACAAATAGCTATACTCCAGCCTCTCCAGAAATACTGCTTGATGTTCAGAACAAAACCTATACTAAAAATACACGTCGTAAAAAAATACTCAATCTAGAAAGAAGACTTAAAAGTATAAAAAGGAAGTAAGATTAAAGTAAAGAAAGAAAGCAAGCTGTAATAAATGAAGGAAATAATACATAGCAGGCATACATCCGTTCAATGGGTGATTAAGAAATAACCTATGGTCATTTAGGCAATGTAAAGCAAGCCTCTTTCTTGATAAGTAATGAAAACTACTGTGAAGCTTCAAGTCTTTTCAAAACTACATTGGATATAATGATTACACCTACATAAAAAACATTTTATCTTAATGATTGCGAATACATTGTGTACAGCAATTGAAAGTATGCATCTGCACCACAAAATCTTGATTGTCACATGAGCTGTATTACAATTCTTTAGATGTTGAAAATTGAAACTTTTACAAAGTGTATTTTTAGGAAATTCTTAAGAAATAATTTCAAATGGTATCTCAAAACTACTTTATGAGCTATATGCTTCTAAGTTGTAAAGCCTATACCTTTAGCCCTTGGAATATATTTTCTTCGAACCTTTTGAAATTGAATATTTATCTATGTAGCCTTGCTCAGTGTACAAAAAAAAAGCAAGACAAAATTCATAGAGTAAAACAGAATTCACAAAAATTTCAAAAGGATCATAAAGAAATTATGATACTTCTAGAGTATTCTATTTAAATGTGGGCCATCAAAAAGGTATGGATGAAATTAAAATTTCCCAATACCTTTGGTTACTACTTATTATCTTACATCTTTACCATATTGCAGTGAGTGGGTGAAAGCTAAATTACCATAGAAATAAATGTATATAGATTCTACAGAATCCTCATGCTACAAAACTATGCACCATGCAAAAAGGCTCTTAATATAATCCAATCGTTATGGTTTGTATTGCAATCATCAGCAAACTGGTAAACATTATGAAACTGAAAATGAAAAAACTTCATAATCCATTGCTTGAGAGGGCCTTTCTTCACAGCCATAATGGTTTAGAGTAATTACTGAATTCATACTATTTTGTGTACCAGTATGGCTATAAATTGTAGTTGCATTAATGGAGTGAACTTGCTCTCTATATTCATTAGAAAATAATTGTTTACACATGCAGAATAACAAAATAAATTTGAGGGATGGACAAATCAAGCTTCTCGTCAAGCAAATGTTAAAGTACCATATATTTCCACATATAAGACTTCCTTTAAATCCTGAAATTCACCCCTGAAAATTGGGGATTGTCTTGTAATACCATTCTAAAAATCAAACCTTAAATTCCAAGTGATATTTTTTTGGTAGGTTAGCCTAAGTTAGTGAAATAACCACTCTCATACTGTACATGAAAAGTTTCACATTATGAAAAGAAATAATCATCAGTAAAGGTAATAAATCCACCTCTACCTTACATATTAGCAGCATAAAAGAGGTCCTCGGGTTACGATGATTCACCGTTAAGAACAGGAAGTTTGGTTGGTTTATACAACAAATTACTTGCTGACACGGAGAGAAACTAAATTCGCGAAGTAATATGTTATTAATTACTTTAGCATTAGTTTGCCATCCTTACAGTATTAAATTGGGATTTTGGTACTGCTCTTTTTGCAAAGTTTGGTGCCTTTTTTCTTTTGCTCGGCATCATGTCTGGAAAGTATAGAGGAAACTTCTGATGACAGTGTACAGGCCTACCACAGGAATAAAGGTCAGGAACTATTATACATGTATGTATTGGTGTACTTATTGTTTACTAGTACTGTATAAGTGTAGGTATACTATAAGGTACAGGTATTTGTATGCATAGGGTACAGTAATTTATGAATGGCAAGATATTATTTTTCCTTTTATCTCCGCCAAGGAGATATTGCGATCAAATTGTTTCAGTGTGTCTGTGGACATTTGCCTGTGGACAGGAACGCCAAAATTACTTATTGAATCTTGATAAAATATTTACCGAAGATAGACCTTAGGACATGGACGACACACCTCATTAAATTTTAGAGACGATCCGGATTTGCATTTTTCATGAGTGTGTGGACAGGATTACATCAAAACTACTGATTTTGACTTAATTTTCACCAGCAATAGATCTTAGGTCATGGACGACCCCATTGAATTTTGGGGATGATCCAGATCCGGAATTGCATTTTTCACCATTTTAAAGATAACATCATAACTACTCGACGGATTTTGACAATATTCTCACTACATGTAGATATCATGTCATAAATAACGCCATTGAATTTTGGAGCTGCTCTGAAACTGGATATACATTTTTTCCTATTTTTAAGATTATGCCAAAACAAATTGAAGGATTTTGACAAAATTTCCACCACATATAGATCTTAGGCCATGGACGACTCCATTAACCTTTGACGGAGGTCAGAAATCTCTGATTGCTCTTGTTTGAAGTATATTACAGTATACATATACAGTATGTACTGTATGTATGTACATACAGTATGTTATGTATATAAATCTGACTTCCAATGAAAATCGAATTATGATGAGGAGTAGGGACAGATTTCGGTCATATCCTGAGGACCTTCTGTTTCTTCATAATATAAGTCTATTCAAGGAGTAATTCCACATCAATGAAGTAACTTTTTCTATGCGAGCCAAACTGAGGAAATTTAAACATTGTCAGCTGTCAAATTACCACTATCGAGGATATGATCACATATGAAAAACAAAATGCATATCTCCTATATAATGAAGAGCAAGATCTCTCTTTCCCCTATATAATAAAGAGCAAGATCTCTCTTTCTTTCCCCTATATAATAAAGAGCAAGATCTCTTTCTTTCCCCTATATAATAAAGAGCAAGATCTCTTCTCTCTCTCCTCTCTCTCTCTCTCTCTCTCTCTCTCTCTCTCTCTCTCTCTCTCTCTATATATATATATATATATATATATATATATCATCAGAGAAGGTGGCGGCAGCCAGTAATTTACATTTCTCAAAGTGGACAGGGAAATAGGCAGTTCTAAAATTCCATTTATTTTATATCCTGACGTTTCGTAAAACAAACAAAACTAAGGTTTCCCTTAAACGGTGTGTTTAGGAAAATCATGATATAAACTTGCCTTTATTTAATTCATTTTGAATTTCTAAGGATACAGCAAATATATGTAATAACATCATCTTTACTAAAAACTGTTAGTATCATTAGTTATCACTTGGATATATAAATGCATCTGTTTATTCATTATGACTGGCAATGAAACACAAACAAAACAGTGGTTTCAGTTTTAGGTGGTGTGTTTAAGTAAAACATTATATAACATCACCTCTATTTTGAATTTCTACGGATACAGTAAGTAAAACAATATTAGTAATAACATCATGATTAGATAACTAATATTTGATAAGATATCTATTGCTGCAAAAGACAGTCTATATACAGATGGTTTTGAAATTTAGCACTTGTTTTAAACTACAAATGTGAAAAAAATATTAAAATTTACCCTAATTTTTGACCGTCTTACCTAAAGGTTGTCTTATATGCGGAAATATACGGTATGTAAATTCTAGAATGTTTAGAAAGTTTCGGATGTTTTGATAAAAAAATATACTATTCTTTGATATACAATGGTAGCTATTGAGGAGGCATCTATTGACAGATTTAAGTTTCACATAACTGTTGAAGAGTGACTGGAGTCCCATGATATAATTTGTGTAACAACAACATATAAAACCAACTAGCCATTAAAGCAGGTAAACAATACAGTTTAAATCTGGTTATTAGTCCAAAACAGATACTGATGAAGATAGGTATCAATAAGCAATAGCTTGTATTCAACATGGCCACTTACCTTTTCAAAGCCACTACTTGCCTGAGTCATCGACAGTGGAGGTTTAGTGCTTGCCCACAATGTCATATGACGTGACTGAGTCTCCATGTCCCACATGGAAATCTCATTGTTTCCATTAATAGCAGACACTACCCAAGACCCTTCTGTTGGATGGATGCTTACGCGACGAACAATCGATCCTGAAAGAAAACAATAGTTGAATGATCATAAAGGCCCCTAAAATAAGAACTAGGTAATTAAATGGAGATATATCAAAAGAAATATGCTTCACAGCAAACATACTGAATTTGGAATAATTTGTATTTTTCCTAGCTAAAAACCTGAAGCTCTTTACGTAAGAGTATTATTTCAGCAATAACTGAAACGAGCCATTAAAGCTTTTGCGAGATGTAACTACCCTCCTCTAGTTAGTGAAATGGACCAGTAAACAATCGCCAATTTCCAATTGCAGCAGGATTTACTGGATTAAGGTGATGATGGGACCAGTATGTGTAGAGAGAGAGAGGGAAAAAGAGCGAAAGAGAGAGAGAAAAGAGCGAAAGAGAGAAAGAGTGAAAGAGAGAGAGAGAGAGAGAGAGACGAGGAGAGAGAGAGAGAGAGAGCACCTTTCTTTTTACTGTAATGCAGAGAGAGAGAGAGAGAGAGAGAGAGAGAGAGAGAGAGAGTGCACCTTTTCTTCTTACTGTAATGCAGAGAGAGAGAGAGAGAGAGAGAGTGTGCACCTTTTCTTCTTACTGTAATGCAGAGACAGAGAACACCTTTCTTTTTACTGTAATGCAGCGAGAGAGAGAGAGAGAGACGAGAGAGAGAGAGAGAGAGCCTTTTCTTTTTACTGTAATGCAGAGAGAAAGTGCATTTTCTTTTTACTGTAATGCAGAGAGAGAGAGAGAGAGAGAGAGAGAGAGAGAGAGAGCACCTTTTCTTTTTACTGTAACAGAGAGAGAGAGAGAGAGAGAGAGAGAGTGCCCCTTTTCTTTTTATTGTAATGCAGAGAGAGAGAGAGAGAGAAAGAGAGAGAGAGAGAGAGAGAAAGAGGAGAGAGAAAGAAAGAGAGAGAGAGAGAGAGAGAGAGAGAGCAGGAGAGAGCACCTTTTTCTTTTTACTGTAATGCAGAGAGGAGAGAGAGAGAGAGAGAGAGAGAGAGAGCCTTACCTTACCTTACCTTATTTTTTGTTTGGGTTCCCCCAGGTCCCTCAGTGTGAGGCACCTCGTATATCCACCAGAGAGTTGCTAATGCATCTTCCGGTGTATTTTGCATCTTCCAGTCTTGAATGGTCTGGGATGCATCTTAGGTATTTATCGAACTTATTCTTAAACACATCTACGCTCACTCCTGATATGTTTCTTAGATAAGCTGGCAGCACATTAAATAGTCGCTGCATTATCGATGCTGGTGCGTAGTGGATTAATGTCCTGTGCGCCTTTCTCAGTTTACCTGGAATATTTTTTGGCACTATTAATCTACCTCGGCTTGCTCTTTCTGATATTTTAAGCTCCAAGATGCTTTCAGTAATTCCTTCTATTTGCTTCCATGCTTGTATTATCATGTAGCGTTCTCTTCTCCTTTCTAGACTGTATAGTTTTAAAAATTGCAGTCTTTCCCAGTAGTCAAGGTCCTTAACTTCTTCTATTCTAGCAGTATAGGACCTTTGTACACTCTCTATTTGCGCAATATCCTTTTGGTAGTGTGGGTACCTTATCACATTGCAGTACTCGAGTGTACTACGCACATAAGTTCTGTAAAGCATAATCATTGCGTTCAGCTTTTCTTGTTTTAAAGTGTCTGAATAACATTCCCATTTTTGCTTTACATTTAGCCAACAGTGTTGCTATTTGGTCGTTGCATAACATATTCCTATTTAAAATTACACCAAGGTCTTTAATTGCTTCCTTGTTTGTGATTGTCTCATTATTAGGTCCCTTGTATGCATACACCAT
This sequence comes from Palaemon carinicauda, assembly GCF_036898095.1. Classification (NCBI taxonomy): domain Eukaryota; kingdom Metazoa; phylum Arthropoda; class Malacostraca; order Decapoda; family Palaemonidae; genus Palaemon; species Palaemon carinicauda. The sequence continues at coordinate 227,915,451 of NC_090725.1, read as the reverse complement.
TCCTTCTCTGTTTCCATAATTTATTGATTCGAATTTATCGTAGTTAAATACCATCCTATTTATCTCCGTCCATTCATATATTTTGTTTAGATCTCTTTGTAGTGAGTTCCTATCTTCATCACAAGTAATTTCTCTACTTATTCTTGTGTCATCGGCGAAACTTCTCACTACGGAGTTTTCAACATCACAGTCTATGTCTGAGATCATAATAACAAACAGCAGTGCAGAGAGAGAGAGAGAGAGAGCACCTTTTCTTTTTATTGTAATGCAAAAAAAGAGAGAGAGAGAAGAGAGAGAGAGAGAGAGAGTGCACCTTTTCTTTTACTGTAATGCAGAGAGAGAGAGAGAGAGAGAGAGAGAGAGAGAGAGAGTGCACCTTTTCTTCTTAATGTAATGCAGAGAGAGAGCACCTTTCTTTTTACTGTAATGCAGAGAGAGAGAGAGAGAGAGAGAGAAAACCTTTCTTTTTACTGTAATGCAGAGAGAGAGAGAGAGAGAGAGAGAGAGAGAGCAATTTCTTTTTACTGTAATGCAGAGAGAGAGAGAGAGAGAGAGAGAGAGCCTTTTCTTTTTACTGTAATGCAAATTTTTATTTTTCATTTGCATTATAGATTACATATCAAATATTAATTAAACAGTGTAGGAAATTCTTTTAATAATTTTTATCATTAGAATTACTATATAAAGGGTTAATTACTGAATAGTTTACATATGTTAACTATAAATTTGTTTTGTATATTTTCAGCGAGAGGTGGGCGGTTGTGTTAAGCGGAGAGGGAGAGCAGGTGAAGAAGACCAGGTACAAAGGAGTGCGGTCGGTTTGAAAAAAGTCTGCTTGTGAGAGTACTTATTACGAAACTTAGAATGGGTGAATTTTTATTCAATAGGTTATATGGTTTTCTATATCGTGAATGGCCGAATTCACAAAGATAGAACCCGCGAATATTGAGGGGTAACTGTACCGAGACATTGGATAATAACTACCAGGTAAATACAATACTTATTAATGAGAATCTATTCCTTACATTTCATCAAAAAAATTCATATACATAATTTGACAATTGAGTTAAAATGTGGCAAGAAATTTATATACACAATTACTCCATAACTTCTACAGTTAATATTTTCTCATTCTCCTCCTATTGTTTCATTCCACTAATCCAAACTTACTTTCATTACTATTATCATTATTACTAGCAATACTACAACCCTAGTTGGAAAAGCAGGATGCTACATGCCTATGGGCTCCAAAAGAGTAAAGGAAATAAAATAGACCTATCATATAAAAACTATGAAGAGAGACTATGTCAGCCTCTTAAACATATAAACATTCACTGCATATTTTAACTTCTGAATTTCCACCGATTCAACTGCCTGATTATAAAAAATCATTCCACAACCTAGTCACAACTGGAATAAAACTTCTAGAACACTATGTAGTATTGAACCTTATGATGGAGAAGGCATGACTTGAAATTAATTGCATACCTAGTACTACATACAGGATGGAAAAGTCTGGGAGGATCTGAATACAAAGGATTATGAGAATTATGAAAAAACTTATGCTACATGGATAAAGAACAAACTGAATGATGGTACAAGAGATCAATGTCCAGATCAGATAAAAGAAACTTAATAATTGCAAATTTTTGTCCAACATATTAAGAATAGTCAACAGCTGAAGACCAGACATGAACAATACTCAAAACAAGGTAAAATGAAAGAATTAAAAAATTTCTTCGGAATAGATTGATCACTGAAAACCTTAAAATACTTTCTGAATAAGCCCATTTTTGTGCAATTGAAGAATAAACAACCCAAATGTGTTTCTCAAAAGTAAATTTGAAATCGTGCCTCACACCTAAATTTGTAAAGGAGTTGTATACTGTATAGTTAAAAAATTATCAATGCAGAGACTTGGTTGTTGAGGAACCAGTGACTTTGATCTACTTACAATCATACTTTGAGTTTTGTTGAGAGTTCAATTTCATGCCCCTGTAATTTCAACCATGCCCTAATTTTAGCTAGATCTTTATGACGGAGTCAGTAATACAGTACCAGAACTAAATTCAGTAGGTGGAATTGAGGCAAAGAGGAAAGCATCATCTGCATATGCAATGAACTTGTTTTCTAGGCCCATCCATATATTTGAATATAATATAAAAAGTGATGAGCCAAGAATACTACCCTGAGGAACACCAGATGTTACATTCCTATGCTCATTATGGTGCTCATCAAGAACTACTCTGCAATCTATTATTTGAAAATTCAATAATGATGCCAAGAAAAGACCAATCCACTCCCGGTTAACACAGCAAAAGGCAGCAGTAAAATGAAGACCAATCATAAAAACTTTCTGACCACAATCGAAGGATTTCTGTACAGCATTGGAAATTGTAAGAAGGTATCACATGTTTCAAGGCAAATTGCAAACTAAGGAATTGATTATTAACTTCAGCATACCTCTTTAGACATTCAAAAATTTTAGATAACATAAGAGCTACGGAAATTGGGTGGTAATTTGCATGGCTAGAGGTGCCACATACACATTTACCTAATGGAATAACATTACCAATTTTCTAAAAAGTGCTAAAAGAACCCCTTGCTAACTTACGGAAAATAACAGACAACTAAGAAGCTAAGAAATCATGAGTTTTTATTAAAAACAAAGGAAAAATACCATTTATATCTATTCCTTCCATAAGCATCAAGGTCCATCAGTAGTGTTTCAATTTCCAGGACCGAGAAGTTAAATTAGTTAGTTTAGCCTCAGGATAATAGGAATAAGGATGATTAAGTTTCTCATCCGTCGAAAGAGTTGCCATGTAGTTCAAGTAAAGGAGGAACTGTTAAGTCTATACCAAAGAGCACAAAATTTTCTGAGCAACAACTCTTAGTTGAGTATAGTTATTCTAAGTCAAATCTGATCTGTTACCATTTCAAAGATGAAAGGCCTCCTTTTATAGCTAATGAATAATTCATGTAACTCCTGAGTGACACCTTGTTATGGATAATTTTTTAAATCGAAAGGAAGCATAGATACTATATGGAATAGTGTGTGCAAGATGTACAGCCTGGTGAGAATGAGTTTATTGTATGTACCTCTTGTAGGGAATAAATCTATGTTTTTGGCATGTACACTTATAAAAAATCTGAAGAAAAAAAAATTCTGACAAAGCACCAATTGCTTATTTAAAGCAGTCACATAAAGAACACTTAATATCATAGCTCTTACATATGTGAAGCAAATAAGAATAGTTAGCAAATTAATAACAAGATAATGTTTTTATTATTAAAATTTAGAGAAATTAATATTTTTTTCTATAAAGTAATTGAAATGGACAAAAAAATAAAGCACATTTCAAATAATACCGAATCAGCAGAAGTGAACTTGAGGAATAAATCTTGCATGCGTGAGTAAAAAATTTCATTCATGGCAACAAATGAGTCTATTGAAAACAAGTCCAAATCTATCTCTTCCTTCTATATTGTACACTTTCATTTAATTTTTGTGGGTTGTTGATGAAAATTTCATTTGCCTTCTATTTTGAATATCATATAATTATCATTCTTATTATAATAATAATCTCAACACCTTTACTAACTACATGAAATTAACTATAAAAACTTCTGTGTAATATTACCTTTGCGATGAACAACTGTCGAAATTGGAAGCATAAAACGAAGATCCCAGCAAACATGGTGTCCACTGCTGGTTCCAGCCACTAGCCAGCTCTGGGTACCCTCTAATGCATATGAGGTAATAACACCTGTGAAGATATCAGCATAGAAGTAAAATGTAAAGAATTGTATATTTCCATGTAAAGGGCAAAATTTGAAGACTAGTTTAGGATGAAAAAAGTCAGGGTTTGCTCATTACACGAGAAATACTTTTGGAATTATGAAATATTAATTCTCGACCTCTGTTGTGTTCTTGTTAGGGTATTCTTATTGTATACACTGTATTGTTCATTAGTAGGTTAGTAGGTTGGAAGGATTAACCTAAAATCATATAACACTCATTTTAATTACGTTATACAGTTTTATGTTTAAGTAAAATAAGAATATTTACCGGTAATTTTATCTTTATTTATTTATAGTACTCGGGTTTTGTTGTGTGAACTTGTCGGTAGGCTAGCCTAATTATTGTCTGAAACATGATATTTTAATTATAAAATAAATTTTAGAATGTACTTACCCGGTGAATATATAATAGCTGCAACTCTGTTACTCGACAGACAAAAAAACAGTAAAAACTCGCCAGCGATCGCTATACAGGTTGCGGGTGTGCCCACCAGCGCCAACTGTCGGCCAGATACCACTCTCGATGTAAACAAAGACTCAATTTCTTCTCATCCCACTGCGTCTCTATTGGGGAGGAAGGGAGGGTCGTTTAATTTATATATTCACCGGGTAAGTATATTCAAAAATTTATTTTATAATTAAAATATCATTTTTAAATATTTAACTTAGCCGGTGAATATATAATAGTTGATTCACACCCAAGGAGGTGGGTAGAGACCAGAGTTAAATATGTTTACATCGTATAAGCTAAGAGTTTTTTATTTCATTTTGGCAGTTATCAATATAACAAAACCAAAATAAATAGGTACCTGGTAAGGAAGTCGACTTCGACGATTACTCTGCCTTGTAAGTACGTCTTCCTTACGGAGCCCAGCGATCCTCTTAGGATGCTGACAGACCCCCAGGAGCTGAAGTATCAAGGGCTGCAACCCATACAACAGGACCTCATCAAACCCCTAATCTGGGCGCTCTCAAGAAATGACTTTGACCACCCGCCAAATCAAACAGGATGCGAAAGTCTTCTTAGCCTTCCGGACAACCCATAAAACATTAAAACATTTCAAGAGACAGATTAAAAGGATCTGGAATTAGGGAATTGTAGTGGTTGAGCCCTCACCCACTACTGCACTCGCTGCTACGAATGGTCCCAGTGTGTAGCAGTTCTCGTAAAGAGACTGGACATCTTTTAAGTAAAATGACGCGAACACTGACTTGCTTCTCCAATAGGTTGCGTTCATGATACTTTGCAGAGATCTATTTTGCTTAAAGGCCACGGAAGTTGCTACAGCTCTAACCTCGTGCGTCTTAACCTTAAGCAAAGATCGGTCTTCCTCACTCAAGTGTGAATGAGCTTCTCGTATTAACAATCTGATAAAACATGACAAAGCATTCTTTGACATAGGCAAGGATGGTTTCTTAACCGAACACCATAACGCTTCAGATTGGCCTCGTAAAGGTTTAGTACGAGCTAGGTAGAACTTAAGAGCTCTAACAGGGCATAAGACTCTTTCTAGTTCATTGCCTACGATCTCCGATAAGCTGGGAATATCGAAAGATTTAGGCCAAGGACAAGAAGGTAGCTCATTTTTGGCTAGAAAACCAAGTTGCAGAGAACAAGTAGCTTTTTCTGACGAAAATCCGATGTTCTTGCTGAAGGCATGAATCTCACTGACTCTTTTAGCCGAGGCTAAGCATACCAGGAAAAGAGTCTTAAGAGTGAGATCTTTCAGGGAGGCTGACTGTAAAGGCTCAAACCTGTCTGACATGAGGAATCTTAGGACCACGTCTAAATTCCACTCAGGAGTAGCCAAACGACGCTCCTTAGTGGTCTCGAAAGACTTAAGGAGGTCTTGCAGATCTTTATTGTTGGAAAGATCTAAGCCTCTATGCCGGAAGACCGATGCCAACATGCTTCTATAGCCCTTGATAGTGGGAGCTGAAAGGGATCGTCCTTTTCTCAGGTATAAGAGAAAATCAGCTATTTGGGCTACAGAGGTACTGGTCGAGGATACAGAAACTGACTTGCACCAGTCTCGGAAGACTTCCCACTTCGATTGGTAGACTCTAATGGTAGACGCTCTCCTTGCTCTAGCAATCGCACTGGCTGCCTCCTTCGAAAAGCCTCTAGCTCTCGAGAGTCTTTCGATAGTCTGAAGGCAGTCAGACGAAGAGCGTGGAGGCTTTGGTGTACCTTCTTTACGTGTGGCTGACGTAGAAGGTCTACTCTTAGAGGAAGACTTCTGGGAACGTCTACTAACCATCGAAGTACCTCGGTGAACCATTCTCTCGCGGGCCAGAGGGGAGCAACTAACGTCAACCTTGTCCCTTCGTGAGAGGCGAACTTCTGCAGTACCTTGTTGACAATCTTGAATGGTGGGAATGCGTAAAGATCCAGATGTGACCAATCTAGGAGGAAGGCATCTATATGTATTGCTGCTGGGTCCGGGACTGGAGAGCAATAGATTGGAAGCCTCTTGGTCAGCGAGGTTGCAAAGAGATCTATGGTGGGTTGACCCCAAGTCGCCCAAAGTCTCTTGCACACATCCTTGTGGAGGGTCCATTCGGTTGGAATTACTTGACCTTTCCGACTGAGACAATCTGCTAGGATGTTCAAGTCGCCCTGGATGAACCTCGTTACTAGGGAGATGCCTCGATCTTTTGACCAGATGAGCAGGTCCCTTGCGATCTCGTACAACGTCAGTGAGTGGGTACCTCCCTGTTTGGAGATGTACGCCAAGGCCGTGGTGTTGTCCGAGTTTACTTCCACCACTTTGCCTCGAAGGAGATACTCGAAACTTCTCAAGGCCAGATGAACCGCCAAAAGCTCCTTGCAGTTGATATGCATGCTCCTCTGACTCGAGTTCCACAGACCTGAGCATTCCCGACCGTCCAGCGTCGCGCCCCAGCCCAAGTCCGATGCTTCCGAGAAGAGAACGTGGTTGGGTATCTGAACTGCCAGGGGAAGACCCTCTCTTAGGCTGATATTGTCCTTCCACCAAGTCAGACAAGACTTTATCTTTTCGGAAATCGGGATCGAGACTGCCTCTAGCGTCTTGTCCTTTTTCCAGTGAAAAGCCAGATGGAATTGAAGAGGACGGAGGTGTAGTCTTCCTAATGATACAAATTGCTCCAGGGATTACAGCGTCCCTACCAGACTCATCCACAGCCTGACTGAGCAGCGTTCTTTCTTCAGCATCTTCTGGATGGAGAGCAGGGCTTGATCTATTCTGGGGGCCGACGGAAAAGCCCGAAAAACTTGACTGTGAATCTCCATCCCTAAATACAGAATAGTTTGGGATGGGACCAGCTGTGACTTTTCCAAATTGACTAGGAGTCCCAATTCCTTGGCCAGATCTAGAGTCCAATTGAGATCCTTCAGACAGCGATGACTGGAAGAGGCTCTAAGAAGCCAGTCGTCCAAGTACAGGGAGGCTCTGATCTCCGATAGCTCGAAACTGGTACCCCACATTCCTGTAAACAAACCTCAGAAACGGTTGGGAATCCGGGTGTATAGGAATGTGGAAGTATGCCTCCTGAAGGTCGAGAGAGACCATCCAGTCGCCTTCCATAAATGCTGTCAAGACAGCCTGGTAGACTTCATCGCGAAGTTTGTCTTGACAATGAACACATTGAGCGCACTTGCCTCTTACGTACTCCTGCAGAGAACGTGGCTGTCAGATCATTGGAGCCATCCCTGAAAGCCTTGTTTATGCATGACATAATTGTACAGCAAAACTTCAAAGGCTCGAAAACAGCTGTGAAGTTGACCTGTAAAATCTTGGAGCGTCTCCTGGCCAGGCGCCAGGGAGAGTCTACGAGATTTTAGAAGTCTATCTGGGCAGAGGCAGGAACTCCCAAGCCGAGAACTTCTCTCGTGTCATATCAGACTCTCGCTCTATAAGCCAGTTTAAAAGAAGGGAAAGCAAAGGCTGTATCCCCCAAACTCCTCCTGGTGATAAACCAGTCGCCTAGCAAACGTAAAGCTCTCTAGGAGAGCGAGAGAGCACTAGCTTATAAAACAACAGTTTCGAAGTAGCTAGGCCTAGTGTAAGCTCTGACGTTTAGGCGAACGAGGAGCAGCAGTTACAAAAAGATCCGGACAAAGATCCTTAAAAATCAGCATGATTTAATTAAAGTCCATAGAGGGCTAAGCAGCTTAGGCTCCTCTCCGTCTGACAGAGTCCTCAAGGGAATATCAGTAGGAGGGGGAACAGCAACTTCCTCATCTAAAGGAGCCTTGTCCGATAATAGCTAAGTCTCAAGCAAGGGAGAGACCTACCGTGGTGGCAATGCTTTACAAGCAGAGTCCACACGCACTGGTGCATTAGTAGCGGACCAGGACGCAACGTCATGTAACTGCTTGACAGTCTGTGAACTGTCAACAACAACAGGTGAGAGAGACCAGGACGCAACGTCATGTAACTGCTTGACTGTCTGTGAACTGTCAACAACAACAGGTGCGTGAGGACGCACAGCGTCCACTCGAGACTGCTTTGACCGCCTAGATTGAGCAGTCAAAACAACTCTAGAATGTGGAGGTTGACGCACAGCGTCAAAACAAGTCAACTCCGATTGTTAGCGAACGTCCTGAACGTCAACAGGAGCATCAGCAAGTGGCCTAACGTCCAAATGTGGCTGAAAATCCACACGAGACCGCATCGAGTGTGGTTCTAAACAACCTGACTGACGTGACTTAGCTACGCCAACGTCACCAGGACGCACAAAGGAACGTTAGGTTGGCTGAAAGCCAGGATCTCGATGAGATAAACGGCTAGGCTCAACGTACTAATCGGCAGAATAGTCTTCCATAAGGGAGGCAAGCTTATTCTGCATGTCTTGCCGTACAACCCATTTAGGATCAACGGAAATGGTTGCGGTAAGAGACGAGGGTAACGTTTGTGACCGCAAAACCTTGCCAGCAAAAAGACTCTCGGAGTCTGTGTTACGCTTTTGTTAGGTGGCGAGCAGTTTTCCGATGACTGCATAGGGTCAGAGCTGTCCTAATGGCTACAACCAGGACGCTGGACCTGTCCTGAAAGGACTGACTTTCGCTTAAGGGCCTCGAAACCTTGTTTCAGGTTACTTATGCGAAAAGCCTTCGGATGACGAGGAGAAAAATGTCTCTCTCGCCTTATGGTAGGGGAGATCTTGGTAAGATACACCCGATACCATAGAGCAGGGGTGGCCAACCTATGGCGCATGCGCCAACAGTGGCGCATTACACGATAACAAGTGGCGCACTATACCCCAGAGATAATAAAAGAAAAAACATGCCTGCTTATAAAAAAAAACTAATAGTACTAATATTAATACTAATTTCTAGAAAAAAAAATAAAAAAAGAATTTAAGGGGACAGTCTGCTATGTTCTACATTTCTTTTTTTAATTATTCAAAATACACCCTTTCTATATATTTTTTAGAGTTTGGACATATAAAACATCTTCATCATATATAAGATTCAAATAATTTGATAAAATTTTTTTTTGATTTATTAGCAAAAATCCCGATAAAAAAAAGTACATTTTTCTCCACTAATATTACTCCAATTGTATTGAAAATCTTACCATCAAAACTTCGTCATAAACCGAATAATATATATATATATATATATATATATATATATATATATATAATGAGTATATGTATAACTGCCAAATATGTCCAAATCACCATACTTAGAGGATTTCTAATGTGAATTAGAAATGAACAAAATTGGTGCATGGGAAACAAAAGGTTGGCCACCCCTGCCATAGAGGGAACGTCTGTTCGCTGATCAAGGCCTCTCGAACCCATAAGTCGTACGACATTACTTCTCCCCTGGGCTTGGGAGCTTGCAAGAGGTCCCGGACTAGGTGAACGACAGGCACGAACAGACGAACCCTCGGTTACGCAACACTCTAACACTTTGCGCAATATCACTTTATCACTACGATTTTCTGTTTGCACTTATTTCACTGAAATCGAAACTTTTACTGATTTCTACCTGAAGCACGCAATTCTACCCTCATCAAAAGGTAGTAAATGCGAAATCAGTCGTATAATGCAAGCACATTAATACCAGCAAAACACAGTAAACATAATTTAAGATAAAAAATTCAGTGGCTGGGGAAGAGACTAAACACTAGTTCATTCAAAACTACGTTTTCAATCTCTCACCGTACATTGCCTGGGGACGAGAATAAAACTAAAAACGTTTTATCTTTTCTCCCCGTACAGAGACTAGGGACGAGAGTAACCCGCTTGAACGGAACGTTTTCTCTCCTCTCTCTCTCTCTCTCTCTCTTGATTTCGCACCTAAGAGAAGAGCCCAATTACGTTTCGTCAAAAAAACATGTTATTTGACCAAAGGAAAAAACTGAAAGGTTTTTCAATTAAAAAGTTCCTTTAAAATAGAATTTAAAACATTTACTTTGAAAGAAGAATGAACAAAACGTCAGAATCGATTTACTCTTTCTGCAAAGTGAAACCGTGATACTCTCTCTCTCTATCGTAACGATAGAGCGCAAACTGCGTAGCATAAGTAAACTAAACGTTAGTTCATCTTTGAAAAAAGTACGAAGACTATTCAAAGAAAATCTTTCATAAAATATTTATTAAAAATATTCATTTAAAAAGTTTTAAATCATTAGCTCTTTAAAAGCTATTACGATTGAAAAGGGCTCAACGTTGTTTAACTTCGGTTTCCAAGTTAGGACCGCCTACTCTCAGGAAAGGTCGCATATAAACAAATCATTAAAATTTATTTTTATGTTTATTATAAATGGAAAGTTAATCGAAGAGGCCTATTAAAGGCGGTGAGATATAAAATATATAGAGGAAAATCTATAATTAATTTATAACGTGATAAGATAATTGCTAAAAGCCTAAACACACTTCCGTCTAGGGGAAGGGTCGGCCATTTAAAAGTCAAAGAAAGTCCATACTCTCTTTGTCATAAAAAAATAAATCTATCCAAAAACGAGTTCAAGATTTAAGATGAAGATAAAACACCTGCACTGCGAAAGCTCAAACCAAAATGAAGTACTTCACCAAATATGTTGAGAAAAACTCCAGGTTCTACAGCGAGTAAAAGTACGTCTTGTCGACACGTCGACAGAGAAGAAATTGAGTCTTTGTTTACATCGAGAGTGGTATCTGGCCGACAGTTGGCGCTGGTGGGCACACCCGCAACCTGTATAACGATCGCTGGCGAGTTTTTACTGTTTTTTGTCTGTCGAGCAACAGAGTTGCAGCTATTATATATTCACCGGCTAAGTTAAATATTTAAAACTAGAATTTTCCATATTTGTAATTATTTTTTCTACTTACATAGCAGTTAGGAAGAATTGACTTCACAGCATATAATATGCTCAGTATAATCATACAGTATACTGTAATTGTGTGTAAGTAAAATAAAAATAAGAATTAATTTTATCTTTATTACAATACCTCCTTCACCAAAAACATTTCTTTCGTAGTATATGGTGGTTGTCCAAAACTTCAAAATTCACAGGTTACCGGTACCCATACGTACTATGGTATACAGAAATACAATGATGCAAACAAGTTAAAAAAAAAATTTTTTTTTTACTAAACTTGAAAATAATTAAACAATTAAAATCAGCAGTCATTTGAAATTTTGAAAAGTGTCTCAAAAATTAATCAGGACAGCATAGTCATGGGGATCATCTTCGTTGCTTTCGTTTGCAGTACTAGCACTGTCATCCTCAAATAGTGCATCGTCCTCCATTTCATCTAATTGCTTGAAATCCTTTTGCTTTATACTTAGAAATCCAAAATAATTCAAATAAATACAATTTTATATCATGCTTTAGTTAAACATGCCACCTAACATAAAAACCATTGCTTTGGTTACATACAATTGCTGATGCTAATGAACAAATGAACACATTTACACATCAGTATACTGTATAGGTTAGCTTTTGCAGCAACCGATATCTTACTAAGTGTTGGTATGTTATAATAATGTTGTTATTAATGTTATAATAATGTTGTTATTAATGTTGTTTCACTTATTTTATCCTTAGACATTCAAAATAAATGAAATAAGAGTGATTTTGTATCATGTTTTCCTTAAAAACACCACTTGAAATAGAAAAAGTTTTGTTTACGTTTCATCACTGATCACAAAGAACAAACAAATGCACTTACACATACAAGTAATAACTAATTGCTTTTCGCCCATTACATGAAGTATATAATAAAAATGATTTTTCTAAAGAAAATTTTGGAGTTCGCCCTAACTTAAGAAAGTGTAAAAAGCCCTAAGAAACATAACATTAATACAAGAGAGAGAGAGAGAGAGAGAGAGAGAGAGAGAGATTTGATACCAGAAAACCTCAAATCTCTCTCTCTCTCTCTCTCTCTCTCTCTCTCTCTCTGGTGTTATACAATACTTACATATAGATGAAGAAACCAAAATAAGTTTTCTTAAAAAAGTGTCAATTAAATACGAAACGAAAAGATTTACCGTGTATGCATCCATTTCAATCGTAGCTTAAAGTACGGACTCTGATTTCGTCATCAAACCACTACTTTTTAGATAACACCATTCTATTTCAGAAAATTTTTACTCTTTAAATAGTCAATTGCGCTATAATAAAACATGTATTTATGTTTTTAAATTTCGGGTGTGTTTTAAAAATCAAGTATTACCGACTTCTTTTTGTTTTACTTTTGGCTGTGATCACATCAGCTGATGTCTAGCTTCCGATCTCGAGAATATGCGCGTACGAAAAGAGTAACAAAGAATAGTTTATACCATTTCTTAACTTATTCAAACCATCTATACAGTTAATATTACATAAGCACTTATGTCTTATAGCCTATCATATTTATTTAGTACATTTAAAACCATCATTATCTCTCTCTCTCTCTCTCTCTCTCTCTCTGTCACATTGAACGTTATGGCGGTAACCTAATTGTTCAATGACTTTAAAAATTGGCCAAGTACTTTCTTCTTCCTTTACCTTTTTTCCATATGGTTCCATAATTGAGGTGAGTACAAGCTGACTTATAACTGAAGTTAGGAAAAAGTATTTTGGATATGGAAAGGACAATTATCTTTCGTAACAGTTTAGAATTATCATAAATTATCATTCTGTCACTATCGGCAGTTTGCTATTGTGGATTAAACGCATAAGAAAAAAAAAAAGTTTTCCAGCTTTGCTACGAATTTAGGAATTTATATGGATATGGTAAGTAAAATATTTGTAATAACAATGTTTACTAAATGTTTGTAATATCATTAGTAAAGCGCAAGGTACGTGAGGCAAAGAGGGCAGCTGACCTGAGGTGGGGTCAGGGATTGGGTCATTCATATGAAGAGAATAAGAAGTAGTTTTGGAAAGAAGTGAAGAGAGTAAGGAAGGCTGGCTCAAGAATTGAAGAGACAGTGAAAGATGGAAATGGATGGTTGTTAAAAGGAGAGGAGGCAAGGAAAAGATGGGCGGAATATTTTGAAAGTTTACTGAATGTTGAGGATAATAGGGAGGCAGATATAATTGCTGTTCCAGGTGTTGAGGTGCCGGTGATGGGAGATGAGAATGAGAGAGAGATTTCAATAGATGAAGTGAGGAGAGCACTAGATGAAACGAGAGTAGGAAAAGCGTCTGGTATGGATGGTGTGAGAGCTGAAATGTTGAAGGAAGGGGGTGTGACTGTACTTGAATGGTTGGTGAGATTGTTTAATATGTGTTTTATGTTGTCAATGGTACCAGTAGACTGGGTTTGTGCATGTATTGTACCACTATATAAGGGTAAGGGAGATGTGCATGAGTGTTGTAATTCAAGAGGTATTAGTTTGTTAAGCATAGTTGGAAAAGTGTATGGTAGAGTAATGATTAATAGGATCAAGGATAAAACAGAGAATGCAATCTTAGAAGTACAGGGTGGTTTTAGAAGAGGTAGGGGTTGTATGAATCAGATTTTTACAGTAAGGCAGATATGCGAGAAATATTTAGCAAAAGGTAAGGAGGTGTATGTTACGTTTATGGATCTGGAGAAAGCGTATGATAGAGTTGATAGGGAAGCAATGTGGAATGTGATGAGGTTATATGGAGTTGGTGGAAGGTTGTTGCAGGCAGTGAAAAGTTTCTACAAAGGTAGTAAAGCATGTGTTAGGATAGGAAATGAAGTGAGTGATTGGTTTCCGGTGAGAGTGGGGCTGAGACAGAGATGTGTGATGTCGCCGTGGTTGTTTAACTTGTATGTTGATGGAGTGGTGAGAGAGGTGAATGCTCGAGTGCTTGGAAGAAGATTAAAACTGGTAGACGAGAATGACCATGAATGGGAGGTAAATCAGTTGTTGTTTGCGGATGATACTGTACTGGTTGCAGACACAGAAGAGAAGCTTGGCCGATTAGTGACAGAATTTGGAAGTGTGTGCGAGAGAAGGAAGTTGAAAGTTAATGTGGGTAAGAGTAAGGTTATGAGATGTACGAGAAGGGAAGGTGGTGCATGGTTGAATGTCATGTTGAATGGAGAGTTACTTGAGGAGGTGGATCAGGTTAAGTACTTGGGGTCTGTTGTTGCAGCAAATGGTGGAGTGGAAGCAGATGTACGTCAGAGAGTGAATGAAGGTTGCAAAGTGTTGGGGGCAGTTAAGGGAGTAGTAAAAAATAGAGGGTTGGGCATGAATGTTAAGAGAGTTCTATATGAGAAAGTGATTGTACCAACTGTGATGTATGGATCGGAGTTGTGGGGAATGAAAGTGATGGAGAGACAGAAATTGAATGTGTTTGAGATGAAGTGTCTAAGGAGTATGGCTGGTGTATCTCGAGTAGATAGGGTTAGGAACGAAGTGGTGAGAGTGAGAACGGGTGTAAGAAATGAGTTAGCAGCTAGAGTGGATATGAATGTGTTGAGGTGGTTTGGCCATGTTGAGAGAATGGAAAATGGCTGTCTGCTAAAGAAGGTGATGAATGCAAGAGTTGATGGGAGAAGTACAAGAGGAAGGCCAAGGTTTGGGTGGATGGACGGAGTGAAGGAAGCTCTGGGTGATAGGAGGATAGATGTGAGAGAGGCAAGAGAGCGTGCTAGAAATAGGAATGAATGGCGAGCGATTGTGACGCAGTTCCGGTAGGCCCTGCTGCTTCCTCCGATGCCTTAGATGACCGCGGAGGTAGCAGCAGTAGGGGATTCAGCATTATGAAGCTTCATCTGTGGTGGATAACGGGGGAGGGTGGGCTGTGACACCCTAGCAGTACCAGCTGAACTCAGTTGAGTCCCTTGTTAGGCTGAGAGGAACGTAGAGAGTAGAGGTCCCCTTTTTTGTTTTTGTTTCATTTGTTGATGTCGGCTACCCCCCAAAATTGGGGAAGTGCCTTGGTATATGTATGTATGTATCGTATCACTTTGATCATGTGTGTTTAATGGGTTCGTTTGTTTACTATGATCGAAGATCATATGGAAGGTTTCCGTTTCAGGTGGCGTCATAAAGGAAAACATTATTTCATTTATTTTGAAGTTCTAAGAAAATTCAAGTAGAATAACATTGGTAATAACAAAATCATCATGTAAAAACTAACCTATACACAGATGAGTAAATGCGTTCGTTTTTTCGTTATGATCAGAGATAAACGTAAACAAAACAATGGTCGTCATTTTTTATTGTGCTTTTTGGCGTGTTTAGGAAACGTATGATATAAAATCTCCTTTATTTTGATAATTTAGGATTTTCAATGATACAACAAAAGCTACGCTATACAGTGATGGTTTTGCTATTCACCAGTTGTCTTATACAATTGATATGACAAACATTAAAATTTGTCTGTATTTTGGGTCGTGTTATAACGGGAAATATAAGGTGTTTACACCCATCCTGGTTGTAACTTTAACCTTTTTTTCAAGTTATTAGAACTTTAAAGTATATTAAATGATTGATTTATTTACAAGAACAATTTGATAAAATAAAATACAGTATAGTACATAGAAAGTATTGGAAATGGGTGGTAAACACATTTGAATAGGGAAGTTGCTGGTTGCCATGGCCCAAATGGAATTACTATATTTCTTAGTTGTGTGTTTCGAAATATGCGATTTTCCATTTATACGAGGTCATTGATCGACTAAATTCTCGCATAATCCGGGACCCTACTGTATATCATTTGAACATTTTGACCATTGATAATGGTTAGAAATATAATCCTAATTATCATCCTTGTCTTCTGAACTTTTTCTAAAATTCTATGCCTTGAGAAAAGCATTTATATAATTTACTACAACATGATTTTTTATGCTGCTTGAAGCAATTAATATGGGCACCAGCTCCAATGGCAAGCAGTTGCCATGACTGGTATCCATCAAGTATTTATGTAAAAGTAACCTTTTGGAAGTTGGAGCGAACTGTCTTGCTGTTGGATCATCATTACTGCCTTCCATACTTCTGACTTTCTAAAAATAATAGTTCAATATGATCTTGTCTGAATTTGTAGGTCATCATAAATTGCCAAGGCCCACTATTAGATGCCATGCAGTTTTGTATAGAATCTGAAGATTTTGTATGGAATATAGAAAACCAATGAATTAACTTTTTCTATTCTATAAGAAAATCTTTGATATCATTGGATTATTTTTCTGAATTGAGCATTTAAATGCCTTGGCCTTTAAGTTTTGATAATTCAATATGTCAAATAAGATGTTGAACACCATTTATGAAATCAATAGTAGCTTTACTTCTCTCACATTCACATATTTTTTCAAAGTAGAATTCTAAAGAAGTTGCAACTAACTCACTTAGGAGCTGTGCCGCTAACTTAACGTTCATTTTTTATCCATGTCACATGAGCAGCTCTGAGCTTATTACCTAAATCGAGTTACTCTCTTTCTTGGAGTCAGTGCAAATATTCTATGTACTTCCATTCCACATAACTTACATTCTTATCAAGGCAAATTTTCATATCTCCAAAACAATTTCTTACAAGTTTTATCATGTGTCAGGGATTGGTATATCGTCAGTCAAAGACAAGAGCAGTGGCAGCATCTTCTGAAACAATTGTCATGTTTATAAGTGCGATTTCTCACTTTATTTGTAAATGGAAGTATAATCCCAATGCGTGAGAGCTTACATTCAGTGCAAAACTGTAATATATCTTTAAACTAGGCATTTATTGATTCGTGTGTTTTAAGAAAGATGTTTAAAATTAGATAATGGCATAATTATATTTATAAAAAAACTGTGACACCTCAGTTCTGATGAGGTTGTGCCCACACAGTCCGCAAGAGATTAAATTACCACCCAATATGGAAGCCAGCTACCAAAGTGGCTTTACTTATCCTGCAGCAAGGAGTCTCCTCTCATTATTCCTCCAAGGTACAATCTCTTAGGTAATGGACTGTGAAGGTTGTCTGCCACTTCCCGACTCTTGCCTCTAAAACTTGCCTCATTGACAAGTTTCTTTTGAAGTCTAGGGTAACTGCCTCTTTCCTGATGTATATGAATGCAAGCTTGAGATAGTTTTATCATCTCACTAATTGCTTGATGCTCCTATGTCTTGAAGCCAGACAGAAATTATGTTCTTAGGGTCTTTCCTCTTGCCCTTCGCTGTACCAACAAAAAGGTTTTGGAACTGTGGCTTAATGGGTTGTGTCCACTTCAAATGGCATCTTAGTCCCCTCACCGGACAACAAAGTTACTCATCCAACCCCTCAGTTGCTTTCCGAGGTCAAGAAATAGAAAAGGACTCAAACCTAATATTAATGGCAGGGTTCTGAGTCTTTGTTATGAATTCATGTATGAAGAAAAGGGAGACTTTACTCTAACCCCTTCATAGAGGGCTTAAAATCTTTGCAAAATTATATAACTCTCTTATTACTTTAAAATGAGCCACTTCAGAAGGCTATATTTTCTAAACCACAGTCTCAGGAACAAAAGTCAGTGAACTTACACCAACGAATAGAGAACAGAAATTCCTAACCCTCATGCTTTGCTGTCTGTTGATTTTGATGTGAATCTAAGTGTGCTCTTTTTTGGTCAAAAATGAAAGCCCCTACAGGACAGGGCCCTCTTTATTTTGTCTTTACAGCCTGGTGATGGTAACCTCAATGCAGTATCTATCCTCAATTTATTTCTGCAGAGATCTATGTCTTTAGAAGGTAGTTTGTTTTAATATACCCAGATCAACAAGACCCTTTTCTACAAGGGCTATTTGTGTTCTCCTGACCTTCCTCTTTAAAAATATATTCTCTCTTCATCCTTCAAACTCAGATTTTGAGGAAAATTACTTATCATTAGTCCCCTTGTTTTTTTTTTGCCAAGAAGATGCAATTTTAGGAAATCAAGAGCTTTACAGGTTGGTCTGAACATCAGGACTTTATGCGGCACTATCTGAAAAAAATCCAGGTGGTAAAAAAAGTGTGCATCACACTCGGCTTATTTGTGGCACCTACGAGAGGAAATCAGGTAGAAGAGAGGGACCTTATCTGGGTCCCCTGGCAGAGGCCCTATGAAGGTCCTCTACCTCCTTCCCCAAGGATCTTTTATTATGAAATGAATGACTGATGTGTTAGTCTTTTCCTTTCACATATGTATACTTGAATTGGGTGTTTACTTGGTTGTAGGCGGTGTGACTTTTGTGGCATATGTGTTTACCTTAGTATTGGTCCTTAGGCACAAAACTACAGGGGTTTTGACAAAGGAAAAACCTATTTTAAGGACAGTGCTGTGTTCCCTAAGGCTAATGAAAGGAAGTGGGGCATAACTAAAACTTACTCCAGGAATGAAAGATGGTTGCCAGACAAGAAACAAAGACCAGTGTTAGCATTGTATCTAGTGTCAGACTTGGTTCTAAGCAGGTGACGTGTTGTAAGTTAGAAGATGAATTCAGCATTAGGAGTGCTGTGACGGGTTCAATAGCTTCTGAGCTTACGGAGTACATGCTTTGCAAATTGATACACTAGCCCTGGGGCAGTGATGTCAATATTCCTTTGGCATATCATGTTATTATGCCTCTTGTGGCCGTGGGGCATAACAATTAGAATAATGCCAATGTATCACTGCGTGTCGTAAGAGGCAACTAAAAGGGACGGGATAAGGGGCCTGGGAATCCCCTCTCCTGTATAGGTACTTCCTGTGAGATATTATAGAAGAGGAGCTCAGTGAGAGTGACTGCTCTCCATACTCTAGTTTAGGGGTGTCTGAATGTGCATGGATGTAGTGCGATAGAGTAAACGATGTGAGATTGGAAGTATGTTGGAACAAGAAGGATGGATGTACTGGCCCTGTGTGAGAATGCAATAGTGACGCAGTTCCGATAGAGCCTGCTGCTTTCTCCATATGAAACTTCATTGTGGTGGATAATGGAGGAGGGGGGGGGAAAGAAACATACCCTTTTGTTCTTTTTTTATGTTGGCTACCCCCCAAAATTGGGGGAAATGCCATGATACATAGATAGATATTATGTCATATTGGATTCCATTTTCTAGTCTTAACAGGAGAGTCCTTGGGGACCACACATCATCTTCCAATACTTAGATTTTTTCCTTTGTCAAAAACCATTTCTTCTATAAGCTTTTCCTTTTAATAGTCAATGTTAAACTTTCATCTATAATGAAGGTATGATCCATCTTAGACTATCTAGAGGAGCCCAGATATGGAAATAATGACGTATGGATATGCAGGATATAAATGCATCATTCAAATTCTATGAAATATGATACTTAATCAAATGGTATAATTTATTTAAAAAGTTATCATTTAAAAGTATCATATAAATCCATCTAGTCCTTGATAAGAATATCCCTCAGTCTCAGAGATGTATATCATAAAACTATATATGCATTGCTTTTTACTATTATTTAATAAAAAAAAAGTCATGTTGTTCTATAAACTGGAGAATATTCCATTTTTAACTGTGTAGCTAAATATATCTGATTACACAGAAACAAATGTCTGAGTTTTAATAGAGCTCTTTTTACATTCATGAATGAGGAGCAATAAAGGAATATTTTTGCTTACCCTGTCTAGCTCCATTTTCCAGCTTCCACGCTGTTCCTGGAGCTCTCAAATCCCAACCCACAATAGAGCCATACATAGTAGCGTATGTCAAGACAGACTGAGAGCCTAGAAATAAGAGAGGGCTTGAGTAATTAGTTTTATCATTACAGAAAATATATGTAAAAGAAAGTAGTGCTGGTTATCTATACAGTAGTGAATATAA
This sequence comes from Palaemon carinicauda, assembly GCF_036898095.1. NCBI lineage: Eukaryota > Metazoa > Arthropoda > Malacostraca > Decapoda > Palaemonidae > Palaemon > Palaemon carinicauda. The sequence goes on along the minus strand of NC_090725.1, from coordinate 227,895,490 downwards.
ATATGTTGCGGTTAAAAATATATAACTACTGCCAGTACGCTAATATACTTATTTGACAAATCTGAATAAAAAACAACAGACATAACTCATGAACATACTAAGCATATATACCTGTATCAAAGAAATGCATGTCAACAACATGACCGTCTTCATCTATGTTCAACTCTCGTTTATTTACTAAACTCATTTTGTCATATCTGAAAAGCAACACAAATATCCATGAGTAATGTAAATACTGATACTTCAGATCACTGTACATAGCATATAAATAACTCATAAGTTAAACCTCAACACCCGATTACCTTAGGATGAAACTGTAACAAAATCTTTAAAAAAATTAAAGATTGATAAAATTCCTGATGTCTATAGATAAAAAACACCAACACAGTCATTCACTAAATTAAGAACTTGAAGATAAATCAAGCTGATGAATAATTAAATTATACAGTAAATAAGTAAACCAGGAAACACTTAAAAACACTTACTTTATTACATGTATTGATCCATTGCTGGAAGCAGACGCTAGACTTCCATACGTTATGCATGGGGCAAGGCACGTAATTACCCCACCTTGCCTGTTATAAGTTGCTTTGGATCTGAAATGAAGAGGGAAAAAAGATATAGGGGATTTTCTTTTATCTACAAACAGATTGACATCAAGTTAGGGCCCTGCATGCAACTACATCCCTGCCACAGTTGTACTTGACTTTCCTAAAAAGACTTTTCATATCAACAAAAATAGCTATCATTAAGTGTAGTCATGGAATTTAGGTAATAGCATAATTTTCCATGGGCAGGCGGATGCACGACTAAATTCTGTAATGGTATCTTCTCTATTTACTAAAAATAAAGAAATAATTACAAGAAATAAGGCTCCAGTACTACTGATGATAAGATATGTATTTTTATCATAATCAACTCACTTCCTGTACTTAGTATTCAACAAAATTCTCATGCAAACAATAAAATCACAAGAACAGTAATCATGGCTTACGAGGCTACTTTACATAAGAGAATTTGGATTAAAGTAAAGGAAATCTATGCTGTAAAGAAGAATCAGGACACTAAAAAAGTTGTATTTTAATAAATTTTTTTCATTTCTATGTTAACCTAATGTTCATTAAGCTTCTCTCTAGAAGCTTTGTTCATATAATTGTTTACATCCAAACTAAAAGAAAAAATTCACCTTTCGTTTCCTGCCAATTGGTTTAGGCATCTAGTATAGTATTAAAAATTTACAATATGGTCCCGAATTATGTGAGAATTTGGTCGATCAACAGCCCTGCATAAATGGAAAATCGCATATTTCGAAACACATAACAGGAATAATTCCATTAGGGCCATGGCAAACGGAAATTTACCAACTCACGTTTTCACTATCCATTTCAATACTTTTTAAGTACTATACTGAATTTTCTATAATTTTAAATTGCTCATTAAAATGTTTTAAAATTTTAATAACTTGAAAAAGGTTAATATTACAACCAGGATGGATGTAAATACAGTATAGTAAATTTGCACATATGTTCACTACATACTCGACACAGTAAGGTTACAGTACAGTAATGTGCTAAGGTAAAGTTTACCGAGTCGTCATCATCCCCTTACTGTTCTGTATAACATAAGTTGTTACTATCTAGTAGTACTGTAACCTAATACTCACTGATACTGTAGTGTATATTATGTAAATTATGTACAGTAATATTCCTACAGTACAGCTTAATTGTACTTTCTGTAAGTGTTCGGTGTTTTCGTTCAAGACTCGTAGCCTATACCGCAACTCTAGACGTATAACGCAACTTCTTAAGTGTTGTCTCTCGCACAGTATGTTATCTATACTTTCTTAAACAGAAATACATATAATAATAATTAGTGAAGGAAAATAATAATTTGAAGGAGATATCATACTTATAAGCATGATACGTTATATCAGTAAGATATTTCTGTGAAAGTGAATAGTCATATCAATGGGATAATATCGTGAAAGTGAATACAGTATAGGTTGACGACGGACTATGCAGATTTGATCAGCTGATTTGAATGTAAACAATGCATGAGATTATAATTCACTATGTTTTTAATTGTAAATATGATACTAAAAGTGAATATTACATGCGTTATTGGATAGTTAAGTGAAACACCAGTTTAATCAAAATCCATTTTATTTCAAATATAGCTGTAATTTTTCACCACTGTAAATGGATGCACACTATACAGAGAGCGCTAGGACCAGGTGGGTGTAGAGGTTAGTAGTGGCTTGCAGCGCTCCTAGTGTAAAGGAGTGCGGGCTATTTGAAATCATAGCCCAGCTTGAATTTTATCGCAATTCTTATTTGAATTTTTATTTAATAGGTATTGCATTGTTCTTGGCCATCCCAATGCTGTAGACAACTATTAGAAATCAAATTCTTAATGTTGGGTAAACAATCATCATAAAGAATTTTCTTTTTCCTCCTTGGCCGTGAAAAAACGAAACCGCGAAGAAAGAAACCACGATTAATGAGGTCTGACGGTACTATGCTGTATAGTAGATACAGGCTACATGTTTGGTGACGAGCTGGTACGGTTGTGAGGCGATCTAGTGAAGACAGTGATCACTTATTAGTGATATGTTGTTTCACCGCAGCTAATTAAGCTGTTTAGTACTATGCATATACTGTATTACAGTAATATACTCAGCAGTATCAGTGAGTGTTTTTAGATCTGAACAACAGTGTTTTGTTGTTACTTATACATAGGGTAGCGAGGCAATGACTTAAGTGTTTTGAGTCATCTTACCTTGCATTGAAAGCTGTGTTTGTAATGTACAATTACCTTTGCAAAGTAATATGAACTACAACACTGTGATAGAACCCACATGAAAACAATGTAGTACAGTACCGTGGGTTACCTATTGTGTTAGTTGACCGTGTGAATGAAATGGTCTGCGTGTCAGAAGGTTATGAGTTGACTCATCATTGGGCACTAATTTTATGTATATTTTCATGTCTGTCTGTTACCTAAACCCCATGTAGACAGGGGCCAACTGTATAAACTATACAGAGGACCACAAAAACCATTTGTTTCTCAGAATATGGTGGACAGTCTCCAAGTGGTTAAATGTAGCACATACGAGCTTGGATGGACCACCCTCGAAAGTAGTTGTCTGAGAAGATTGGTTTTGTATTTGTACAGTAACCTCCACGGACACTTTAAAAACAGAGGCCACAAATTCGTAAACCATTCTTGTTGAAGCCAAAATGGACCCACCACTCATCTTGCTGTTTGTAGACTCTGAACTTATTCATCACCATTGAATCATGACAAATGTTAGAAAGGTGCATAGGTCCAGATTCAACCAGTCCTGTAAAAGGACATCCACCCTCCATGCTAAAATATCTGGAATTGGTGAACAAAATTCTTCAATCTTTTTGTTTAGAGATGATGCAAACAAGTCAACTTTGGTCGGTCCCACCAATCCAAAATTTCTATACACAGATAGATGGAGAGACAATCTGTTCGAAAGAATTTGGCTTTACCTGCTTACTGATCTAATGAGATGTTTGTTTTTCATGGATAAACATTGATATAAACTAAGCTTTGAGAGAGAAGCAATAAGAACATCAGGGAAGGTTCACAGAAATATTGAAAGTTCTAACATCAATGTGTAATGAAGTACAGTGGAACCTCTACATCTGAACGTATCTACATTCGACTTTTCCAACATCCGAAGTAAAATTCGAGCAAATTTTTGACTCTACACCCGAATTTTATTTCGACACACGAAGTAAGCAATTTTCGTCGTACCGGTTGTATCCGAATTTTTCTACACGCGAAGTACAATTCGAACACGTTCCTACTCTACACCCGAATGTTTTTTTCGACACCCGAAGTAAACAATACTCGTACGCGTAGTCGGTGCTCATAGCGCCTGAAGTGTTTTTTATTTCCGCCGATAGAAGGCAGCACTTCGACCTCGGAGGGACCCTCAATTAGCGCGGCTTGGGTCCGTCCTCTGTGCTCGTCGGCTTCTTGCGGTTGTGCTCTGTGCGTTCTGCTATTAACTCTGTTTTAATCGTGATTTTTTACGTGCATCCTTTAACGGTAATTTACGTAAAGTATGGGTCCTAAAAGGCTTAGTTTTGCTAGTGGTAGTGGTAGTGGTGAAAAAAAGGAAGAAGGAAATGCTTTCTTTAGAAGTTAAGCAGGAAATTATTGAAAAACATGAGCGTGGTGTCCGCGTGAGTGAAATTGCTAAACAGTATGACCGTAATATGTCGACAATCTCGACAATCCTTAAACAGAAGGAAGCTATAAAAGCAGTGAAACCTTCTAAGGGGATCACCATAATTTCAAAACGGCGTAGCCCTATCATAGAAGAGATGGAACGACTTCTGCTAGTGTGGATTAAGGACAGAGAGATCGTTGGCGACACCATCACCGAGACCGTCATCTGCGAGAAGGCGCACGCCATCTTTACGGACTTGAAGGAGGAGAGCTCTGGGGGTGATGCTGGGGAGAGTTCAACCGAGCCTTCCTCAGATGATTTCAAGGCATCTCGTGGCTGGTTCGAAAAATTTAAGAAACGGTCCGGGATTCATTCAGTTGTTCGCCACGGAGAGGCTGCTAGTGCGGACACAAAGGCTGCAGCTAACTTTGTCAAGAACTTCGAAAAGATCGTGCAGGAAGAAGGCTACGTAGAGCAGCAAGTGTTTAATTGTGATGAAACCGGGTTGTTTTGGAAGAAGATACCGAGTCGAACCTACATCACCGCCGAAGAGAAAAAATTGCCTGGGTATAAGCCAATGAAGGATCGGTTGACTCTTGCCCTATGTGCCAACGCTAGCGGGGACTTTAAAGTCAAGCCCTTACTGGTTTACCATTCAGAGAACCCTAGGGCCTTTAAGGCACACAACGTCGATAAGGATCAGCTTCATGTTTTCTGGCGATCCAACTCGAAGGCCTGGGGCACTAGGCAATTCTTTGTGCAATGGCTTAACCAAGTTTTCGGCCCTTCTGTGAAGAAGTATCTTCATGAACAGAAATTGCCTTTAAAGTGCCTGCTATGTCTTGACAATGCACTCGCTCACCCCCCCCCCCCGGCCTTGAAGATGATATCTTCGATGAATTTAAGTTCATAAAGGTGCTGTATCTTCCACCGAATACCACCTCTATCCTCCAGCCCATGGACCAGCAAGTCATCTCTAATTTTAAGAAGCTGTACACCAAGCACTTTTTCACGCAAAGCACCAACTTAACTTTGCGTGAATTTTGGAGGGGCCACTTCAACATCGTGCACTGCTTGAAGATCATAGATCAGGCTTGGGTGGGATTAACTCGGCGGACCCTCAATTCTACCTGGAAGAAACTGTGGCATGATTCAGTTTCTTCCCGAGATTTCGAAGGTTTTGACCCCGAACTTGATCCCGTGGTGGGTGCAGCGGAAGCCGTAGAGGAAATCGTCTCCCTTGGCAAGTCCATGGGTCTGGAGGTCGACGCAGATGACGTTACGGAACTCGTCGCCGAACATCACGACGAACTTACCACGGATGAGCTCAAGGAACTCCATGCTATGTCGGAGCACATGAGTGATGACGAGGAAGGGAGCGAGGAGGTAGAACATGTGTTAGGTTCGGCGCATATAAAAGAGGTGTTAGGAAAATATCAAGACGTGGTCGACTTCATCGACAAATACCATCCAAAGAAATTGCAGGTTTGTCGTGTAGTTTCGCAGTTCGATGATGTTTGCCTAACTCACTTTCGAAACATTCTGAAAAGCCGTACCAAGCAATTATCTATCGATAATTTCTTTAAAAAAAACTGAGAAGCGAACTCGTGATGAAGAGGATGTAAGTGATTAGAAGAAAACGGCAAAGAGTGAAGCGGAAGAAAGTGAAACAAAGAAAACGGAAAAGAGTAAAGCAAAACAAATTCAGTCAATTTTAAGTGTAGAGAGTGAAAGTGATTAAAATTACGTAATCATCAAAAAAAAAAAAAAAAAAAATGTAAAAAAAAATATAATATATAAAAATACAAAAAAATAAGCTAAGTTATGTTAAAGTTCACTTAGTGTAAGTTAGAATAAGTTACGGTAGTGTACGTTTATCGTAGTTAACCTCTCTACCTCCTCGCCGCCCGTCCGTCTCCTCTCTGCGTAGCAAGACTAACAACACCTGCGCTGGAGTTTCTAAGTTAAAGTGACGCTAAAAACCTGTTTCTTATTTATCATTTTTTGCTAATTCTTTTTATTTACATGTCTATTATCTAATTTAGTGTGCATTATTCTCATGGGAAAATTATGTGTAGTAGTTTATTAAGAAGTTATCATAGGTTTTTGGGCTCAACCACAGATTAATCCTATTTCAATGTATTCTTATGGGAAAATTAGTTTCGACATCCGAAGTTGGTTCTGGAACGGATTAAATTCGTATGTAGAGGTTCCACTGTATTAATACCAATTAAGGTTTAAACTGTAAGAGAATAAATGTCCTGTATTTTTTTCATTCTAATTATTCAACCTAAAGCCAAGTTCTTCAAAGATGACATTCCTATTTGCTGAACTGGAATAGTAAGCGATTATGTAAAAATCACAAATTTTAAGTAATTTGTATTTTTCCTAACAATACTTACCGAAGAAACACTTTCTAGGAGATTACTGGTAACTCCTCTCCGACGACCAGATTTTTACGTAGTTTCCCCCTATTTCCATGTTCTATACTGTCCTGAATAACGGGAAATAACATGACCTGGGGGCATTACCCGAGAAGGTCGCGCGTCTTTGAGAAGCCCTCGCCAGTAAGTTTTATGTAATGAACAATACCACGAGGTCAGTGGGGCACTGTGGGGACGGTTGGGGGGGGGCCCTAAACCGAAAGTGTTTCTTCGGTAAGTATTGTTAGGAAAAATACAAATTACTTAAAATTTGTGATTTGTTCCGACACAGAGACTTACCTCGAAACACTTTCTAGGAGACTTACACCTTAGGAGGGGGGAGTGCCCTTAAGCCCTGACCCCCATTGGACAGTAGGGAAAACTACGTAAAAGACTCATTAAGTGTGATATAACACTTACCCTTCTGCAATATCTTCGTTGTGCCTGATATGGCGAATTTTCGTCTTGTGTAATGAGCGATATTTCTTGATGACGACTGACGGTACGAGAAAGTTAGAAAAGGGGGGAAAATAGAACTCGGCTCCTTGTGTCTAGATACTTTATGTTTCGCGATTGAGCCTGGGGCTTGAGCCGTCAAACCGAATGCAGGGCTGAGATGACCGGCCCGATAGAAAACCCGTCTAGGGACTTTCTCGTACAGTCCTTGAGATAATGTGCGGTGAAGGTCGACTGGTTGGACCAAGTTCCCGCTCGAAGAACCTGCGCTACTGACATGTTCTTTTCGAACGTTAGAGAGGTGCTAATGCCCCGAACATCGTGAGCTCTGTGTTTCCCCGGTGTAGGAAGACCTTGTTTTAAGTAGGCTTGCGTGATCACTTTCCTGAGCCAGAACGAAACCGTATTTTTGGATATGTTTTTCTTTATTTTTCCCCATGAGACGAAGAGATTCTTGATAGACGGGCGGAGGTTTGCCGTTCTCTTAAGGTATTTCCTAATAATCCTGACCGGGCATAATTTTAGGTCCTCCGGGTTTCCTTTATTCGGGATTGCCGGAATCGAAAAGCTCTCAAACCTCGGATCCCACACCGAGGGGTTCTGAGTCTTTGCGACTAAGGATGTGACAAACTTAAAGGTTACTTCCTTCCATCCCCTAGTGTGTTCCACCTCGAATGACAGTCCGTGTAGCTCGCCCACCCTCTTAGCCGAGGCTAATGCTGCTAGCAAGAAGACCGTCTTGAGCGTGAGATTCTTGTCATCAATGTCCTTTAAAGGCTCGAATGGTGGTTTCCGTAACATATCTAGGACTCGCGCTAAGTCCCAACTCGGGATTCTAGGGGCGGAAGGGGGGCATGATTGTTCGAACGCTCTGATAAGCATGGAGATATGCCTGGAGGAGCCGAGATCTATGCCCTTGAGAAGAAAGACTTGACCCAGAGCCGCCCGAACTCCCTTGATCGCTGGAACTTACATGTCTAACTTGTCCCTGAGATAAACCATGAAGTCGGCTATCACGGGCACTGACGCTTCCAAGGGCTCTATCTTCTTGTCCCTGCACCACTTCACGAATACCGCCCACTTAGACTGGTAGACGGCTGTGGATGATTTCCTCAGGTATAGCGACATCCTCCTGGCTGTCTTGCCGGAGTACCCTTGCTTCTTCAGGAGCCGCTGGATAATCTCCAGGCGTGAAGACGAAGGGCTTGCGGGTTTCTGTGAAACCGCTGAAAGTGTGGCTGTTTTAATAGGTCTGACCTGTCGGGTAGAGGCCAAGGAGGTAGGACGGTGAGGTTCCTTAGGTCCGCGAACCATTCTCTCTCCGGCCACCAAGGCGCTACCAAAGTCATCCTTAGGTTGGTTGCTGCCCTTACTCTGTTGAGGACCTGCCTTATCAGGGAGAAGGGGGTGAAGGCGTACACGTCCAGTCCGTCCCACTTGTGCTGAAAGGCGTCTTCCATTGCCGCCTTCGGATCTGGGACGGGAGAACAAAATATGGGGAGTTGCGCGTTCAACCTTGTTGCAAACAGATCCATTACCGGAGATCCCCACATCTGTATAATGTAGCTTGCCACTTGTGGGTGTAGGGACCATTCTGTTGCTACCACTTGCCCCACTCTGCTGAGGCCGTCTGCTAGGACGTTGTTCTTCCCTGGAATGAACCTTGCCGTCAGGATGACGTCCTTCTGTTCCGCCCATTTTAGGATTTGAAGGGCTAGTTCGCACAACTCTTTTGATCTCAGTCCCCCCTCCTTCTTCACGTAAGCCACCACCGTTGCATTGTCTGACATTAGGGCCACCGAATGCCCTCTCATGTCCTCCTCGAAGTGGTTGCAAGCTTCTTGGACCGCTCTCATTTCCAGGATATTTATGTGTAGGGATTTCTCCCTCTCTGACCACGCCCCCTTTGCTGTCTTTTCCCGGAGATGGGCTCCCCACCCGTCCTTCGATGCGTCCGTGAAGAGAAGGACCTCCGGAGGTTGGGAGGACAGTGGCATCCCCCTTAGGGTGTTCGACCGATCCTGCCACCATTCCAAGGCCTTCCTGGACTCCTGAAGGAGAGGAACCACAATGTCCGGGAAACTTTTCTGGTTCTAATGTTCTTTCAGGTTCCATTAAACCACCCTTAAGTTCTGTCTGCCGTGAGGTACCAGCTTCTCTAGGGACACCAGGTGCCCTACCAACCTTTGCCAATCCTGCGCTCTTCTGGGGCGACCCAGAAGGAAGGGCCGGAGCACTCGATCCAGGTTGTCCAGCCTTTCCGTGGTTGGGAATGCCTTGACCTGTAACGAATCCAGGACCATTCCCAGGTACGTCCTCCTGTTGGATGGGGTTAGCTGTGATTTCTCCAAGTTGACCACGATGCCCAGGGTCTTGCACAATTGAAGAAGATCTTCGCCCTGTTGTTTCAAGTCTTCCTTTGAGGATGAAAGGAGTAACCAGTCGTCCAGGTATCTGATGAGTCGAATGCCCCGTTCGTGGGCCCATATGGAGACCGTCGTAAAGATCCTCGTGAATACCTGGGGGGCTGTTGAAAGACCGAAGCATAGGGCCTTGAATTGTAACACCTGGGTACCCCACTTGACCCGGAGAAACTTCCTGCTCGACGGATGAATGGGCACTTGGAAGTAGGCGTCCTTGAGGTCTATAGAAATCATAGAGTCGCCCTCTCTCAAGGATGCCATGACCGTTCTTGGAGTGTCCATTTTGAAGGTCACTTTCCTGAGAAACCTGTTGAGGGCTGACAGGTCTATTACAGGTCTCCACCCTCCTGTTGCTTTTTCCACTAGGAACAGGCGGCTGTAGAACCCCGGACCCGGGAATGTCACTGTTTCTAAAGCTCCCTTCTGCAGCAATGTCTTGACTTCTTCGTCCAACGCTGCCCTCTTCGCCAGGTCCTTGGGCACCAACCAGTCTGCCTGCGTTGCTGGAACTAGGGGGGGTGTCTCTTCCATGAAGGGGATCCTGTAGCCCTCCTTTAGTACTGTTACTGTCCACGGATCTGCTCCGTGGAGCTTCCATGCTTGCCAAGTGAGTCTGAGGCATCCCCCTACCTGAGGCTTGGGCAGGGGAGGGGGGCCTCCCATCTTATCTCCTACGGGAGGAACGGCCTGTTCTCCCCCTCCTGGAGGAGTAGAAAGAAGACCTATACGTTGGGGGGTTAGAAGATGAACCTCTTCGGGGGGGGAACCACAGAGGAAGACCACTGTCCTGACGAGGGTTCCCTCCTTCCTTGAGTTGGTGTGGTACGCGCGGCCATGGGTGCTTCTGTCACTGGCTTCCTGAAGATGGGGCGGCGTGCCGTCTGTGGCTTCAGGGTAGGTAGCTCCCTCTTTTTGGCCAACTTCTCCACGACCTCTTCCGCCTTCTTCGTCGGAATAAGCTGCTCCCCCCAGACGGAGCAGGTCTTCAAGGCTTTCGCTTCCCTGTCAGGAATCTTAATGGGAAGGTTCTTGACTAGGGCGTCTCTTCTCCGGAGAATCCAGTTTGCGGAGAGAGCCAAAGACTGAAAGGTCAGGAATTTAAGGGCGCGGCTACCTGACCCCAGCAACTCATTCAGAGCCTCCCGTTTTGCAGGTTCCATGGAGTCTGTAGGAATCTGGGTGCCTACTAGGGTGGTGGCCCACCAATCCAGCCAGGAGGCCACATTAAGTCCTTGGACATCTCCTCCATCATTGCCGACTCGGAAGGGGAGAAGAAGGTAGATGCTGCCGATGCCCTCCCGTCGGAGATGCCCTGGCACAGGATGTCTATGGTTTCCTCGGTCTTGCACGCACCGGTCGGCCTATTTTCTAAAGAGTAGTATTTCGTTTGCGACTTCAAACCCTGTAGGAGCTTTGCTGAGCTGTGACCCCTGCAGGAGTCGCTATTGCGGGATATGACCTTATCAATGTGAGTCTTTCCAATCCCCACGTTACTGGCCTCGGGAAGAGAGAGAGAGGACTTTTTCTGGGCGGTGACAGCTATGAACTTGTTCAGGCCTGAAGTCCAGGGTTCTTCCTCTTCAGTGGCGGGTTCTATAAGGTTGTTATAACCCCTAATTAAGGCAAGGACTCTCCTGTACGCTGAGTCCTCCGTCACCGCCGACTCGCCCTCCCCTCCTTCCGACCGACGGGGCGAATCGTGATCTCGGTCTCTGCCGTGATGGCGGGGTCCACGGTTCCCTTTACCTTCGACGTCCGCCGTCTCTCTCCTCTTCGTGGCCTTTTTCGGTGAAACGGTGTCCTCCGTGAGATAGTTCGACGGAGGTATCCTTCCCCTTCTGGGGTCTCGATGGGGAGACCTGTCGAGGCTGCCTGGCCTAGACGACGGCCCCCTGCGCTGGGCGGGATAAATGTCTCCAGGACAGGTCTTAGGCCTGCAAGATGTAGCCCTTCGCTCATCTGGTGATTCCCTGACGCGGCACGTGGAGGTACTTCTAGGGGGACTGTCTCCTGCCCGCTCATGTGTCGAACCAATAGGCTTGGAAAAGTCTTTAAAGTTGTTCCCTGGGACGAACACCCACGTCCCTTTCGGAGAGACTGGTCTCCTGCTTTTGGGTGTAGGGGAACGGGGACTCATCCTGTCCCGAGATCCTGTGGGAGACCGCGAAGGGGAGTTCCTCCGCACAGACCGACCTCGTTTCCACGTCCCTACTGGGGGGGTTGTTCTCCTGCTTTTGGGAGGAGGGGAACTGGGACTCACCCTGTCCCGAGATCTTGTGGGAGACCGCAAAGGGGAGTTCCTCCGCACCGACCGATCTCGTTTCCTCCTCTGTCGTCTCCTCCGTTCACTGCTTGACGAATCCGAAGTCACGTCCTGACGAGAAAGACTGACCCCCGTATCGGGACCTAGCACGTGACTGCGTTTTCTTGGGGCTACGCCGTACCCCTGACGGAGAAGGAATGGGGAGACTCTCCTGTAGCGAAGTCTTCGGCGGCAACCATCCCGACGGGCCCGCCAAACCGGGGAAGGCCTCGCCAAGGCCTTCCTCCATGTCCAGTGGGGACCTCATCGGAGTCCTCGGCACGTCCCAAGCCAATGGATCTTCTTGCGGGGACTCCTCTCTGCCGACGCCACCACCCGTCGCTGATGCCCCTGGAACTTTCACCCAGGAACCTGACGAAGAAAAAGGGACACTATAAGACCACATGGGGTCCCCCGACGAGACGTGGCCCTTATGAGAGAGAGCCACGTCCCCCGGACCCCCACTACACTCACTTACGGTCGCCTGAATTGCCTTGGCCAACGAAAGACCGCCCACAAATTCCCTCTCTTGGGAAAGAGGAGCCAACTGCTTGTTCTCCCTGGACTTACCTCGCCCCTTACTTTGGGTAGGGGAAGGCGGATGTACCCTACCTGACCCTTCTCCTGCTGAAGTCGCAGGGGAAGAAACGCTAGTCTTCCTAGGGGACTTCTTCGATGCCTTCTTCTTTTTGGTACGGAATTTTATCCACTGGACCTCGGGCCAATCGGCACATTCGGAACACTTATCCGACGGCGAACAAGCTTTACCCCTACACGAGGTACACAACGTATGCGGGTCAACATCGGGCTTAGACAGAAAAGCCCCGCATGATCTACCGGCCCTAGGCCCAGGACAACGACGAACGTGTTCCATAACGCAACACAAAGGGCCGTAGACACAAGCAAGCCACAAAGGAAAAGCACTAAAACACTAGGAAAACACAAGGGAGCGAAATCAAAAGCACATAGTGAAAGCACTAAACACACACTAAGAGATCCCGATCACGTGGGAAGCACGTGGAACCAAACACAAAGGGAATCACACGGAGTATGAGGAGCTTCGTGAAGCACGTGTGTTCACGAACCGACCAGAAAACTTACTGGCGAGGGCTTCTCAAAGACGCGCGACCTTCTCGGGCAATGCCCCCAGGTCATGTTATTTCCCGTTATTCAGGACAGTATAGAACATGGAAGTAGGGGGAAACTACGTAAAAATCTGGTCGTCGGAGAGGAGTTACCAGTAATCTCCTAGAAAGTGTTTCGAGGTAAGTCTCTGTGTCGGAACAACTTAATGTTAACATGTAATGGCTGGTTATAATATAAAAACATAAGTTTCATACTGTACCATAGGAAAAAAAATCCTTTCAGCATTAAATCATATACTAAGACAACATCAAATACAAGGAGTAAAAAGCCATTATGACAATACAGAATAACCTGGTACTGCATACAGTAGACTTACTCAAAGATTTTTCAATTTCAATTCTGAAAAAAATTATAGAAAGTGGAATGGTTCAGATTTTCAGCACCTTTCCTTAAAATATTAAGGAATGGTTCAGATTTTCAGCACCTTTCCTTAAAATATTAAGAAAATAATGCTCACCTATTTATGGAAAATTTTCTTTCAATGCGATTACAGTCCCACACTTTAACGGTACCATCAGACGAACAGCTGGCATATATAGACGTATCCCCCATCGCAACAAGCCTGAAGAAAAATGTATCCAAAATTTATGAAGAAAATTACAACTATCACAGAGGCATACAATGAGGATTAATGAAGTTCTGTACACACATCAAAGATGATATTTTCAACTAAGGATACAGTGATACATTAAGTACTGATCTTATAATCTTCAAGTCAAGAATATTTTCAATAATTTTATTTACAATAAAATCAGTTAAATATAGTTCAGACAATTTACAATGAAATCAAATTTCAAGTGATGAATTCTAACTAATACACTAACCTATTGACAGCACCTCGATGTTCGTGCAAGTGAGCGATCAAATGGCCTCGAGGTTTCCATCCAGGTGGTGGTAACCGAGTATCCCACGCTAATGTCTCTAAGACGCGGCGCTTTTTCAGGCATTCAAGGTGTTCTTCTCTCTTCATAGCTACTAGACAATTCAATTCTTGCTTACAAGTCGCTAAGCATTCTGCCAAAACAAAAGTAGTAGCAAGTAATTCACTTTCATACTGTACATGGTAAAAATAAAAACATACATTAATTTAAACAGTTCAAAGTGAAAAAATTCAAAACTCTTTTTCATTATATTAACAGCAAGAGAGGCATGATTAACTTCTGATCATGTTAATTAACACATTACAGGAAAGAATTCTTGAATCCTACTCTCAGTTGAGGTCTCCCTACCAAGTACAGTTTTGATCTTGCATATCCATACAATACTGTAATTGATTCAATGTTCAGCAAACCGAGCTAATCAGTGATGATTAAAACTGAAATCACTAAATAAACTGCATTATTTTCTTTTATTGTACAAATCATCAACTATTACTAACTAAATTGCTACCAAAGGAGCACATACTGCAGTGAAACTTAAGCCTGTTGTATTCATTTGAAGATTCATAAGGTGGAAATATGTAGGATGCCTATTATCTTTTCTGTAATAAACACCTGCCTAAATGCTAAATGTTGCCTTCTAATGGAAAACTAATGTTCCATAATGACATAACACTGCTACTGCTGTCTGTGAGGCAGATTAGCAACTATGTATTGAATAAAAATATGAGGATGGTGGCTGAAGATGAATCCTACTAGTTACTCCTATCTACTGTACAACTATAATACCTCTATCAAATGTATCCAATGGCCAATATCAACTAGCTCTTAAAAAGTTTAAAACTTCAACTACAGAGATTCCCATTACTGTAATCTGTTCAATTTTAAGATTGCTGGGATATGTTCGGTACAGATAGCATAGGTTGCCAATTTTCATGTCCTGAAAATCAATTGTTCCTGCACAAACACAAACCTTTTTAAAAGACACACATTTCATTTTTAGATTTTAACCATATTTTACATTGGATCCATGAGGACTGTGAACTTTATAAAAACAAAGTGTGTCTAACCCATGCTTAAATAAACTGTTTAAACTAAGCGGTTTCTATAAATCATCATCGTGTAATGGCAATAAAGTCGTGTACAGCTTAAACTAACTACCAACTAAAAAAAAGAGAAAAATACCTGTTATCCTTTGGACTTGACCATTGCCTCAAACCAAAACTCGATCGTATCAAAATGAAAGTAAGTATGGAAATATTTGCAAATAAAGTAAACAAACTGAACAATGATAACTGTTCTGATAAAAAAACTGTCTATAAACAAATGCAAGACCTATTCAGTAATATATTAGAAGAATACAAGAAAGAAATCAAGGTACCATTGTTTGATTGAAATGACATAAAAATACTAAGAAATCTAAGTGAAAACAGACATTATATTTTCTAAACCAGACAAAGGGAAAGGTATTACCATCATGAATAAAAGTGATTATGTAGAGAAAATGATGAATATTCTTAACAATTAATTGCAGTTTGAAAAGAAGCAAAAAAAAAAAACATTAAAAAATACTCTTCTCCTAGAAGACAATGTTAACAGACTACTAAGTTATCTTAAAAAAGATAAACATATAACAGATGAAGAATATAAACATTTATACGCTTCGGGTCGCAATCCTGGTATCTTATATGGTTTGCCAAAAATACATAGAGAGAATATTCCTTTAAGACCAGTGTTATCGTCGATCAATACACCAAATTTTAATTTAGCAAAATTTATGATTCCTAACATAGAAGAATGGGCAAAGAATGAATACACCTTGGAAAATTCATATGAATTTTTTAATACTATAAAAAATTTTAGACTAAAAAATAATTATAATATAGTTAGCTTTGACATCGAAAGCTTCTGTGATTTGAACCAGTGACAACATTGGAAAACAATAAAATAGACCTTACATAACCCTGAATAAGGACTGGAATCGCAAGTATTTTTGGTTGGTGATGAGTTTAGATGTGAATACACTAAAATAAGGCCTTATATAATCATGAATAAGGACTAGAATTGTAAGTAATTTGGTTGGTGGTAGGATGACAGTCTCCCAATTGGGGGTGTCAAGGATGGGGGTTGAGTAATACCTAAGGTAGGGAATGTCGCAACTGGCTAGAGAAAGTGGTGTGATTATTTTATAGTCACATAAAAAGACTAAAATAGCTCTTACATATTCAGAAATAAAGGCTAAAATCCCAAAAAACTTGGATGGCTGAAGACAGGAAAAGGAGGGGCTAATATTAGGGAGGAAAGATTTTTTAGTAAAATTTCCCTCAATATGAACTTGTGTGATATGTAACTATGTGCTATACTCTTTTGTAGCTTATAAAAATTAAATAATAATAATAATAACAATAATAATAATAATTATAATGATAATAATGAAGATGACGTTATCCCGACGTCACCGTGCATATTACCAGGCATATTTTGACATATACCAACGTCAACAATTCGAAGAGGTTAAGTAAAGTCTTGCAAACTTATTTGGTGAAGTGAGCACTGGCAAGTGCTGTATGGGTGAGTAACAGCAGGGCAAAGGCTGACGAGTGCTGCCGAACATTGGCGGGGCGAACACTGGTTAAGTGAGCAATAGCAACTCGAACGTTGGCAAGGCGAATGCTGGTAAGGTGAGCAATAGTAAGATGAATGTTGGCGAACATTGGCGAGGCAAGCGCTGGTGAAGTGAGCAATAGCAAGGCGAATGCTGATGAACATCGGCGAGGCGATTACTGGTGAGGTGAGCAATAGCAAGATGCAGGCTAGTAAATGCTGAGAGTTGTAGAACATTAGAGAGGCAAACTTAGTAAGGTGAGGAATGGCAAGGCAAATGCTGGTGAACATTCGCGAGGCGACTGCTGGTAAGGTGAGCAATAGCAAGATGCATGCTAGTAAATGCTGAGAGCTGTAGAACATTGGCGAGGCAAACACAGGTACGGTGAGCAATAGCAATCTGAACTTTGGCTAACATTGGCGAGAGGTACGCTGGCGAGTGCTGTAGAACATTGCAAGGCGAGCATTGGCTGTAGTTGTAGATGGCAAGTACGGAATACCGAGGTAGCGTGTACTTGAGGCAACGCCAAGCTTGTCTTCTCTCCCATTTGCCCTCCTACCAGAGGAGTTATCTGTTCACAAGGAGACGAATAAGGCTGTGGTGAACTTATATAACAGCAGGTTCTTCCTAATGAGAGGCAGAAACCCGAAGCACAGGTCACGAAGGGCCTGGCCTCATAAAATTCCATGAGCTTTGTTGTGCCCAACAGACACGAAGCAGGCGTAATCTACGTAGGCAATAGCCCTGAAGGGTTATCGCCTACAGGACTCGTAGATGGGAAAGGCGGCGACCGCAAGCGGTCCGCAGGCATCACCATTTGTGGCAAAGAACCAGAAGGGAAAAGCTAATGAGACTCGTTAGGCCCTGGGGCACGATGAGCAACGACCGCAAGCTTCGGCAGACTACTCTGGAGAGGGGCGTCGTATTTCTGGACGTGAAGGGCGTTCATCAGCTGAAGGTGCTCAGTGTAGCAAACTTAAATACCCTTAGCCTGCCGACATAACTCAAGACAGACTTAGGGCGGGCATCGTAAGTACGAGCTATTAAACATGACTGGTCAGTTTCCGGGTTCTCCTCGAAAGGATAGCCCAACGGGAAACCACGAGTCATACTCGACAGCAGCTGCTCTTGTCTAACTGAAGAAGTAGCACGAATGAGAGAAGGAGCTGAGACTACTCGGAGAGACCAAGTCTTCTCCTGGGGAGGCAAGTGTTGTGGCAACAAGAGAAACTCCCCTGGTGAAGGGCGCTGCTGCTTCATTAAAGAAAGCAACAATGTCCGCACTTCCGGGTTGTCCGAGGGTCAGTTAATCATTACTCTACTCATTTGCCCTACAACAGTGTACAAATGAGCAAAAACAATGTCAAGTAAAAGCCCAGTTTATAAGGGTTATCAGGAGATAGAGATCTAATGTCTATTCACTACCAAGCAAAAATAAAAAGTGAAGGCATTTCACTAGTGTGTGTGAGAGGGATGATTAGTCTAACAACCCTACTAGCAGTGGGTAGTTAAACTTCGCTAAAAAGTCTCTTGGCTAGTTTTCAGCATTCACCGATATAATATCCACTGTAAAGACCAAAAGGGTTCGTATTCGTGCCTGAACAATTCCATATTTCAGTCTCTCAGTTCAAACCATAGGTTTTATAGTTTGTTTAGTAATTAACCATAAAAATCACAAATTTTTAAGTAATTTGTATTTTTCCTAACATACTTACCTAGAACTACTTTCTTAGGAGGAGTTACTGGTAACTCTTTCCCAACCGACCAGAATTTTGTGTAGTTTATCCCATTCCCATTTTCTATGGGTGACCTCAGGCGCAGTGATACGCGCCCTGAGGCGACCCGGGGTCGGAGAGCGTGCTAGCTCAGGTCGTGCTCCTCAGTAAGTTTCGTCGAAAAAAGGGTTCTCCTCAATCCTGCAGGACCCTCGGGGAAGGATGGGCGGGCCATAACCCGAAGGTAGTTCTAGGCAAGTATGTTAGGAAAAATACAAATTACTTAAAAATTTGTGATTTGTTCCAACACAGAGTACTTAACTAGAACTACTTTCTTAGGAGACTTAAACTTTAGGAGGTGGGAGTGTCCTGCAGGGACTAGGGCCCGAAGGTTGGAAGCACGAGTGGACAAAAAGGAACCTAGATAGGGGACTAGGTTCTGATGACCCCTACTAGAAAACTGAATGAAAATTGGGGAAACTACCCAAAAAACTAACTTGGTGTCTAAGTGGCTTACCTCTGTACCAATACTTCTGAGACGTATTTCTTGCTGAAGACGTATATCCTGGCCGCCAGAGCCTCTTGAGTCACGCCCATGCAGGGGATTAAGGGCCAGGGGAAGGATGATTAGGGGAAAGGTAAGGGATGAACGTGTGTCTCTTGGCTTACCGCCCCCCGTTTCCCTGGGGCCATGACCTTAAATCTTTTGCAGGGCCAATATGACTGGGCCAAGGGCGAACCCATCCAAGGATTTCCAAAAAGAGTCCTTCAGGTAATGCACCGTGAAAGTGGACTGTCTGGACCAGGTACCCGCTTTCAGGATTTGGCCCACGGCCATGTTCTTCTCAAACGCTAGGGAGGTGCTTAGACCCCTAATATCATGAGGCCTTGGCCTGCCTGGGAGAGGGGTTCTCGAAGCATCGTAAGCTCTCTTGATCACCTGTCGCAACCAGAAGGAGATTGAGTTCTTGGAGACTGGTTTCTTCACCCGACCGGTCGAAATAAATAAACTCTTGATCTCAGGTCGGAGTCTGGACGTCCTTTCAAGGTATTTTCTTACTGCTCTGACCGGGCATAAGAGTAAGTCTTTAGGATTGTCTGACCGAGGGATCGCTGGGACCGAAAAGCCCTCGAACCGAGGATCCCAACAAGCCGGGTTCTGTGTTTTGGCCACAAAGTTAGGGACGAACTTAAACGAAGCCTCACGCCACCCTTTTGAGTGTGAGACCTCGTACGATAATCCGTGTAACTCACTAACCCTCTTTGCCGAAGCCAGGGCTAAGAGGAAGACCGTTTTGAGGGTGAGCTCCTTATCCAGGATGTCCTTGAGGGGCTCGAAGGGCGGTTCTGACAGGGCTTTGAGTACTATGGCTAGGTCCCACTGAGGTACCCTCACTTCTTGTGGGGGGCATGACTGCTCAAAGCTCCTGATGAGCATCGAGATATGACGGGAGGCTCCCAAGTCAATGCCCTTAAGGAGGAAGACTTGACCTAATGCTGCCCGCACTCCTTTTATTGCTGGAATGGAAGAGCCCATATCGTTTCTGAGATACACCAGGAAGTCCGCTACATCGTGGATCGAGGCCCCCAAGGGTTTGATATTCCGGGAAGCGCACCATTTCGAGAAGACTGCCCATTTCACTTGGTAGACTGCGATAGAGGAACGCCTTAAGTAATCCGACATCCTAGCCGCGGTCCTCAATGAGTATCCATCTTTCTTCAGAAGCCGCTCGATAACCTCCACGCGTGAAGGCGGAGGGACCGAGGGTTTTCGTGAAACCTTTGGAAGTGGGGCTCATGTAGAAGGTCTGGCCTGTCCGGGAGCAGCCAAGGAGGAAGAAGGGCCAGTTCTTTTAGGTCTGCGAACCACTCTCTCTCCGGCCACCAAGGCGCGACCAAAGTCATCTGAAGGTTGGTGGTTGTTCTTACTCTGTTGAGGACTTGCCGTATCATTCCGAAGGGGGGGAAGGCGTACACATCGAGGCCGTCCCAAGGGTGTTGGAAAGCGTCCTCGAACGCCGCTGACGGATCTGGGACTAGAGAACAGAACACGGGGAGCTGGGCGTTCAGACGTGTGGCGAAAAGGTCTACTACTGGGGAACCCCACTTCAGTATGACTGACTGAGCTATCCTTGGGTGTAGAGTCCACTCTGACCCTATTACCTGGCCTACTCTGCTGAGGCCGTCTCCCAGGACGTTCTTCTTTCCCGGAATGAACCTTGCTGTGAACTCGATCCCTTCTTCTGCAGCCCATTCTAGAAGTTCTGTCGATAATGCGCATAGTTCTTTCGACTTTAGAACCCCTTTCTTCTTTACGTAGGCTACTACTGTGGCGTTGTCGCACATCAACCCCACTGTGTTCCCCCGGAGGAGATGAACGAATTCTTGACTCGCCCTCAGCACCGCCATCATCTCTAGAACGTTTATGTGGTGCTTTGCTTCTTCGCTCGACCATTTTCCCTTTGTCGATTTGTCGAGTAGGTGAGCCCCCCAACCTTCCTTCGACGCAGCCAGGGATGAACGGGAAGGGTGAGGGGCGTCCACGGAGGGTCTCCTGTGTGGTGGGCGTCTCATTGGGGGAGGCCTATGGTCTCCCACGTCCTTCATCTTCCTCACCATTTCCATCGTCTCTTCCCCTATCTTAAGGGAAAAGATTGCCTCGTCCCAGACCGAGGAATTTCTCAACCTTCTCGCTTCCCGGTCAGGGAGTTTCCTCACCAATTTGCTGAGAATTGTATCTCTCCTCGTCAGGACCCAATTGGTAGCCTGGGAGAGAGATTGGTAAGATAAAAATTTTAGGGCTTTGCCCCCTGAGCTAATCAGCTCTCTCAATAAGGCTTGGTTCTCTGGCAGGGACAGATCATGAGAAAACTGAAAGCCTACCAACATGCAGGCCCACCAGTCTAACCAGGAGGACACGTAAACCAAGTCCTGGGCCATGTCCTCCATCATGGAGGTCTCTGAAGGGGAAAAACACAACGGGGCCGTGGATGCTCTGTCTTCAGCGGCACCCTGGTTCAACATGGTGATGGCTGTCTCCGTTGCGCGGGGGTTCTCCCCGACGACCTTCAGGCACGTAAAATCTCTTCTGCGCCCTTAATCCTGGGAGCAGCTTCGAGGCACTTTGACTCCTAAGGGCATCTGCCAGGCCGTCCAAGAATTTGTCTATATGCTCCATACCCAGCTTTACATCAGGAGCTAAGGGTAGGGCTAAGGAGGGCTTTTGTTGTATTGGATTCTCCACCAGACTGCTAAGTCCGGAGAGCCAGGTCTGTTCTGTGGTGGGCATGGGCTCATCCAGCCGATGGTACCACCTTATGAGGGCCAACACCTTTCGATAGGAGATGTCATTGGATGAGCACTCTCCTCCCTCAACCAGGGCCTCCGTCACCAGTCCCTTCGCACGAGTATCATCGGTGACGGTGGGGGGGGTAACGTTGGACGGGCCTGCCCGTTTCACGGGCGGACCCGCAGAGGCGAAGCTATCCGTCATGGGATTACCTTGCCCTACGGGGTTTCTCGCATCTGTGGGGATATCCCTGGCCGTAGGGAGCCCTTGGAGCTTAATGAAGTCAGCCAAGGAGCCCGTGGCTGGCGCTACGCCTTCCACCTGATGGAGCGCCTCCCTCCGCAGAGTGGATGCAGCGGAGGCCTTCGTCGACTTAGGCGCATCACGGGGAGCTTGGATAGATCTCCCTTGGTGGGGTTCTGATCCGTAGGAGGAGAAGGCAGGGCGAGACGGTGAGGACGAGGCTCTAGGGAGCCACCCGGAAGCGGCTGCGGCTGTGGTGACCTTAAACAGCTCGCTCCGGGGCACCGTGATGTTCACCCAATCCCTCGACTTACTCCTCTTAGCCTTCTTCTTAGATGGTCTGGACTCCTCCTTATTCTGTCTTGAACGGGAGCGGGACTTCTTCTTTTTCTGGGACCTCTCACGTTTCCTCCTTGAGGACCTGGTTTCGTCCGCTGATGACGATGAATCCGTGGATGAGGAAGACGACGAGGAGGAGAGGGAAACAGCTGAACCACCTGAGACGTCCAATTCCGCAGGGGGGACTCCATGACGAATTTCTGGTGCTGCAGGCTGCAGGACGACGGGCGGGACTGAGGGACCTTCTCCCGGGCGAGCCAATGGTCAAACTCTTCTAGCCTGAAGGGTGACCTGCAGGGTGTTCTAAGGAGATCCCAAAAGGCGGGGTCCGAATGCGACGAATGACCTTTCTCAGCATCCCCCCCGGCGGCCGAAGTACCTGAAACACATACCCAAGATGCAGGGGAAGAGGTACTACCTCCCCCACATAGGGTCTTCAGTAGAGACGGGCCCTGCGGGCACCAGGACCTCGTCTCCCACACACACTCCCGCACCTCCCTCAGGCCCCCCCCACATGCCTGTATCACATCAGCAGCTTCCCCCACAGGTAATTCAGACTCCTGGGGAAGGACAATGGGCCGCTTCCCCGCAACGGACTTACCTCGTCCCCTACTCTGGGTAGGGGAAGATGGAAGGGAGCCACGTTCCGACGAGGCATCTGGGGACACCAAAGCAGAAGATGCGTTAGTTTTCTTGGGCGATTTCTTGGCCGACTTCTTCTTCTTTGTCCCATAAAGGGCCCACTGGATTTCGCCCCAGGACTCGCACTCCGAACACGTGGCGGTAGGGGAGCATACCTTGCCCCTACATGACGAACAGCGTGAGTTTGGGTCAACCTCAGGCTTCGAAAGGAAAGCCCCACAAGACTTACCGGCCACAGGCCCAGGGCAACGGTGGGGATGCTCCATAATGAAACACTAACACACCAAGAGACACAGGGACACAGAGGAAAGGGGTAAGGATACGGACACAGGTACCACGTGGTGTACACAAAGGGTCGGGGACACTAAGGGTCGCACTGGGTAAGAGAGAGTGCGGCGAGATGTGAATCACGTCGCGACCAGAAACTTACTGAGGAGCACGACCTGAGCTAGCACGCTCTCCGATCCCAGGTCGCCTCAGGGCGCGTATCACTCCGCCTGAGGTCACCCATAGGAAATGGGAATGGGGTAAACTACACAAAATTCTGGTCGGTTGGGAAAGAGTTACCAGTAACTCCTCCTAAGAAAGTAGTTCTAGGTAAGTACTCTGTGTTGGAACACAGAAGCTTTACATACAATACACTAAAGGTATTTTATAAATACTCCATACAGTACTACTGTACTTACTTATGAATCCCTCTTTTCCCTCTCCAACTGATACTTTAGATGCTACAGTAACAGGAGTTTGAGTAGATAGATCAGGTTCCGTTGGTGATACAGATCTGCATTAAAGATAAAATTAGTACTTATCTATAGAATCTTTGCCATGGATTATAATAATTCAACAAACAATAATAACTATCACAATGGACTACAGTATTTAAAAGCATATGCTCTATGTTCAAGATTAAATGAAGTGAATAACATGATTAAAATAATCGCAGACTTTTAAAGTATTTACATTTTTCCTAACTCTACAAACCCTGAATCCTTTAATAGAAAGATGATTTCAATGAAGCTGGAACTAAGCTGTTAAAACTTTATAACACGGTGTCGATGGTAGGTAGCAGAGAGAACCCGCCACATTAGCTTATAGAGCAGCCACTTTGACCTTCCCTTCACCTAGGGCTTGCAGGGTGGATGAGGCACAAAGTATAACTTAAGGACTCTAACTTGTATAATTAGCAAAAATACAAATTACTTAAAAAATTTGCAATTGTTCCTAAATGAATACAAACCCTTGTTCTTTAAATGGAGGCTTAATATTGTAATTATAATTACAGTACTATTATTAATAGCTAAGCTACAACCCTAGTAGGAAAAGCAAGATGCTATAATCCCAAGGGGTACAACAGGAAAAAATAGCCCAGTGAGGAAGGGAAACACAAATAAATAAACTAAATGAGAAGTAATGAACCATTAACCCTGGAACGGTCCGGTGGGTCGTCCGCGACCCCGAGCGTCAAAAAAAAAGAGGTTTTTCTCACGTGACTCACCCCCGTGACTGAATTTGTGGGTGATCGACCTGCAGTAGGTGTCTCGCCTACACGCTCTAGTAGTGTCCAGATGTGCATTGCTGTAGCTGTACTCCTTCCCCGATTTCTGAGACGCGTCGGGGTCGAGCGCGACCGAGTTTACCCTTCTAAGGTAATTTGCATAATTATCAAAGTTATTACGTATTATGAAATTGTCGTAGAATGGTGCAACTTGTATAGGTTATCAGTTGTGGAAAGTCTTGGTGGATTGTTTGGCTACCATGTGCATGATTTTTTTTTTTAGTTAAAATGTCGTTCATCACCACGAGGACCATTTTACCGCGAGTGCCCCTTTTACATTTTTTTTCATTTTTTATTTTTTTGCCAAGTCATTTTTCCGTAAGATATTGCCAAATAGTGTCGTAAAACTTTTGCTTTTTTAGTGTTGGAAAATGTGTCTAGATGATCTGGCTACCCATGCGTGACTTTGTTTTTGTCAGATACGACGTAGTTATTGGTATATTGGGTATTTAACTGCGGTTGCCAATTTCTGTTTTTTTTTCAATATTTGTAAAAATTTACTACGTAGTAAGGAATTGCCGTATATTATTGATTTTTTTTCATGTTTATGTGTTAGAAAGTCTGCCTTGATGGTTGGGCTAACACGTGCATGTCTTTTTTTTATCTGAGATGCCGTATATTAGAATGTTGGGCATTTTTCCGCGAGTGCCCCTTTTTATTTGTTTTGCATTTTTTTGCTTAGTCATGTTACCGTAAGGAATTGGCAAGTTGTGTTGCAAAACTTATATTTTTATAGTGTTGGAAAGTGTTTCTAGATGATCTGGCTACCCATGCCTATCTTTTTTTTAGCCAGATATAGCGTATATATAGGTACGCGTTTGATTTTCCTGTGATTGCCATTTTTTCGTTTTTTCCCATTTCTTTCAAAATTACTACGTACTAAGGAACTATCACAGAGTAATGATTCATTTAGATGTTTATTTGTCGGAAAATGTGCCTTGATGGTTTGCCTAGCACGTGGCTGAAATTTTTTTTTCTGAAATGCGTATAATAAAATGTTGGCCATTTTTCCGCGAGTGCCCCTTTTTATTTGTTTTGCATTTTTTTACTTAGTCATGTTACCGTAAGGAATTGGCAAGAAGTGTCGCAAAACTTATATTTATATAGTGTTGGAAAGTGTTTCTAGATGATCTGGCTACCCATGCCTATCTTTTTTTTTAGCCAGATATGGCGTATATATAGGTATGTGTTCGATTTTTCTGTGATTGCCATTTTTTCGTTTTTTCCCATTTCTTTCAAAATTACTACGTACTAAGGAACTATCACAGAGTAATGATTCATTTATATGTCGGAAAATGTGCCTTGATGGTTTGCCTAGCACGTGGCTAAAATTTTTTTTTTCTGAAATGCCGTATATTAGAATGGCCATTTTTCCGCGAGTGCCCCTTTTTATTTGTTTTGCATTTTTTTTGCTTAGTCATGTTACCGTAAGGAATTGGCAAGTAGTGTCGCAAAACTTATAATTTTATAGTGTTGGAAAGTGTTTCTAGATGATCTGGCTACCCATGCCTATCTTTTTTTTAGCCAGATATGGCGTATATATAGGTATGTGTTCGATTTTCCTGTGATTGCCATTTTTTCGTTTTTTCCCATTTCTTTCAAAATTACTACGTACTAAGGAACTATCACAGAGTAATGATTCATTTAGATGTTTATTTGTCGGAAAATGTGCCTTGATGGTTTGCCTAGCACGTGGTTGAATTTTTTTTTTCTGAAATGCCGTATATTAGAATGTTAGCCATTTTTCCGCGAGTGCCCCTTTTTATTTGTTTTGCATTTTTTTGCTTAGTCATGTTACCGTAAGGAATTGGCAAGTAGTGTCGCAAAACTTATATTTTTATAGTGTTGGAAAGTGTTTCTAGATGATCTGGCTACCCATGCCTATCTTTTTTTTAGCCAGATATGGCGTATATATAGGTATGTGTTCGATTTTCCGGTGATTGCAATTTCTTCGTTTTTTCCCATTTCTTTCAAAATTACTATGTACTAAGGAACTATCACAGAGTAATGATTCATTTAGATGTTTATTTGTCGGAAAATGTGCCTTGATGGTTTGCCTAGTACGTGGCTGAAATTTTTTTTTTCTGAAATGCCGTATATTAGAATGTTGGCCATTTTTCCGCGAGTGCCCCTTTTTATTTGTTTTGCATTTTTTTGCTTAGTCATGTTACCGTAAGGAATTGGCAAGTAGTGTCGCAAAACTTGTATTTTTATAGTGTTGGAAAGTGTTTCTAGATGATCTGGCTACCCATGCCTATCTTTATTTTTAGCCAGATATGGCGTATATATAGGTATGTGTTCGATTTTCCTGCGATTGCCACTTTTTCGTTTTTTCCCATTTCTTTCAAAATTACTACGTACTAAGGAACTATCACAGAGTAATGATTCATCTAGATGTTTATTTGTCGGAAAATTTTGTTTACTTCTTTTTTGACTGAATATCATCAAATTTTTTTAGCTAAAATATATTGTTTTACATTTTTTTTTTTTTGATTTTATTTCCCTTCAAAAAATTTTTTTTGGGTCAGAATTTTAATTTTATAGTCGTAAAATAATCGACAATTATCCAGCAACCCACCTTACAATTTTTATGCATATCCAAGAATAATTAGATTAGTAAATAACACCTTGAAATTGACATACCCTTCCTACATTTCAAGTGGCAGATTAGGGAGTCTGAGTCAGTGTGGTTGGCGGCCATTTTGTGGACATATCCGAAGCGTAAGTTGCCCTATCTATATATATTCTTGTTCCCTATAGAATTTGTGATATTTTGGTATATTTTTACCTGCATAAATATCATATTATATATTAAATACTGTATATGTATTTTTTTACGAAATTTCTAAGTACTCAAAAAATTACCTTTAGATATGGCCCCTGATATAAATGTAATTTACAAAATAATGAAGATTTTTTTACATATTTCTATTTTAGGATAACATATGTTTATTCCCTAAAAAAATTAGCCACTTCCTATTTTATTTGGGTACCCCAAAAAATTCATGAAATTTGGACAAATCTTTTTGGCCAAAAAAGTTACCGTTTTTTTCTCATTTCAGATCTTCACCTCCATGGGTCTGACTTCATCCAAAATACATCAAGATGTGTCCTAAACATTCAAGAATCAATTCCTAAAAGGATTTGTGTATATATGTATAAACTTTTTTTTTATGAATTTTTATGTAAGGTCTTTTTTTTTCTACTTAATTTTTTAAAATATTTATAATAAATAGTTTTTCTGCAGATGAGTAGTATTTATCTTTACAGTTGTTTTAAGCATTAATTGAAGTTTTTTTGGCAAAAGAAAAAAGGAGGTTACTGCAAAAACTGATTTTTCAAGAATATTTTTTGGCGTCGGGGTCGCGCGCGTCCGAGTATACCCTTAAAGGGGTGTCAAAATAGATCTTTCATATATAAACTATAAAAACTTGAAAAAAAGAGGAGGAGAAATAAGATAGAATAGTGTGCTTGAGTGTACCCTCAAGCAAGAGAACTCTACTTCTCCCCCTAAAGTGGGGCAAGTCCATGTAACCAACCTGCCGATTTAAAATCCTGGGATATCAAACACTTGGTCCTTGGAAGAATGTTGATTCCAATGCCCCTCCTGTGATCTGAAAATCAGGTGATAGGATTATGTTTCTGTCAAAGTCAGATGGTCACGGAAGAACCTATCACCTGGGGATATATTACCTTCAGCTTAAGGCTCAAATAAAGAGATGGGTTTATACTATAATCCATCCTACCACCTCGTCAGGAGGTTGAGGGGAAAGCACTTCTATCCTAGTATAAAATAGAATAGCAAGTATCTCGGTATGGTAGCTTCCCGGAATCAAGGACTGATCTAACTGCTGCAATCCAAAGGAGGAGAGAGAGAGAGAAAAAAAAAGACCACCCATACTTTCTTCCAGGAATCAATCACAACTGCTACCTTAGATGTTTCTTGTTCTGTGAGGGTGCTATGTGCACTACACCACCTGCCAAAGTACTAGAAAAAACGCATTGAGTGACGTGGGTGCATTCCCATAAATAGTGGGCTATGAAGGTTGCTTGACATCTCTAGACTCAGGCATTCAGAAGTTGGTCCATTGACTTCTTAAAGGCTAATGTGGTACCTACTCCTCTGACCTCATAAGCAAAAGCCTATGCTGGTTCTGGCTCACTTGTTGCCTGGGAGTGTGCTCTGTTAATCTTCTCTCAAACCATGAAGTATATGGTGTTTTTGGAGATGACATTTTTTATTCTCCCAGAAATGATGAATAGGTTCTGTAGTCGGGGTCTGAAGGGTTGCGTTTGCTTCAGGTAGTCTCAGTGCCCTCATGCAGCAAAGGAGTATATCATTCAGATCGTCAGTTGCTTCCTCAAGTGAGGAGACGGAGATAGATTTAATACTTGTATCGTTTAAAGCACCTTTCTGAATTTTTGTAACAAACTATAGAGCGAGGGAGAGTGACGCCTTTCTCCAACCCTTGAAAAGACCAAGTATATACGATAAGCAGTGCAGCTCTCAGACTCTATTTGCAGAAGCTAAGGCCAATAAGAAGCCCGTCTTGAGAATTAGATCCTTGTTGGACACCTGTTTTAACCCCTTCACGACGATGACGTCGTTATACATAAAAAACATGCCTGGTGATAAAGACAGTGACGTCAGGATACGTCATTTTTATTACTGTATTGGTATCATTATTATCACTGCAGGCTAAGCTACAAATATAAACCATATAGAGGTTAAAATTACTCGTATCTCCTACAAAAGAGTATTGCACATGATCGTATATTACAGTTTACACTGTGGAGATTTCCGTAAAGAACCTCCTCTTCACCGTGATATCAGCCCCTCCTTTCTTCAGCCAACCAACGAAGTCTTTTGGATTGTAGCCTTTATATTTCAATATGTAAGAGCTACTTTAGTCTGTTTTTATGTTACCATTTAATATCACACCATTCCCTACCTGAAGCATTACTCAAACTCGCCTCTGACTACCCCAGCTTAGAGATGTAAGGATTCTCGCATCTCACCTCAACATCAACAGAAATACTTGCGATTCTAGTCCTTATTCATGATTACGTAAGAAGACTAATTTAGAAGTAAGTTGTAATTTTCCTAATTAGTATAAACCTGTAGCTCTTTAAAGGGATTATCCTTTTGGTAAAGTTAAAACTAGCCAAAAGACTTTTTACCCAGGTGGAACTACCCTACTGGTGGAGCTGGGGGTACCTGACCACCCCTTTCTGATACACACTTGTGTATTATCATCACCTTTGATTGTAAGCAGGACTTATGGGGGACAGGTGATGGCAGGACAATTTGTATAAATAACTACAGGTTTGTACAGTGGAACCTCTACACACGAACGTATCTACATCCGAATTTTCCAACATCCGAAGTAAAATTCGAGCAAATTTTTGACTCTACACCCGAATTTTATTTCGACACACGAAGTAGCAATTTTCGTCGTACCGGTTGTATCCGAATTTTTCGACACGCGAAGTACAATTCGAACACGTTCCTACTCTACACCCGAATTTTTTTTTCGACACCCGAAGTAAACAATACTCGTATGCGTAGTCGGTGCTCATAGCGCCTGATGTGTTTTTTATTTCCGCCAATAGAAGGCAGCACTTCAACCTCAGAGGGACCCTCAATTAGCGTGGCTTGGGTCAGTCCTCGGTTCTCGTTGGCTTTATGTGGTTGTGCCCTGTGCGTTCTGCTATTAATTGTGTTTTAATCGTGATTTTTTACATTCATCCTTTTACGGTATTTTACGAAAATCATGGGTCCTAAAAGGCTTAGTTTCGCAAGTGGTAGTGGTAGTGGTGAGAAAAGGAATAAGGGAATGCTTTCTTTAGAAGTAAAGCAAGGAATTATTGAAAAGCATGAGCGTGGCGTCCGTATGAGTGAACTTGCAATAAGTTCCGCGCAAATAAAAGAGGTGTTAGGAAAATATCAAGACGTGGTCGACTTCATCGACAAATACCATCCAAAGAAATTGCAGGTTTGTCGTGTAGCTGCGCAGTTTGATGATGTTTCCCTAACTTATTTTCGAAACATTCTGAAAAGCTGTACCAAGCAACTTTCTATCGATAGCTTCTTTAAAAAAACTACGAAGCGAACTCGTGATGAAGAGGAAGGAAGTGGTTCAAATAAGACAGCAAAGAGTGAAGAGAAAAAAATTCAATCAATTTTAAGTGTAGAGAGTGAAAGTGATTAAAATTAATCATCAAAAAGAAAAAAAGAAAATGTAAAAAAAAATATAAATTATAAAAAAAAAAAAAGCTAAGTTATGTTAAAGTTCACTTAGTGTAAGTTAGAATAAGTTACGGTAGTGTACGTTTATCGTAGTTAACCTCTCTACCTCCTCGCCGCCCGTCCGTCTCCTCTCTGCGTAGCAAGACTAACAACACCTGCGCTGGAGTTTCTAAGGTAAAGTGACGCTAAAAACCCGTTTCTTATTTATAATTTTTTGCTAATTCTTCTTATTTACATGTCTATTCTTCTTATTTACATGTCTATTATCTAATTTAGTGTTCATTATTCTCATGGGAAAATTATGTGTAGTAGTTTATTAAGAAGTTATCATAGGTTTTTGGGCTCAACCACGGATTAATCCTATTTCAATGTATTCTTATGGGAAAATTCGTTTCGACAACCGAACATTTTCTACATCCGAAGTTGGTTCTGGAACGGATTAAATTCGTATGTAGAGGTTCCACTGTATTAGGAAAATTACAAATCACTTCCATAATTGCCATTTGTTCCTGCAATAATAAACCATACGCCATTTATAAGGATGACTTGCCTGTTAGGAGGGAGGAAGCCCTGACTAAGTGGTTGGTTTTTGACCCGGGGTTTTCCTGTATGTCCTCTGCATGTAACAGATAGAAACCCTGACACCTCAAATAAACTCAACTCCGCTGAATGTATGAGGCTAACAGTGTGACTAGTTTATGGAATATATTCTCAGAAAGGAATCTAAGAAGTAACCAAAGAAGTTACCCAATCCACCTGGCCAGGGGGTATGGGAATGCAAAAAGTGTATTCATTTATACTAGGTTACACAAGGAAAATGGTTATACCTGTAGTCAGTAGAGGTCAGCTTTGCAGATTAACGTAGGAGCTGTTGCCCCGTAGAGGGGGGAAGATGGAGGAAAGAAAGAGCCAGTCATTTTTTGTCAATCATCCTAGGCTTATACTTGGTTAACTCTGCTCTCACCATCTGCTACTTGTCCATCAAGGAGCTTGAGGTGTTAAAAAACATTTATTGTATAGACACCACAGGGGTAATGAAGGACGTCTGCATGCTCCTGTGGGTTACGTCTTGCAGGAAGGGGGAGGTGAAGGTCTGAAACACTTTCACCTTGCCACTAGCATGGATTGTGTCACAAAGTAGCTGCTTGTAAATGTTATGGGTGAATTTTACCCTAAAACATTATGAGCTCTGGGTCACCTTTATCAGGAGAAGGAGAGGGATTCAATGACTGGTATATGACCCTGTGTGTCCCAGTCACAAATGAGATCCTTATGAGCCTCCTTTGACACTCTTAGGGTTTGTGAAGCGTGCTGAACCTTTGGGGCGAGCTATTACATCTTCCTTGAGGAATGGCCTCAATTTAATTTCTGGCATAGTAGCCATTGATTTTGATATGGAGGATTTCCAGTCCGGAGGGCTTGAACCCGAGTTCAAGCTGTTGAGGGCAACACAGGGATCAAGAGAAGATCTGCTGTCTAGGGGTCCTAGGCCTTCGGGGAGCAACACTTGTCCCATAGAGGGTCTTATTACCCGCTACGGGTAGGTAGGCTCAAACTCTGTGAAGAGCGACGATTGAAGACGAGGGAGAAGGTATATCCTTCCGGTCTGGAGGATATGCTCTGGGAACGAGCAAAGGTCTCCTGTCGCCCAAGTCTAGGAGCAAGATTCCTCTCGATGGCAATTTTGAGGGCCTATTACTGGAATAGCGCCCTCAAGAAGAGGGACGAACTTTACACGATCCTCACCATGGAGCATCTAGTCCTAAAGGAAGTCCTCAAGACGAGTCTTGCCAGCTAGGCAAGTCTGATGGAGTAGCCGAATCTCTTAATGAAACAAGACTGCTAACAAGACCTACTTAGTGGCAGGGAGAAGCCATTTTTCTCAGAGGAATTGCTTAAAGAAGGGAGCCTAACAGGTGAAAGCAGACTTTTTCCCGCAAGAGGAAAGTCAATGCCTGTCATGGTTATCCACTCTACTTCCTGAAAGAAGGCTTCTGAACAGAGGCTGTTAGAGGAAGTTTCCAGCAGAAGAGGTAGATTGGATAAAATCCAAAACCCGAAGGCAGAATCCCCCGACGGAGAGACCATGTAGGCTTGGAAGTGGTTCTCGTATAAGGGAAAAGCAGACGAATCACTGCCGTCTCCGTGGGCAAACCTTCCCGAGGGAAGTAGATGTCTTTCCAGGAGATTAAGAGACGTGCAATTCATGCTCTGACTATAGTCCTAGGGACATGAGGTACCGTATGTGGCCTCCCCACCCTTTTCTTTGATACTTCCATTGGAAATGTCAAATCCAGGAAAACTGAGCAGATTGCCTCCCTAAATGAGATTCTCATCTGGCAATCTCCTTGTCAGGATAATCTCTTGCTCGGACTTTGTAAAGAATCAGAGGAAAAGAAGATCTCTGATACTGAAGGACCATGCTGAAGGACCTGGGATCTGGCTGTTCCTGAAGATGTTGGATTCGACAGGGACTGATGCGGTCTTGTCGAACCTGCGAATGTTTCTGCTGGCTGATGACCATGTCTATAGATACCTGTATTGCACATGAGTCGGGTCTTTCTTTAGATTACTTCAATTCTCAGATCGTGGTAAACTTAAGGCGATGTCTCACAGGAGCTTGAGACTGTTAGGATCAGACAGTTGTCCGAAGTCTTCGGAGATGGGGTTGATCCTGAAAGAGAAAGTTGATCTTACGGTAAAAACCTTTTACAACCTTCGGTGCCTATCTAAACTGAAGCACCACTCCCCGCCATGACAGGTTGTAGACAGATGTCCTGAAAAGGAGGGTAGGAGTATTAGCCCTAGTGGTTGAAACTGTACAAAAAGCCATGGGCTAACTGTTTGGTCACAAGACCTTTCCCTCGCATGACAGGGTTTGAAGACCAAACTCGTTTCACGAGAAGAGGTAACAAACTGGAGACTTGACCGAAGAAGATCGGCGGTATCTTGATGAACCGCGTCCTCTCATCAAGTCTGAAGGTAATTGTGGCCCTAATGGCAAGGATTGGTAATCAACTTCACCTCTGGTGGGTGGGGGGGCCTGGGCAAGATATAGGGGATCACGCCAAGTGCTTCTTTCGAAGGTGAGGGAAAAGAAGACTCTTGAGGGGAAGACAACTTTGCCAGGGTTTGCAGAAGTCTCTCCTTTGACAGTATACCCTTCAGGCCTAAGGATGGCCATAACTTCCTTAGAGTATTGTCCTTGCCTACATCATCACAGACAGTAATATTTCTTTAGGTTCAATGCAAGAAGAAGGAATATTTGCTTCTCTAAAGGAAGCAGGTAAAACAGACTTTCTCTGGGGGTGTCCTAAGGTTAAATCAATATTGTCGTCCTTCGTTGCCTTCCCCTCGGAGGAGGCTGACAGAAATGGATCAGATGCCATTGTACTGGGAGGAGAATGAAGAGGTCTAGCAGACTTGAAGGAAAAACACAAAGAAAAAAAAATCTTGCTTGGCCTTCTTCTTTCACCTCCTGCCACCGGAAAGATGACCACTCCTTGCATTCCTCACAAGGGGATGACTGTAAACATTTATTTTCCCTACAAGAATAGTACAAAGAATGGGGATCCATTCGCAACTTGCTCATGAAATTTCTGGGCAAGAATGCATGCCAACAAGTGGTTTCTTAATTATCTTCCTCACATTAATCAGACAGTGTGTAAAGAAAATGAAAAATTATAGAGACAAATTTGGAACACCAAGCGCACGTAAGTAGGTCTTGGTGGCTACTCAGTGAGGTGACAGGGGAGAAACTTCCCCACTACCCAACAGTAACTACCAACACCTAGTCATAATATTTCAACAGTCAAGTTCAAGCGTCGATGAAATCATAATCCTATTAAAAGACAAGGGTTTCTATCCACTTACGAACAACTAAATTTTATAAACCTACATAAACTTTAAAAAAGAATCCTGTGCATTAATTCCTCAGACAGTAAATCACATTAAACTACCATACAATGAATGCCCCTTGAGACACTACACCTGTTATCTGGCGTTCTGTTTGGTGACATCCGGTCATCAGCTGTTCCAAACATTGCCTGCCATTCCTCATTCATTGTCATACTTGGACTCTGCATCATGCCTTTCTGGGAACTGTAAGTAACAAGATCTTTACTCTGATACTACTACTTCCTTCAGAAGATAACACGAAAATGCTTAAAATGGGGTAGATCCTAAAAACTATATGATTTGTACTATACGTCAGGTGAATAGCATGATAGAGACATATTACCAACAAAATGCCCATCCATATATTCAATTACAATCAAGACTTCCTATTAAATTAACATACATCCTACATTATAGAGTTAAGAGACTTACATGCTTAAAGTAGAGAGATCAATGGTTCCATCTTCTGGCATTAGATCACAATGATGTGTTGGAATTGGCTTCCTTAAAGAATCTAAATTTATCTGAAAAAAAAAAAAAAATATTTTGCAATTATTCAACAAGAAATGCTAATTACAAAAATATAAATCCATTCATTTGAAAGTACTGTATGTCAATACCTGCTGTACAAAAAAATTAAAAAATAAGCTTATATAAATTTAAGACAGTACAAACTACTGTCTTCTCTATCTTTAGTATGAAATAAATTACTGTAAATACATGTAAAAGAACTTTGCCTTTTCAGGTTTCATTGAGAATAATTTAAATTAAAACCTTGGCATAATGAATTAATAATAATTACTATCTGATATTACAGTAGACACTCCTCGATTTTTGTGGATTCTATCTTTATGGTTTTGATAATCCAAATACAGTCCTATATATAGAACAGCAAAATATTTCAATGAATAATTCCAGGTTTTCACAGTGTTCTTTCCATTAAGACTGATGCCCACTGCAATGTTCTTGTTCACCAGGTAATGTATACTTCTGTATATTTATGTTGTAAGAACACAATACTATCCAGTACAGTGATACCTCTACATACAATTGTCCCAACATACGAATTTTCCAACATACGAAGTAAAATTCGACCAAATTTCTGTCTCAACATACGAAGTGTTGCTCCAACATACGACGTAAACAATACGCTTACCCGTGGAACTTTCTCGAAAGCGTGCAGCGTAGTTAGTTGTTGACGCCGCTAGACGGCAGCACATCGGAGGGACGCCAATCGAGCGTCACCTTGATCAGTCCTCTCATCGCGTGCGCATCGTGTGGTTGTCCTCTATTCGCTCAGTTTTAACAGTTTTTTATCTTGCCTTTTCACGTGTTGTTTTCTGTGTTCCGTAATCATGGGTCCTAAAAAGCTTAGTTTCGGTTCAGGTAGTAGTAGCAGTGGTGAGAAAAAGAGGAAGTCTATGCTTTCATTAGAATTAAAGCAGGAAATCATAGAAAAGCATGAGCGAGGTGTACGTGTTAGCGATCTCGCTAAACAATATGGACGGAATATGTCGACGATCTCGACGATCATAAAGCAGAAGTCAGCCATTAAATCAGTGAAACCTTCGAAGGGAATCACGATTATTTCTAAACGTCGTAGCCCTACCCTTGAAGAGATGGAACGACTTTTGTTAATATGGATCAAAGACAAGGAGATTGTTGGCGATACGATCACGGAAACGATCATTTGTGAGAAGGCCAGCGCTATCTACAGTGACTTGAAGGCGGAGCGCTCTCGGGGTGACGCGGGGGAGAGTTCAGTCAATCCTACGACGGAGGAATTCAAGGCATCTCGAGCTTAGTTCGAGAAATTTAGGAAACGGACCGGGATTCATTCAGTTGTTCGACATGGAGAAGCTTTGAGTTCGGACACTAAGGCTGCTAAAGACTTTGTTAAAAAGTTCGAAAGCATCATGGCGGAGGAAGGTTACGTAGAGCAGCAGGTTTTCAACTGTAATGAAACCGGTCTGTTTTGGAAAAAGATGCCTAGTCGAACGTACATTACCGCCGAAGAGAAGAAAATGCCTGGACATAAGCCAATGAAGGATCGGTTGACTCTTGCGCTTTGTGCCAACGCCAGCGGGGACTGCAAAATTAAGCCTCTGTTAGTTTACCATTCCGAAAACCCTAGGGCATTTAAAGCACATAAAATTAATAAAGACCTGCTACATGTTCTATGGCGTTCTAATTCTAAGGCTTGGGTTACTATAGTCCATTTCTTTTAGCGATGCATATTTGCACCGACTCGCAGCGGTGCTCTTTTAGCTCGGAAAAGTTTCCGGATCGCTGATTGGTTAGAATTATCTTGTCCAACCAATCAGCGATCCGGAAACTTTTCCGACCTAAAAGAGCACCGCTGCGAGTCGGTGCAAATATGCATCGCTAAAAGAAATGGACTATAGGCATATCTTTGTGGAATGGGTAAACGTAGTTTTCGGCCCTGCTGTCAAGAAGTATCTTCAGGAAAGGAATTTGCCTTTGAAGTGCTTGCTTTGTTTGGACAATGCACCCGCTCACCCCCCCGGACTCGAGGATGATATCATCGACGAATACAAATTCATCAAGGTGTTGTATCTTCCACTGAATACCACCCCTATCCTCCAGCCCATGGACCAGCAAGTCATCTCTAATTTCAAAAAGCTCTACACTAAGCACTTATTTAAGCAGTGCTTTAATGTCACGCAAAGCACCAACTTAACTTTGCGTGAATTTTGGAGGAGCCACTTTAATATCGTGCACTGCTTGAAGATCATTGATCAGGCTTGGGAGGGAGTAACTCGTCGGACCCTGAATTCCGCTTGGAAGAAGCTTTGGTCTGATGCTATTGCTCCCAGAGATTTCGAAGGTTTTGGCCCCGAGAATGAACCTGTGCTTGCCGCCGAGGGAGACGTCGAAGAGATTGTATCCCTTGCCAAGTCCATGGGTCTGGAGGTGGATGAAGATGGCATCACCGAACTCGTCGATGAGCATCACGAAGAGCTCACCACCGAGGAACTCAAGGAGCTGCAAGCCATGCAGCATGATGAGTTCCAAGAGCAGTTGAGTGAGTCGGAGGAGATCGAGGAGGTAGGCCAAATCTTAGGTACGGCGGAAATAAAACAGATGTTGGCATATCATCAACACGTTGTTGATTTCATCGACAAGCATCATCCACAGAAACTTCAGGTTTGCCGTGTTGTTGCGCAGTTCGATGATGTTTGCTTAAATCCTTTTAGAAAAATCCTCAAAAGCCGTACAAAGCAACTTTCACTCGATAGTTTCTTTAAAAAATCTTTAAAACGGTCTAGTGATCATGATGAAAAGAAAGAAAGTGAAGCAAAGAAAAGGAAGACCGAATCGAGTGAAAGTGATGAAAATTAAAAATAAGAAAAGAAAAAATGTAAAAAAGAATATAAAATCATAAAAAGGAAAAAAAAAAAATAAGCTAAGTTAAGTTAAAGTTCACGTAGTAGTGTAAGTTAGTGTAAGTTATCGTACACGTTATCGTACAAAGTCACCGTCCCTACCTCCTCACTGATCTTCCGTCTCCTACTGCGTAGAAGTCCCTACACCTGCGCTGGCTTGTCGCTAAGGTAAAGTGTTACATTACAACCCGTTTTTTATTTATTATTTCATTATTATTATTCTTTTTTTTGGTTTGTAATATGTATTTATTATACAGGTATTGTATTAATGTCATGTGTAATTATGTGTAGCCATTTATTAAGGATTTATTATGGGTTTTTGGGCTCAGGCCATGTCGTCCTGATGGAAGTTCCTATAGGGTAGCTTCCTTGGGTATATTTGACTACGGTGATATTCCCAGAGAATTTACCTTAAGGTATCCAGAATTCTAACTCCTGGAGCGATTATCCCTAATTAAATTTAACCAGGGATATCGCATAATATCAGAGGACGTATTCTTGACACGCCACATAGCAATCTACACCCCAAACAGAATTAACACTTCGAAGGGGTCAAAGTGGCAAGAAAACGAAAAACGAGAATGAAAGGAGAGCCGCTAGCAAGGCACCTCTCCTATCTCGCTTCGAGTGCATACATAGCGCCGCCGACGGCGCCATCTGTATTCCTTTTTGCGTAGCTCAACAACTCGGTGTTTTCCCTGTGTTTACTCGTAAATCTTGGATTATTTCAACCTTATGATGCTTTCTCCAGCCTCTTCTGCCTCTGGAAAGTTGAGTATTATCTTTATTATGTATAAATGTAAGCTCTTGGTGTTTTTAAAATAATTCGATAGCGATATTTTAGTTACAAGAGCTGTTGCCTACCGGAGGCATCCTGGACGCTGTCGCTCGCCATGCAGGAGTCATTTAGTTAGCCAGAGCGACATTCCTGGCCCTTATGCTTTAATAATTTTAGCTATTTAGCTTTACATAGGAATTCTTTATATGATGCTATTAGTATTTCTGTTTCGGCGAATGAATTACCGATCCTAGCCTACGCTAGGCTTCGTAGCCTAGAGGTTTGGCCCTAGTACTTTCATGCATGATATTCAGATTTCCGAGTGTTTTAAATTTATTGAAGCTTTAGGCAGTTTTATACATATAAGATATTGTTGATATTTCTTCCAAGATCGTATACGAGAAAGTTTCGGTGATTTAGGTATCGATTCTCTTCGCGCCTAGGCTAGTTGCCTATGGAGCCCTAGTATACTTTCGCACACTCCCCGGCTCCCCGGTTGCTCTTTTCTCCTCGGAGAATAAGCGCAATCCCTTTTCCCTCTGTTTAAGCCTTGGGCTTAACCCTAGTGGTTTATCTGAATAAATATTTAGATATAACTATATTAGGGTGTTTCTGTTCTTTCCTGTTTCCAGAGAATCTGGCTTCAGGAGGGGGCAGGATATCAGAGTATTTAGTCTGGGTCTGTTTCTTTCTAGCATAGAGAATGAGATTCCTTTGCTAGGCCTAGGGCAGACACAGGAGGCTTAGCCTCCCTAGACCACTTCTGAAGGTTTCTGTACGAGATGATCCCTTCTTCTAGTGATCTAGCAGACTAGTCCAGTGTTGTTGTTCTCAGTTTGAAGGATAAGATTCTTCTTTCCCTGTGAATAACAACACCAAACCTTGTTTTAGTACTGAGGGAGATGGCAAGTATTGCCGGCCTCCCTCCCCTGATACCCCCTAGGCTAGGATGAGCTTTCTTGGCTGCGGGGTGATCTATTACTAAAGCAGAGTTTGTAGGACCCTCTTCCCCCTTCCCCCCTTTCCTTAGTA
The DNA here is from genome assembly GCF_036898095.1 of Palaemon carinicauda. Classification (NCBI taxonomy): domain Eukaryota; kingdom Metazoa; phylum Arthropoda; class Malacostraca; order Decapoda; family Palaemonidae; genus Palaemon; species Palaemon carinicauda. The sequence goes on along the minus strand of NC_090725.1, from coordinate 227,855,903 downwards.
ATGGCCTAGCCATTACATCTCTTGGCCGTTGTTCTACATCTGTACCTAGTATAGGCTAAGATGTGGAGCTGACTCACTCCCTTGCCGGCCGGCAAAGGCCTAACTTCTGTAGTGTGTTCCCCAGACCTCCCTTGGTCTCACATCCATGTCTGTTTGTAGAGCCAGGCGGCATTGGATAGAAGGAAGCCTGAATTTACATTCTCCCCTTCCTTATGTTCACACTTTCTGGATGCCGGGCTGTAAGGCAGTGCCGTCTTATATCCTTACATCCTTTCCGTTTCTCTTCTAGTGTTTGTACCCTAGCCCGACTGCCGGCCTGAGTGGCCGGCAGCCGGGCAGGTGGAAGTTCTCTGGTTCCTTTCTACTTCCGGCCGGCAAAGGTAGCATACCATTGCCGGCCGGCAACAGAAGCACACCATAAGATCTGCCGGCCGCTACGATTAGCGGCCGGCAGCCGGGTGCTAACATTTATAGTTGCCGGCCGGCACACACATTTGAACCAGCGCTCTTCCACCCAATAGTCTAAAGGTAGTATATACTTTGGAACTAATTTAAGGTACATGCCGGCCGGCACATTATATTATATACAGTAGCCAGTATTTTTACAGTATAGGATATACTGCATGGAGAAAACTATAGTATTGAATATATCATAACACTAAGTTTTTCCAACACTCTTGTGTTGTCTTGTACAGCCTTTGGTGAAACCGTACAGATGAAGAAAGTGAGTTTTTTCTTTATGAACTATCCAGTATATTAAAATTACTTATTTTGGCGTGAGCTACACCTACTTTTAATTTGGAAATACCTTAATAGTTATTCTAGAATAAAAAAAAAAAAAAAAAAAAAAAAAAAAAAAAAATTATCTGGAAGGTTACAGCAATTGATTGGGCAGGAAATACAAGTGTGTGGCTTTTCTTCTTTCCTTTCTAGCTTAGTTACTTTAAGCTATATATACTTAACATTAGTTATCCAGTGATACGTTTTTCACTTGATACTCATGGAATTTCTTCTCTTTACAGGAGGACCATTCGAAGTGTGGGAGTTTATTCTGCAACGTCCGCAGCAAGAACTTCTACAAACATGATTTGTGTAGGAGGCACGCAGCATGCGCAGTCTCCCAAGGTGATCTCCGGTATTGGGACCCGCAGGTATGTACAATTTGCACTAACCTGATTACCAAGGCATTTGACGCCTCTAAGTCGGCGGAGTCAAGGGACGCAGCGAGGGAAAAGCTTCGAACCTGGGTGAGGGGCTTCCAGAAGAATACTTCTGCCCCTATCTTCCAAGTGAGAAGATGAGGGCTTACCTTTTCCCCAAGGCATCAGTGGATGCAAGTGATTCCCCAGCCTCAAGCGGAGACACCTCTGGTTCAGATTCCGGTGGATTCTGAAGTCTCGGACGCCCTACAAGACATCCAACTGGACGATAGGATGTCTGAGGTGTCCGAGTACACCGAAAAAGACCTTCTGGCAGAAGACCAGGAAGAGGAGCTGACCCAGGCTCCGGACAATGAAGAGGAAGAATTTGACGAGTAGTCGGCTACTCTGGTTCAGGCCCCTGAACCTATTCCCTCAACATCGTCTGCTATCCCAGAGGATCTGGGAAGGACTCTTTCTTCCATCGTTGGAATGATCCAGCAGATGCAGAAAGAAAATAATGAGAAGGCGGCTGCAATGAAGTTGGAGATGCGAAGACTTGCAGCATCACGTGGGCCCCAGAAGAAGCTCAACGTGAAGGACCTTCCCTTGTGCTCGGATGCCAATCCTTGGAGGTATGCCGAGCACATGCCTATGACGACGGGAAAGATCGTCATCTCGGAGAGATTGGGCTCAGTCCCCCTCGAGGAGGTGGAATTCTGGCCCGGCAAGGAGTCGTACCTGGACTGTTATGTCTGTCTTAGGAAGGAGCCAGCCTCAAAGGAAGAGACGGAGCCGAAGGAGGTCATAGTTTATGACCACACTAAAGCACAGGCTTTACTGTCAAGCTCGCTGAAGGAGAGGGGCTTCACAAACTCAAGGGTACCTGCTTTGAGTAAGAAGCATCCTTCCTTTGTGGCCTCTCCTACTAGAGCCTTCCCCTTTATGGAAAAGGGGTTTAAGGCTGTTCTGAAAGCGGTCGAGTCAGGTAAACCATGTCCCTCCTTAGAGGAGTGTAAACCTCTGTCCTTGGCCTTACCCATGGACCAGAAAGACTGGAAGGACGTCCATCTTACCTTCTCAGTCGGGAAGTTGGAGGCCGATGTTGCCGGACGTCAGTTCGGTGAAGACCTCCCGAAGCTGTCTGATTTTCTCTTGCGTAGGGAGCAAGAGACAAAAGAAAGACTTGCCGCCTCAATGTCTCTGCAAACGACTCTAGAGACAATGGCAAGTGACCCCAAAGCTCAAGAGATGTTTATGGTAGTGGCCAAAACACCATCTGGCCACAGTGACGAAGGACCTTTACAGATTCGTCAAAGCTAGGAGAGCTTGTAGGAAACTAATCTCCACCTGCATTTGGGGTAAAGACCTCTTCCCTAGTGAAGCGGTCAAAGAGGTAGTGGATAAGGCCGCCGCAGAAAATAGAAACCTTCTCCAGAAGTGGGGCCTATCTCTTAAACGAATGTCTTCCCCAGATGAGGGTCCCCAACCAAAGAGGAAGACTAAGAAGCCTAGGCTACCCTCTCGGCCAGCCAAGCCATACAGACAGCAACAGCAGCAATTTCCTTTGACCGCAGTGCCCCAGATGGTGGCACAAACCCCGACCACGTACCAGTGGGTACCCCAAGCCGTGACAACAGTCTCCGGCATTTAACCCAGCATTCGAAGGGCAGTCTACTACCTTTCAAGCAAGAGCTAGAGGATCAGCCAGAGGTTCGTCTAGACGCTCCTCAAGGGGAAGGGGGTTCAGGGGAGGCCGCGTCAAGGAGGCAAGGCCTCAGGTCAACAGCAGCAGAAGTGAAATGCTTCTGGTAGGAGGGAGACTTCATCTTTTTCGGGATCGTTGGATCTTCGATCCCTGGGCCCACAGCCTAATCAAGAATGGACTGGGTTGGAGCTGGCACAGCACTCCACCTCCATTCCCACAATTCTTCCAACACTCTACCCACGTTCTGGAAGAATACATTCGAGAACTCTTGGAGAAAAGAGTAATCCGAAGGGTAAAGTCCATCGAGTTCCAAGGAAGGCTGTTTTGTATTCCAAAGAAGGACTCGGAAAAACTCGGTCATTCTGGACTTGTCGCTACTCAACAAGTTCATAGTGAACTACAAGTTCAAGATGCTAACACTGCAACACATAAGGACCTTATTACCCAAGCGGGCATTTACCGTCTCCATAGACTTGTCAGACTCTTATTGGCACATCCCAATCAATCGTCAACTCTCCTCCTACCTAGGATTCAAGCTACAACGAAGACTCTACGCCTTCAGAGCCATGCCATTCGGGCTAAACATAGCCCCAAGGATTTTCATGAAGCTGGCGAACGCAGCTCTCAAACAATTACGCCTAAAGGGAATCCAAGTAGTGGCCTACCTGGATGACTGGCTGGTGTGGGCAGCATCCAAGACAGAGTGCATGCAAACTTCCCAACAGGTGATCCAGTTCCTGGAACATCTAGGTTTCAAGATCAACAGAAAAAAGTCTCGGCTTTCTCCATCTCAAAAGTTTCAGTGGCTGGGAATCCACTGGGACTTACTGTCACACCAACTTTCCATCCCTGTAAAGAAGAGGAAGGAAATAGCAGGTTCTGTCAAGACTCCTGGATTCCAAAAGGATATCAAGATGCGAACAGGAGAGTGTGCTGGGCTCTCTCCAGTTTGCCTCAGTAACAGACCCAGTGCTAAGAGCGCAGCTAAAGGATGTAACCGGAGTTTGGAGAAGATATGCATCAAACGTGCGAAGAGATCTGATAAGACCAATACCGACTCGTCTGCGAACGCTTCTCAAGCCATGGTCCAAAGTCAAACAGCTGAAGAAATCGGCGCTTCTCCAGCCACATCCCCCTCTATGACTATTCATACAGACGCCTCGAAGGAGGGATGGGGAGGTCCTTCTCACCGGAAGAAGGCCCAAGGAACCTGGTCCAACCTATTCAAGAAATTTCACATAAACTTTCTGGAAGCCATGGCAGTACTTCTTACATTGAAGAAAGTCTCCCCTCGCCGCTCGATCCACATAAGATTGGTACTAGACAGCGAGGTGATAGTGAGATGCCTGAATCGACAAGGATCGAGGTCACCTCAAATCAACCTAGTGATGTTGGCCATCTTCCGGGTAGCGGAGAAGAAGAGATGGCCCTTGTCAGCAGTTCACCTTCAAGGAGTCTGCAATGTGACGGCGGACGCTCTATCCAGGCTCACGCCGATAGAGTCAGAATGGTCCCTAGACGCAGGATCATTTTTCTTCAGCTTGAGTCAAGTCCCAGAACTGCAGATAGACCTCTTTGCGACGAAAGACAACAAGAAGTTACCTCTCTACGTGTCCCCGTACGAGGATCCCCTAGCGGAAGCAGTGGACGCTATGTCCCTCGACTGGAACAGATGGTCCAGGATTTACCTGTTTCCTCCTCACAACCTTCTATTGAGGGTCCTCGACAAACTGAGATCTTTCAAGGGAAAAGCGGCAGTAGTGGCTCACAAGTGGCCAAACAGCGTATGGTTCCCTCTGGCATTAGAACTACGGCTGAAGTTTCTACCGCTACCGGATCCAGTTTTGACTCAGCGAGTTCAGAAGTAGACTGTCTGCGTTTCATCACTGAAAACCCGAAACCTGCAGCCCATGATTTTCTCTCCCTAGCGGTGAGAAAGCGTTTCGGGATATCAAAAGACAGTATAGACTTTTTAGAGGAATATAAGTCCAAATCCACCAGAAGACAATATGAGTCATCATGGAGGAAGTGGGTGTCCTTTGTCAAGGCGAAGAATCCACAAAAGATCTCGACGGACTTCTGCTTATCATTCTTCATCCACCTCCATGGTCAAGGCTTAGCAGCCAACACGATTTCAATGTGTAAGTCCGCCTTGACAAGACCTATTCTATATGCCTTCCAGGTCGACCTCTCTAACGACATTTTTAACAAAATTCCAAAGGCCTGTGCTAGGCTTAGACCATCAGCACCTCCAAAACCCATTTCATGGTTTCTGGATAATGTTCTTCATTTTGCTTTGCTGATGAACAATGAGGAGTGTGCTTTAAAGGATTTGACCCAAAAAGTTATATTTCTGTTTGCACTCGCTTTGGGGGCTAGAGTTAGTGAAACAGTAGCCCTCTCGAGGGAGGAAGGTCGTGTTCAGTTCTGAGATGGGGGAGAACTGAACCTTTTTCCGGACCCGACGTTTCTTGCCAAGAACGAGCTACCCCCCAACAGGTGGGGTCCCTGGAGAATCTGCCCTCTGAAAGAAGATGCATCTCTATGTCCAGTGGAATGCCTAAAGGTCTATCTTTGTAGAACTTCAGACTTTAGGGGAGGTCAGTTGTTTAGGGGAGAAACATCAGGTTCAAATTTATCTCTGAAACAACTAAGGGCAAAAATCACCTATTTTATTCGCAGAGCGGATCGATAGTACACCCGCAGGTCACAATCGGAGGAAAGTTGCCTCGTCCATAAATTTCTTTAATAACATGGATTTCGAACATCTTCTCATACACTGGCTGGAAGTCTTCCAGAGTATTCTTTAGACACTATGCGAAGCAATTGTCGTCAAACCTACTGTTTAACTCTGCGAGGAACAGCGAAATTAATTGGGACGATTAATTCTAAGGTGGGTGTGTAGTCACGGACTGTTCTACAGACTAAGTGTTAGGTCAAAGGTGTCCTCGCTGACTGTTCCATAATCAAAGGTGAACCAAGCGTAAGTGCAGACACGTGTGCCAAGCGTTTCCAACGCCAGTGTGATTGAATGGTAAGACAGACTTTTATGATTTTAATATCTCAATATTAAAAGTGGCGCTTATGTTCTTTCTTTTCAGATACTGTAAACAAAATTTCTGCTTACTATGATCCTTATGCTTATTTGTTGGTTATCCTCTTCTTATACTTGTATAATTGCTGATTAACCTACTTTTATTTTTATTGTTTGTCAATAAACTAGTTCTTGTGAACCTTGCGTCTCATTCGCCTGTGTCATTTTACTAGAAAATGGTTTAGCATTACTTAAACTATGTATAATTTTAACATGAATAATCCTAAAAGCTTGTTCCTTACTGCAAGCAAACTTTCATTGGTTTATGCTTTCCCCTAGTAGGGAGGACTTCATGCCCTATAGGGACGGTGGCGGATATACAGATTTCTTCCTATTCGGATATAAACCTTTGTCCAATCCAGTAATAGAACGGGGAACTTGTCGGTATTTCATATCGACACAAGCGGTTCTTTTACAAACTTTGCTTTACATAATATAGGGTGAAACCACTATAATGGCTTGTCTGTTATTCATACATAGGTATATGTACTCCTCGAGTCTTTTTCCAGAGTCTAGTATGACTCTTACCTGTAGGGGGCAGGAAGCACTAACATAGTCTATGTTTAGATGAAATGATGTATGACGGTAACATCTTAGGTCTCTAGGTCTAGGCTGACCGGGAAATACCTTCTTGAGAGTACGGCACGTTTTGAGAATCCACAGATACAGTAATGCTCTGGTATACTTCCATCAGAACGACATGGCCTGAGCCCAAAAAACAGCGCGAAAAATCTATTTTTGGGTGAGATAGCCATGTCGTCCTGATGGACCCGCCCTTCCTTTTTCTTAAAAAGGGCTATAGGACCCCTCCCTATATACAGTAGCTGTAGCACCTCATGTATCGCTACAAGGAATACAGATGGCGCCGTCGGCGGCGCTATGTACGCATTCGAAGCGAGATAGGAGAGGTGCCTTGCTAGCGGCTCTCTCCTTTCATTCTCGTTTTTGCCCCTTCGAAGTGTTAATTCTGTTCGGGGTGTAGATTGCTACGTGGTGTGTCAAGAATACGTCCTCTGATATTATGCGATATCCCTGGTTAAATTTAATTAGGGATATTCGCTCCAGGAGTTAGAATTCTGGATACCTTAAGGTAAATTCTCTGGGAATATCACCGTAGTCAAATATACCCAAGGAAGCTACCCTATAGGAACTTCCATCAGGACGACATGGCTATCCCACCCAAAAATAGATTTTTTGCTTCGCTCAAAATCAGTTTTTTAGGCTGAGGAACGAATTAAATAAATTACCATGTATTCTTATGGGAATATTTGCTCCAACATACGATCGTTTTAACATACGAAGCAGTTTCTGGAATGAATTAAGATCGTATGTAGAGGTATCACTGTACATATACAGTACTAAATATACAGTTCCATGTGTACTGTACTATTATTCAGTAGTTACCCCTTTTATAGACTACAGCAACATTTTCTGTTGTCTGAACCCGTTTTCTTCAACACTGTGATGGGTAACTATTTTATTCTTGGCCTGGCTGTCAAATCTCTTTTTTTAAAGGGAAAATTTTTTTGTAAAGTTAGTCATAAAAATATTTGCATCTTGTTTCGCAGCTTGAAAATTTTGTAAGCAGAGTCTTTTGTGAAGAGAGGTATGACTGTGTTACATAAGCACCAATGTGTTATAACCTATCATATTTTTCCTTAAGTACATTTAAAACTCATTATTATTACTCGTATCTCTCTCTCTCTCTCTCTCTCTCTCTGACAAAGGAAATCTTTGTTCTTTCACAAAGTTTCAGTTAAATACTCACTGACGAAGCCGGCAATATTTTCATTTATCGATCAACCAGGGTGAACTATAGCAGTCATTTAGGGCACGATAGTAATAAAATGCTACAGTGGAGGGTTGGGTGTATGCATTTTCAGTTAAAAATCAATCATGATTCAAATTATCCTTACTTTCTCCACTCTCGCACTATCTCTGTCACATGGAACGTTGTAGCAGTAACCCAATTGTTCGATGACTTTAAAAACTGGTCTAGTAATTTCTAACCTTTTTTTTTTTTTTGAGATGGTTCCATAATTGAGGAGGGTACAAGTTGATAGGTTATCAAACTGACTTATAACTGAAATTAGGAGAAGTATTTTGGATAAAGAATGGACAATTATACTTTGTGACAGTTCAAACTATTGTAAATTATCATACTGTCATTAACGGCAGTTTGCTATTGTTGAACGCAAGCAAAATAGTTTTCCTGTTTTGCTACGTATGTAGGAATTCATATGAATACAGTAAGAAAATATTTGCAATAACATAATATTTGCAAAAAGCTCTAAATATAATTAGTTATCATCTTGATCATTTGTGTTTAATGCGTTCTTTTGTTCATTATGATCGACACTGGAGCGTACAGTAAACAAACGGAAGACTTCCATTTTAGGCAGCGTGTTTAAGAAAAACATCATATAAATCACATTCACTTCATCTATTTTGAAGTTCTAAGAAAAATTTAGTAATAACAAAATCATCATATAATCAATACGTACTTGGTAAGATAGCTGTTGCTACAAAAAGTAACCTAAACACAGATGGTAAATGCGTGCGTTTCTTTGTTATGACTAGAGATGAACGTAAACAAAACAATGGTTTCCATTTTTTATGGCGTGCTTTTTGTTAGCGTGTTTAGGAAACGCATGATATAAAATCGACCTTTATTTCGTTAATTTTGGATTTTCAATGATACAACAAAAACTTTAGTTAGTACGTTGGCCCAAGCACCACCCACCCATTGATATACTACCGCTAGGGAGTTATGGGGTCTTTGGACTGGCCAGACAGCACTACATTGGATCCTTCTCTCTGGTTACGGTTCATTTTACCTTTGCTTATACACACAATAATATATTCTAATTATTTAATTACTACAGCATACTACTACAACTATCTTAAATATTTCTATTCCTACTACAACTACTATTTTCATTCATTTACCCAGATAACAGTCATATTTCTTAGTCGTCTTTAGCAAGCCAAAATTATAGAGAAAATTAGAGAATGGTTTACTTGAAGAAATTAAGACTGCTAGCTTGGAAGAAAGTAAAGTAATATAATATACAAAAACTGAATAAGAGACAGCAATGTAACAGTGGTGAAGGAGATGACCTGGAGATGCCTTATATTAGGGTTAGAGAGAAGAGTACATCACTTTAGTCCTAGTAATGGCTTGAATTTATCTCCATGAAAATTCTATATATACAATTGTCACATTAAGCTACATACTTAAATATAACAAAAATACTGTATACATACAATTCCCATTTGAGGCTGCTGATTCAAGGAAATGTTGCTACGAGTAGCCTCTGTTGCTTTCTTCTGTTTCTGGAGTCTTGTGAGATGTTCCCGCATTAGGAGTAACTGATGCACATTATCCTCTGTCAATCCTCCCCCGACTAGACGACGCAGCAGCTGAAAAATATGGAAATGAATCTTAGATTTGAATAACAAATTTCTTAAAAAATATATTGCATGAAAAATTCAGCTGTTTGAAAAAAAAATAGCAAATTAAAAAAAAGGAATGGATCCAGATAACTTGACTACCATATCTAAAGCAAAAAAGGAAGAAAGGTTGTGGGAAATTATGAAAAAAAGGGGGTAAAGTTGAATTTCATGCCAATAGTGGCTCTTTCCTTTGGAGTACCCAGGAATGGCAGGGGGAAAGATTAGGAAAATTTTAAAAAATCATAACAGCCCCATTTGGCTATGTATCAGGAAAATCAATTACAGACAACTTTATAAAGAAGCCACTAAAAGAAAATATATCTAAGAATATTGAGTTAGCATTTGACAAAACCATTCGGTATTGAGAGGAGCAATTAAATGGACATAAACCTCTTCGCCACGATGACGTTCGCTGAACGTCAAAACATGCCAGGAAGATTTCATAATGACCTAACGGATACATCATTTACAGATGTACACCATATATAAGTTAAAATAATTCATATAACCTACCAAAGAGTACATTACATGGTCGTATAACACCTAGGGATATTTCACTATAACAGATCCTCTCCTCCTTGAGTTTAACTCCCCTCCTTCTTTCATCAGTGAACAAACATAGACTTTGAGATTCTAGCCTTTATGCTTGAATGTGTAGGTGCTACTTTAGTGTAGTTTTTGTTATCCTGCATAATCACACCATTCTCTTTAGCCAATAGCAATATTCCCTATGCAAGACATAATTAACACCACTGACAACTCCTAGCTTAGAAACGTAGCTATTCTCACATCCCCCCCACCACATGTGATACTACTCTTTCTTCATGATCATGTAAGGCATATATATTCAAATCACACAGGAAACATTCTCTAATGTGAGAATGTAATTGTGTTGTTCTCCCCCTCTCCCTTCCACCCACAATGCTACCCAAGACACCAGCCATGAAAGTTGTTGAGTGTTCTGTTTGGTTGAATTCCATCACAAAATTACAGTATATCTAAATAACACCATATTATTTCCATGCTACATATAATTACATGAAAATGTTTAAATCCCTATAAATCTACCCAATATTTTCTCATACAGTATATCTCCAAATTCCTACATCATTTACTTGCATTTCACAGATCTTAGGAAATTTCCTCAATATCACTAACACCGATCACATTTGTAATCGTGATAGCTGTAAACAAGATGACAGATGACAAGATTTTTTTTTTCTTTTTTTTTTCATTCCTTATTTTTTCAGCTATTATTTCTACAAAACAATATTTTCATGTCTTATACATATGATATATCTCACGCAGTATTAGTGATGTCCGTCGTTTTCGCAAATAGAAGTTAGCCTACAGTAATCATTTCCATTTGCTGAAATTCTATACAATACTTGACATGTAATAGTGCATTGCATATTTCCTATTTCCAAGCCCTTGAAACACCAAAAATACCAAGTTATCCAGTTCAAATCTCTCTCTCTCTCTCTCTCTCTCTCTCTCTCTCTCTCTCTCTCTCTATATATATATATATATATATATATATATATATATATATATATATATATATATATATATATATATATATATATATATATATATATATATATATATATATAAGTTCCTAGACTAGGCTAATATAAAAAACTGAACGAGTCCTTACATTGTTTGAAGAAACCCAGTTCTCAAACATCTTCTCCCTAAAAAGCAAAATGTGTGGAGGCTCTGCTAATCTGCATGCAGAGAAGTGAATAATGCTAGGGAAAACACCTTGGTCTGAGGCCCAAGGGCTCAGATGGTTAATGTGTGCATCTAGAAGGGTAAAATTTAACTGCTGGGAGAGATTCAGTGGGAGATCACACACTTGGGCAGTCTAAGATACATCCCCTAACAGGAGGATAAACCTCTAACAAGGGTTCATTAACCAAAGCATGCACATGCTTTTTTGTATGTGAGCATGGGCACAATACTAGGGGAGCTCGAATGCATAAAACTTTCAAGTTTTTTGGAGATAGTTTCTACCACGGGGAGCTTATGTGGAATTGCACTTATCTCTCTGTAAGGATGAGATTCCAGATTTGAGCACTTGCATACTGGAATAGCAATATTCTCTTTTCCGAGAGTCTTCATGGCAAATCTTATTCATTAACTGATGCATGCTCAAAAGCTGTAGGGTGCGCATGATTAAAGGCCTGTAATGTTCTAGAAGATTGTGTATGATCGCTAACAGCTAAACGCGAGCAATTGCTAATGGGTGGATGTAACTGAGTGGTAACAAGTAAGGCAAGTATTCTCTTACAGGCAAGAATTTGTAAGTGCTATTAGGTGAGCACACGTGGGTGCGAATCGACGAGTGTACCCGAGAGCCAACAGGAAAGAATCCCTAAATGCTTAGAGGTGAGCGCTTACGAGCGCGTGGAGGCAAGCCAAGAAGGGAGTGCACACTTGACTGCGAAGAGAGATGTGCTTAACATGACCTGAACTAGCAGGGGATTACCTGTCTCTCTAAAGGAAGCAGGAAGGACCAACTCCTTCACATCTTGTATTAAAGTTAATTCAAAGTAGCCATCCTTCTCTATCACCCCCACTGAGAAGGGATGAAGGAGAGTGTGAGAGTGAGCCGAGGGTTGTAACTGAGAGGCAAGGTGAGTGCAACTAACTATTTCAAAAGATAGTGTTTATATACAACAGGTTCAGGACAAGGTCACAAAAATTCAGACAAAATAATTCATGAAAAGAAAGCTGGGGGTTATATTAACAGTCAAGTGTGGAGCAAAATATACAACAAAAAAGAAAATACTGTTACAGAGTACGAGCATGAATGAAACACGTGATACATGGCTCCCCCGTAAAAAAGATATACTGTACACGCGAAATGGGGCTCCCTGCTCTTGAGAGGTGTACTGTAAGTGGGTCATCTTGCAGGAGATACGCAGGTTTTAGGGGATCAATGAAGATCCAGTGTTCTTTGCCACGAATGTTGATTAAAAAAGCCTTCAGATTGCGACGAGTCACAAGGAAAGGGCCCGTGTAAGGGGTCCTTAGCGGTGGCTTGCTAGTATCATTGTGCAGAAAAATGTGCGTTGCAGAGTAAAAATCTGTGTGTGTTGCTTAGCTTGGGTTTGTCTGGTGGCATGGGTAAATTTTCCCACATTGTGATGTAGACGCTGGAGATTGTCAGAGGAGGTTGCAGATGGAAAAAATTTGGCAGGACAACTAACCGGTCACCATACACCATTTCAGCTACCGAGACATCTAGGGCATCTTCAGGAGTGATCCTTAGTCCCAGGAAGACCCAGGGAAGCTGGGTAAACCAGTTGGAGTCTTTGCAGCAGGACATCAAGCTGCTTTGAGGGTGCGATGAAAACGTTCAACCGTTCCTTTGGCAGCAGGGTTGTAAGCGGTTGTCTGATGTATTACAATTCCCAGGAGATTTTCTAATGATGTCCACAATTGAGAGGTGAAAGTGGTAACCCTGTCAGAAGTAATGCTCAGAGATACCAAATCTTGCTATCCATCCTGTGATAGTCGGATGTACATGAGGCAGACGTTGCAGTGTCCATGGAAATGGACTTCAGGCCAATGAGTGGAGCGGATGATGACGATAAACAGGTAACTATGTCCTTGTTATGTGGGTAGGGTACCCACTATGTTGACGTGAATGTGGGCAAAACGGCGTTGAGGTTGAGGAAAAAGTTTCCACTCCTGAATTCGTGTGTTGATGTACTTTTGAAGTTTGGCATAAAGTAGAAGTGAGGACCCAATCCTTAGCAACCTTAGTAATGCCATGTCAAATGAACTTCGTCTTCAGTAGCTGTGCAGTAGATGAATGAAATCAAACACCTGTTGGCACATGGGAGGAGGTATCCATGGTCATGGTCTACTGGCGTCACAGAGGAGGATGGTGTTGGAGTTGTCGAAGGCGACGTCATCCCAACAGAGGGATGAGCAGGACGTCCTATATGCTTGGTACTCTGGATCTTTTCGTTGGGCTTCTGCCATGGCATTTTAATCCAATCACAGATGAATGGCAGCCAAAATGTTTCTTGACAGGGCATCAACCAAGCGTTTTGATTTTCGAGTGAAGACCTGCACCAGAGGCAAGTGGTCTGTGCAAATGACGATGGTGTACCTTCGAAGAAGTGGAGAAAGAGATGGACAGCCAAATGCACCATCAGCATTTCGCAGTCGAAAGTATGTAGAGTAACCAGATTCTGCCTTGGACAGTTTTCTACTGAAGAAGGCCAATGGGTGGGGAAAGACATTGACCACCTGATTGAGTACGCCACCAATAGCAACACTGGTGGCATCTGCAGAAAGAAAGAGAGGGGCATGTGGCACGGGAAATATGAGAGCAGCAACGGTTGATATGGCATTGTTTGCATTACAGAAGGCCACTTCTTAAATGGGACTCTACTTCAGGTCTTTTGGTTAGCCCTTGAGGGAGGTATACAGAAGGGCTGGAGTGGCAGCGATGGCTGGCAGGAAACAGTGATACTGTAATAGATGATCATCCCCCAGAATTCTTGCAGTGCACTGACATAGAGGGTATGGAAAAGTTCTGAGCTGCTGCTACCATCTCAGTGAGGCGGTTGACTCCTTCAGGAGTGATCCGGTTCCATAAGACCGATACTTCGCTGGCGCAAAAGGTATACTTGTCGTACCGGACCACAAAGACATTTTGTTGTAAGCGGTCGAGCATGATGTGTAAGTGACAGTGTTCTTCTTTGGGGGAAGTGAGAGCAAATGTCATTCATATAACATACACAGAAGGGGAGGTTCCCCAAGATGCCATCAATGACATGTTGAAAAGTGGCCCCAGCATTACAAAGGCCAAAACAGGAGTGATTGAAGGTGTATGTATAGAAGGTCGTGATGATGATGGTCTTGGGGATGTCTTCTGGGTTCATGGGCACCTGATAATACACCTTCAAGAGGTCAAGCATAGAGAAAATATTTGCTTTGTGCAAGTAAGTCATGTCGGCAATGTTTGGGAGAGGTTACTGATCCGGTTCTGTTTGCATGTTCAGGCACCTGTAATCACCCCACGGGCCCAGAGAGCAAACTTTTTTCAGGATGATGTGTAAGGGTGATGACTCCGGGCTTGAGGGATTTTGGCAAAGACCCATTTCTTTCATTTCGGCAAACGTTAGTTTAGCGGCTACCAATGGATCCGGTGCCAAAAGCCTGAATCTGACGAACACGATAGTCTTGATATGGTGATAGATACCGTGTTTGGCAGGAACCGTGGGCGTTTAAAGAAGTTCTGGAAAGAAAACTTCCAGGTATGACGGGAGAAGGTGGGCATAGGCCTCCATGGGTGTGCTGATGTGGAGAGCGAGGTCGGAGGGGGAGGGTTAAAGAGGTGTCGATGAGTAAGAATCGGCATTGATTTAACTGTCGGTGAGTGACATCAACCAGGAGGTGGAAATGTGAGAGGAAATCTACACCTAGGATTGGCAATGTGATGTCAGTAAAGAGAAACTTCTAATTATATTTGTTGGTGCTTCCAAACGATAATGTGATGATTTTGTAACCGTGGGTGGGTATCGCAGATCCACTGGCAGCTACCAGGCAGACGTCAGCAGACTTAGACAGACTGTTTTGTCCAGGAGAATGGCCCTGGCAGAAGAGAACAGCAAGCACCCGTGTCTACCAAAAAATGCACACTCGTACCTGCATCATGTAAAAAGGACAGCTTAGTGACAGAGGAGGCCACTGCTACCTTCTTACACGTTTTTTGGCCACTGACAATCATTCGCTCATTTCTTTGTAGCAGCCCCAAATCTGGAGTGGTAGTAGCATAACTGCAGCTGATGAGTATCAGTAAGTGGCTGTAGAGGTCACTAGTTGTGGAATGATCGAGTGGTGAGTCGTGGGCAGCTTTGTCGCAGCCTCACCACATCAGGGGTATGCATGTGTGTCCTACCACACTCGTGTCAGCTTTGGTCGATGCTGAAAGGTTGTCCTCTTCATCAGGAGTGGCAGCGTTGATGGAGGTCTTGAAGGTGGTGAAGTGTCTGTCCATAAGGGAGTTGACTTTGGTCATCAGATCCTTCATGGGCAAAATATTGACATCGGGTATGGCAACACGCACAGGTTCTGGTAAGCGTCATACCCAAAGTGCACAAAGTAGGTTCGCCAAACAAGGAGAGCTGCCTGCGGCAGGTTACAGGCAAGCAATACTGGTTACTTTATTGGGGCTATTAAAGCCTTTTGATCCCAAAACAGTTGTTGAGAGGGCTGAAAATGTTTGACTATACGGGTGGCTGGTGATGGCGAGTAATGCTCCAGGAGGTATGTTTTAAGGGCATCATAAACTATTGGGGTGTCCCTTGCTCACAAAACCAATCGGAGATTTCCGGGAAAGTGTCCTAGAGAATTTCCGTGAGAACATAATCTGCTTTGGTGCTTGAGCGAGTCAAGCCTTTGATGCAGAATTGGACCTTTGTGCTCTGAAACCAGGCGAATGCTTCTGTACTGGCGAAGGGCGTTAGTTTCATGGGAGTGGCGTTAATAGGAGAATCAGGGGTGGAGGGCGGCATCATCAAACAGTAAGACACGGTGGCGAGGAGGAAGGTGGGAGGGAGCTGATCACTCCGATGGTCACCAATGTGAGAGTAAACCAAGGGTTATTGCTGAGAGGCGAGGTGAATGGAACTAACTTTATTGCAACAGATAGCAAGTTTATATACAACAGGTTCAGGACAAGGATGCAAAAACTCAAACAAAATAATTCATGAAAAGGCAGGTCGTGTTAACAGTGATGTGTGGTGCAAGATATAAAATAAAAAAAGAAAATACCGTTACAGTGTACGAGCATGTGTGAAACACGTGCTGTTCAAGAGGTTTCGGAAGCCTGAGTACCATAGGAAGGATTGAGAGGTTTAGCATAACTCTCTGACTTATGAGGAAAATCTTGAAGAAAAGTATCTCTTTTAGCCTTCTCTTGCCGTACTCAAGCAACTGCCGTACAGCCAAGATTTACATTCCTTTCAGGGCGATGACTCCTTACTGTCAAGGTTTCTGCAAGAAGGGCACAATGAATGGGGATAAAAAAAGGAGCTGATAACAACTGTTCCACATCAACTGCCAGGAATGCCACGGCAGGACCACAAAGCCACACATGGTTTCTCAATAGTCAAAAGCAACCAATCACACTAAAAAGAAAGAAAGAAAAGTTATAAGCCAAGTTTAGTTGTACCGAGAGTATGACTGTACACCTCTGCGGCTGAAGTCCAAGTGGCTACTCAGTGAGCCCAGGGGGGAGGTGTACTCGGCCACCCTCCTGAAACTACCAATATCTTGTTATACAATCTTAATGGCAGAGATTCCATCTTCGCTGAAATCATACTCCCATTAAAGAACAAGGTTTTGTATCCATGTAGGAACAAATATGAAACAAGTGCTTGCTTACGAACACTTACTTCAGCAAGCAGAGGGATATTAAGGATCCAGGTTACCAGGTAAGTCTTCTATATTTGAATCCATAAGAGCTGACTAGATTATGAAAAGGCAAGGATTTCACAGTAGAAGTGTCGGAAACAGTTTTAGAGTGCAAGGTTCTTAGAGAGGCGATAGACTATGACATGCGCTGTGCACCAACAAAACCCTGACTGGCAAACTAAAATTAGGCAAAATTTGAGAAGTTAGGCTAGCATTTAAAAATAGGCAGGTTAGACTAAAATCTCTGGCTTTATCAGAGAAAAAAGCCCAAAGAGGACAAAGATTATGAAGTTCAACGCTATCAAAGCATAAAACCTTGCTAATGGTTGGCATTTCATTATCATCATCATCTCCTGTGAAGTCAACTAGCCTAGTTTTCTATGGATTATTCCTTGAACTAAAACTTAATTTCCTTTTACACTTGAAAACTGTGATCTGGTCAACAACAATGTGAACAACTTTTACATAAGAGGAACAGTAAAGCCTTTGCACTCCTCACAATACTTATCTAAATCCCAGTACTGCCCTCAGCTGAGAAACAAATACAGTAGAATGAGGATCATGATTGCCTAGAAATAACTCCCTTAAAAATCTACACAGTAATTACAAATCTAGAAAATATCCATCATAATCTCGCGTAGCTTAAATAACTAATTTCAATGGTTTCACAATCTGGAAGTAGGTAACAGAGAGTTGACTTATCAATTCCAAATTGATGAGAAGACTAAAAGACAAAAGTAGGTGGGGACTCCACACGCCAAGGTTATTGCCATGAATTGCTAGATTTTCTCAATACTGAACTAGAACCCTAAGTCTATTGAAAGGAAAGAAACAGTAAATATTTAGTTTTTTTTAGGTAAATGTCAATATAAGCCAAGGTTCGAGAGAGAAGTAATGTGAATATCAGGGAGAGTCATAAAAATAAATTTAATTCCATCTATTAAAAAATCAACATTACAGACCTACAATAATTAAAAATCATGAAATATTAAAAGAAAAAAATGCTGCTTACATTTCTTGTAGGATGATCAAGATGGGATAATTTTGTAGGTAACTGAACTAGAGGTACTTTTTCCTGCTGAGCCTCCTGAAGAATCTGAAGTATATGACTCACGTCTGGACTTCGTACCAGAGCATCATAAACCTCCCTTGAAACAGGAGGACGAAGGCATGACAATATGCACACCTAACTCACCCCAAAGAAATTGTAATGGTTAATAATCCAAATTTGAAATACTGAATGGAAACAATAAAGAAAAAACTATCAAGTGTTGATATGTATGTCATTTAGTAGTACTGTATGAAATTCTCTACAAAAACACTTCCATAATAGAAGGGCTTCCATGGACTGGGAAAAAATAAAAAATTGCTTACCTCCCGATGCAACTGCAGTAATGGTCTTGAAAGGAAGGGTTGCACTCTAGAAACAACTGTTGTTTGTACATCAACTAAAGACAGGGTACGAGAAACAACAGCCGCAAGACCAACAACTGCCTGAAAATAATAATGGCAATGTTGACTATATAAAACAAAATTAAGGCAAGATTACTCAAGGTAACTCAGTATCACTTCTTAACATTTCTATTCGATTCTAGGATTATATAGAAAATACATACTTTAATAGATCACTAAAACATAGAGCAATGCAATACTGAAAATAACAGAAAAGAAAAAACAAAGATGGTTGATATAATTTCTAGGATATTAGTTGCTTTAACCTTTAAAATATTTTCTTAAAAGCACTTTAGACATAAAATCAAAAGCTAATAATATTTAGTACAGTACCTCAACAATTAAATTACAATGATGGCTAACTTTATCTAGTTGGAATAAAATCCACCTCAAACACTTCCCTCCCAAACTAACACTCCTATCAGTATAAACCACTACATTGGTCACAGTCAAATTCATTAAAGTTCTATTTCTTCCATTTCCAGGCACCAAAACTTCTCACGAATGCAAATTGATATAATTCTAATCATATTTAAGATAATCAAAACACTTATACTTAGCACTAAACTTACTGAAGTTTTATTATGAACCATCTGTCTATCTCAAACAGTGATGCAAGAGAAGGCTATAGCAGTATGAAGTGCATTTCTCTAGTTACCCATTAAATAAAGCAAAACAGAATTTTTTTCCTTCAGCAAAAATTTCATGTTATAACAAATTTGGAAATAATTTGTATTTTCTTCTAGCATACAAACCTGAAGCTATTTATAGGGGTACTACTTTTGGCGCAGCTGAAAGACAAGCCATGATAATTTTTAGTGAGGAATAACTACCCCATCTGCTAGTTAGCAGCTGAGGGTTGGGGTGGGGTAGGCTGGGTACCCTGGTCACTCACACCTCTCGGGTGAGAAACCACTTTGCTTAATGGCAGGACTTCTCAGGGGACAGGGTGGCAGGTCAATTTGTATAAATAGCTTCAGGTTTGTATGCTAGAAAATATACAAATTATTTCAAATTTGTTCTTTGTTCCGGCACAAATACAAACCTTCCATTATTTATAAGGGTGACTTACTCTTAGGAGGTAGGAAGCCCTCACCAACTGGCCTTGGTCATGACCCGGGGTCCTCTCTATTTCAATCTGTGATCGATAATAGAAGGAACCCTACCGTCGCTAAAATCAAGTGCCGATATGAGGTAATGCACTAATAGCGGTCTGCAGAAGCTTGTGTGTGAGTGCAACTAACAGTGTGGCTTGTCTTTAACATAGGAACTCGAGTACAAAACCTCGAGTTCTTAAGACTTACCCAATACCCTTCCTCAACAAGGTATTTGGGACAAAGTATTATTCTGTACTTACGAAGCACAAGGTAAATGAGTCTTACCCGCAGCGAGGTGAGGTCAGCTATGCTGAGGCTTGCGAAGCTGTTTTCCCCAAAGGGGAGAAGCTGAAAGGAAAAAAGGAGCCAGTCATTCTTACACATTCATCCCTGACTAACCCGGGTAACCTTAGCCCTCAGCCCTCTGCTACATGTCCATCAAGGAGCCTGAGGTGTTTAGACCATTTGTTGTGCGCCCAACACAGGACCAACGGAAAAAGTCTCAATGTTCCTGTGGGTTATGTCTTTGCAGGTAGTGGGGTGTGAAGGTCGATTGACGCTTCCACACGCCCGGTTGCAGTACCTTCACCACAGAGTAGCTTTCTTGAATGCCAGGGACGTAGCAAGGCCAGTGATGTCATGAGCTCTGAGTCCTAGGATGGAGGAGGGTCTGGACTGAGAGCAAACTAAATAGCCTTCTGATCCAGGAGGAAAAGGAAATCTTTGTGACCCTCCTCTTGACCTCCCCCATACTGGTCAACAGTACTGACACAAAGGGGCGAGCTGGTGTCATTCTCTTAAGGTAACCCCACAGACTTCTCACTGGGCAAAACCCCAGTTGAATTGGGTCTTCGCTTACCGAACGAAGACACTATCCGAAATGGGCCGCACCTAGGGTACAGCACACTCGGATTTTGAGTTTTGGCAATCAACTCAGGGATGCTGCTGAGAATTACTTCTCCCCATCTCCTAAAGTAGGAGATGTCAGAAGACGCATCATACAACTTACTATCTCACTTGGCCGAAGCCAAAGCGAGTGGAAAAGCCGTCTTTCATGTAAGGAAGTAATCTGTTGCCTGGCATAAAGGTTCGTAGAGAGGGGCCTTCAGGAACTGAAAGACTCGAACTGCGTTCCCAGGAGGAGGTTGAGATCCGACGGGGGACAAGTTATCTCAAACTTTGTATGAGTAAAGGCATCGAAGGGAGAGATCCCCCTTCCACGACATCAGTCACAAAGGACCGAACACTTTGCCTGGAAGATTGACGCTGAAAAGCGTCCGAGGTGTTTAGACATCTTTTTCGCAACTTATTGCAAACAGCCTATCTTAGAGAGGTGGTGTAGGACAATTTCCAGGTGTGAAGTCGAAGCCAAGCTACAACTTTGGAAAGTGTTGGGATGTGGCTGCTTAGAAGATCAAGTCATGGAGGAAGTTTCCTCGGAACTCCTTCGTGAGCTGCAGAAGGGTTTTTGCCCAGTGAAGAGTCTGTGGTGTTACCTTAAGAGACCGACACCAGCTCGGCCCCGTGTGTCAGTATTGTTGACCAGCATAGGAGAGGTCAAGAGGAGGGTCACAAGAATTTCCTTTTCCTCCTGGATCAGGAGGCTATTTAGTTTGCTCTCAATCCAGGCCCTCCTCCATCCTAGGACCCAAAGCTCATGACGTAAGTGGTGTTGCTACGTCCCTGGCATTCAAGAAAGCTACTCTGTGGTGAAGGTACTGCAATCGGGCATGTGGAAGCTTCAATCGACCTTCACTGCCCACTACCTGCAAAGACGTAACCCACAGGAACATGGAGACCTTTTCAGTTGGTCATGTGGGGGCCGCACAACCATTCTGCGTGATGCCATAGCGAAGCTATTGGAGTCCTTGATAAGTTGTTGCTCATCCTGACTTGGCTGAGGACTTTCTCACCAGACGGAACGGGGGAAAGAGCGTACACCTCTAAGCTGTCCCACCGATCTTGGAATACATCTTGCTCGAGAGCGTGGTGTTCAAGGACTGGATAATTGTCGAGAGGGAGCCTGAAGTTCAGGGCCGTTATGAGCAGGACCAAAGTCAGAGAACCCCACAAAGTTAAGCCTTTGTTGGCTACAAGATGATTCAAAGACAATAGAAGACCACTATCTGAGTGGTCCTGCTCAGATTATCTGCAACCACATTCCTGTTACCCGGAATGATGCAAGCGGAGGGGGGCACCTAGCTGTCCTAAGTCCATCTGAGGCTTCCTACTGCTTGATGGTTCTCTAAGAGAGATGAATGCTGGTATCTTTCTGATTCGGGCCAACATACGAAGATGGAAAGGTGCAGCATATGTGGCCCACTTCTTTTGATGCATCCGAAGAGAGCATCAGTTCCAGAGAGGAGATGAAAAGATTGGCCTCTTTATGGAGGCTCTCGTCTGCCACCCACCATCTGTGGTTCATCCAGAGGGGGGGGGGGGGAGATTGCATAGCCAGAAAAACATCGAGATGTCAAGACGTGAAACTATTTGCACATTCCTGTAATGAAGGGGAGGATCCTGTCCTCCCTCCAATTGCCACCAATCTAATGCGAGTTGTCTGAATAAGACGGATACAAAATGTTACACCAGATAGCCAATACAGCGTCCCTAAGGGATCGTCGTGACGAAAACCCGAAGGAACTCTGGTCACTCATTCCTGATGGAATCCTTAGGAATCATGTCGTGTGAACCCACAGGGGTTCACGCGACCAGAAGCATGCCCAGAACCCAAAGGAATTATGTCATTGTTACCTGTAGGGAGAAGGAAACCCTTATGCCTTATTTTATGTTTGGGTTCCCCCAGGTCTCTCAGTGTGAGGCACCTCGTATATCCACCAGAGAGTTGCTAATGCATCTTCCGGTGTATTTTGCATCTTCCAGTCTTGGATGGTCTGGGATGCATCTTAGGTATTTATCGGGCTTATTCTTAAACATATCTACGCTTACTCCTGATATGTTTCTTAGATGAGCTGGCAGCACATTAAATAGTCGCTGCATTATCGATGCTGGTGCGTAGTGGATTGATGTCCTGTGAGCCTTCCTTAGTTTTCCTGGTATATTTTTTGGCACTATTAATCTACCTCGGCTTGTTCTTTCTGATATTTTTAGCTCCATGATGTTTTCAGTAATTCCTTCTATTTGCTTCCATGCTTGTATTATCATGTAGCATTCTCTTCTCCTTTCCAGACTGTATAGTTTTAAAAATTGCAGTCTTTCCCAGTAGTCAAGGTCCTTAACTTCTTCTATTCTAGCAGTATAGGACCTTTGTACACTCTCTATTTGTGCAATATCCTTTTGGTAGTGTGGGTACCATATCACATTGCAGTACTCGAGTGTACTACATACATAAGTTTTGTAAAGCATAATCATGTGTTCAACTTTTCTTGTTTTAAAGTGTCTGAATAACATTCCCATTTTTGCTTTACATTTAGCCAACAGTGTTGCTATTTGGTCGTTGCATAACATATTCCTATTTAACATTACACCAAGATCTTTAATTGCTTCCTTGTTTGTGATTGTCTCGTTATTAGGTCCCTTGTATGCATATACCATTCCTTCTCTGTTTCCATAATTTATTGATCCAAATTTATAGGAGTTAAATACCATCCTATTTATCTCCGCCCATTCATATATTTTGATTAGATCTCTTTTTAGTGAGTTCCTATCTTCATCACAAGTAATTTCTCTACTTATTCTTGTGTCATCGGCGAAACTTCTCACTACAGAGTTTTCAACATCACAGTCTATGTCTGAGATCATAATAACAAATAGCAGTGCAGCTAATACCGTACCTTGTGGCACGCCAGATATTACCTGAGCCTCATCTGATTTCTCATCATTTGCAACCACTATCTGTTTTCTGTTTTGCAGGAATTCTTTTACCCATTTTCCTATCTTTCCCACAATATTATGCTTTCTCATTTTTTTCTCTAATATATTATGGTCTACCTTGTCAAAGGCTTTTGCAAAATCTAGATAGATCACAACTGTGTCTTTTTCATTTATCATATTTTTGTATATGTTTTCCTAGTGTGTTATCAGTTTGGTTTGTGTACTTTTTCCGGGCACAAAACCGTGTTGACCTATATCAAACAAATTATTTTTAACCAAATAATTCATTATTTTCTTTTTTATTACCCTCTCATACACTTTCATAATATGTGATGTTAGACTAACAGGTCTATAATTGCTTGCCTCTAGTCTTGATCCACTTTTGAAGATAGGGGTTATATAAGCTAATTTATGTTTAACATATATCTCGCTCATATCTACACTTTGTCTTAGCAGTATTGCAAGCGGCTTCGCGATAGTGTTTGCAGTTTTTTTTTTACAAAATCGCTGGAACTCCATCTGGTCCGGCGTGTCGTCAAACCCACAGGGTTCAGGCGACCAGGGATGACAAGAACCCGTAGGAACACAGTCATCGTTACCTAGAGGGAGAAGGCATCCCTCAGGCAACGTGTCGTGTGAACCCTAAACTGAGTTCACCTGACGAGAATCTAAAGATTCTCTGCTATGTGAGTCGACCAACTCAGCATAACCGCAGTCACGAGAGCCCGTGGGTTCAGCGTGACAAGAGTCCGAAAACTATCTGTCCTGACAGCATGACTGCACCAACCCAAACGATTCGCGTGGCAAGGAGAGGATTCCCAGCTACGTAACCCTGAAGGTCCAGTGTAGCGGCCGGAATGAGAGCCCGCAGACTCAGTGTAGCTGGTGTTGTGAGACCCCGAAGGTTCAGCGTAGCTTCGGTACGAGAGCCCACAGGCTTAGTGTAAACGGTGTTGCGAGACCTCGAAGGATCAGCGCAACGGCCTCTCACGAGCCCGAAGGCTCAGCGTGACGAGAGGCACGAGAGCCCAAGGACTCAGTGTAACAAGGGTTGCAAGACCCCAAAGGGTCAACATAACGGGAAACCAAGGTTTCCCTATCACGAGAGCCCGAAGGCTCAGTGTAACCAGGGTTGTAAGACCACGGATGGTCAGCGCAACAGGAAACCGAGGCTCCCTGCCACGAGATCCCGAAGGCTCAGCCTGACGAGAGGCACGAGAACCCCTGGCCTAAGCGTAACCAGGGTTGCGAGACCCCAAAGGCTCAATACAATGGGAAACAGCGGTTTCCCTGTCACGAGAACCTGAAGGATCAAAGTGACAAGACGCACAAGAGCCCGGGGGCTCAGCGTAACCAAGGTTACGAGACCCCGAAGGGTCAATGTAACAGGAGACAGAGATCTGCCTGCCATGAGAACCCGAAATTTCAGCGTGACTGATGGCACGAGCGATCGAAGGCTCAACGTAACCATCGTTACGACAGCCCCCCCGGCTCAACGTAACCATCATTTTTCCCAAAAGAGGGAATGTTGCTGAACGGCTGAAGAAGGGAAGCTTTCCCTCAGAAGGGGGGAGCAGCCCAACTCCGGGGAAGGTAAGGTACTCCAACCCCTGGAGGCGAACCTCCTGGCAGCACTCTATGCTTCCCATCAACAAGCCTTGTTCAAGTTGAAGGTCAGCAACGAGTGCTACCTTGTAAGGTAAGCAGCTCACGAGCTGCCACAGGTAACGCAGGACAGTGACCAGAACGGCCGAATTCATCAGCCTTGCTTTCTACGTCGGCTGCTATCTGTAGAAAAAATTAAAAGTTGTGACGAAATACAATTCATAACTCCGCTGCATGAAGTGAACTATTCGGGGAATAAGTCACCCTTCCTTGTAAGAGAATTCCTCAAAAGGGAGCTGACAAATTAGTTAAGCAATCGCCCTGCCAGCCGAGGAAGGGCGTTGGCCCATCACCGGCAAGGGGAGCGGAAAGAGAGTTGAAGTTAAAATTATAAGCAGTTATAACCGGGATTGCTATATCTGAGGATGGTAAGGTTTGAGAGGTGATCATCCTGACACCTCGTTAATCAGTAGCATAACCATGTCGGAGAGTCAACGGCTAATGCAAGGTGGAAAGTGAGTGAAGAATACTAACATGACACTGGTTAGGCCACTTATTAGCAACAGATTTGTGAATATACACACTGTGGATTTACCCAGACCCCATCTTCCTTCATAAAGAGAATGGGGACGTAACCAAAGATATCACCATATATAATAGCTAAGGAGCTACTTGAGGCTTACCTGCAGTATAATTGCGATCCCGCTGATAGGGAATATGGACGCAGTGCCCTAAGAGAGGAGATGAAGAAAAGAAGAGGCCAGTCATTCTTTCCATTTATCTCTGACTAAATCTGTTATCTTAGTCCTCAACTAACTGCTAATAGTCCTGTGAGGGGACAAAGGTAGCTATACCACTTGCTGAGCAGCCATCACAGGTCATAGAGAAAAAGTATCTATGTACCTGGGTGTTATGTTTTGCAGGTAGTGGCCGGTGAAGGTGGTCTGTCGCCTCCATACACCCGTCTGCATCTGTGTCACAGAAAGATTCTGAATGCCAGGGATTTGCTTATTCCTCTGACATCATGAGGTCTGGGTCTTGCTCTTCCTTATCAGGAAGGAAATGGATTAATAACACTGCCAATGACCATTCTAATCCAGGAGGAGATTATATTTTTTGTGATCTTCCTTTTAACACTGCCTGTACTGACAAAAAAATTTTGTATGAGGGCGAGTTCCTCTTGTATTTGAGATAGTGCCTCAGTACTACAGCGTGCAGGTGACAAGTTGCGCTGGTACTTCTGAGCCGCCTGGGGATATGAACTCTCAGGTGGAGGTAATATGTCGTAACCTGTCCTTCAATGGGAACTCTAAAATCCCAAGAATGGCCACAGGAAATTTGAGCGTCATGTGATGCAGATTCACCAGGAGAGGAAGGGTTTGCTGCCTCGCTAAGGGAGACGTTAAGAACTTCATGACCCGAGGGGTAAACGGCCATCCCTCTTGCTCGATCCAAAGAGACTATGGGGAGAGTAACAGGAGAAGGAGGATGTCATCGGGACTTCTTCGACTTTGAGGAAGACCCTGAAGGCAAAGAATACCTTTTGGACATTCTCCTCCTCCAGCCATACTGCTCCACTGGGAAGCTGACCACCACGACACTCGTCGCAGGGAAACGCCTTCAAGCAAGTGTTCTTTGTATGAAGGACAAAGCCAGTGAGAATTTGACTCCAACACTGATATAAACATGCCCCTCTGCTATGACAGGACACACCCGCATGTCAGCAACCTCAAGGTTAACCAATCACGATTACAAAGAAGGAAAATTACTGGTCTTTATTAAAAAAGCCACTTCCTGAAGCATGGAAGAGAACATATGCTCTCAACCATGGCACAAATTAAAGTGGGTTTGTTGTGAGTGAGCAGGGTGGAGGGCAGTGCTTCCCCAATACCGCTGGTAACAACCTTGTTAAAAGTTTTTAAAGCCATGTTCCAGCTTACGCTAATTTCTATCTCCTATGTAAGAACAAGGATCTGTGTTCATGTGAGAATAAAAACATCTTATCTTTATGGTCTACTATCACTGGGAAACATGCAATTTTAGAAATTTTGCCTATTAGTACCATCATCTCTATAAGTTATGGAAGATTTATATGCAATACCTATGGTAGTTTCATCAATGAATATTGCTTATGAGAGATGTTAAAACAATGTGGTGGACTAAGTTCGACAAAAATACTGTACAGTACATAGTTTCATGTTCAGTCTTAATCTTCGTAATAAAACAGCACAAAAACTATTAGTTGCTCAAAGTTTGGAAATTATGATAATCTTTTATTCATTTGGAATTGGTTGGGGTTGTAAAAGAAGCATTGTGTAAGTTCATTATGAAAAGTAATGATTTAAAATAAAATCAGTTCATTTTAAGGACTAATTAAAATTCATCACCGAAGCCAAGTACATTGATTTCATTCAATGCGAGTGTATACAAAGGTAAACCTGATAATAAACAGCCCTAAAACTAAGTTTTCCTAATTGTAGATAAAATACATATACACAGAGCAAAACAATTTCAGTGTAAAAGTCATAAGAACAAAGAAAAAATAAAAACTAACTTGTCTGATCCAGAGGTTGGGATGTATTAATAATGGCGCAGTGTGCGATAACAAATCCCACTGCATATACGGTGGAAACAGGCCTAATTCAGTCAATGACACCATGCCATCAATAGCTGCAACTACAACAGACTCTTCTGCATCGCTTAGGCCCTGTTATGGAACAAAATATGTTACCATTGCAACAGCAACTACGAGTGGCCTACATATTTCATAAAAAATAGTAAAATAAAAAAAATTGTTTAAAAATCTTCATTTATAACAATGGTATTCACCTAATATTATTCCTAATTTTGCAGATATCTTTTAAATATCTCATGTAAATGCAAACACTGAAAAACAATTTTATCAAGTTGTAATATGGATCATGAGTGTAGTATTGAAATAAAATATTTTAAAATAAACTTTCCCTTTCATAACTTACTAATTTGAAAAAATATGTAGTTATTAATAACTGTTAATATATTTTTTTAATGATTGTAAATTGCTCTACTTATCATTCATTCAATTGTATCATAATTTGTTTCAGGTTTGTACAGTAGGGAATCTTTAGACAGTACAGTAGTTGAAAAACAGATTGCGATCATTTTCGTGTTTTTAATAGAGAGAACGATAAGGAGCCCTAAATCATCATATAGTACTTTTAAGGCATTCTGATTAGATATTTGATTATCCACAATGAATTGAGAGCCTCTTCCCCCAATAATAGAAGTGATAGGAGAAAAGTCGACAAAAGCCACTAACAAATACTGCTCACTGGCATTAAGTCATCAGTATATCGTGACGTGTATCCGAATATATGTGCAAGTGACTGAAATGCTACCAGACTTATCTCATATCATGAAGGACTTTTTAATGCAAGTTAATTGTGAAAAAAAGTTTAAAAAGAATACAAATTATTTAAATTTTTCTTTAAATGATAATTTCAATATTTCTTTTTCTTTATTAATTTTTGTAGCTCTTATCTCAAAATTCCTTTGTCACATGACCCCTTTCTTTGTTTCTACAGAGTAATGGCACCCTGCACCCAGAAGGGATCTGTTCTAGAAATTTGTCTTAGATTAACTTTGCTGAATTGCTACTGCACTAACTGTTTCTTGTACTAAACCCTCGAGTCTCTCACTCTCTCATATCTGGTCTTGTCCCAAAGGTTTCCTGATTGCATCTTTCACCAAACGATTACCCCCGTCATTTCACTTAATGGACAAACACAGACCTTCTGTTTGCTAGTGTGCCCACGTACATAGACAAGTTTGTGCTATTTCACTCTTGGGGCTCAAATGTTGTGAAAAGTTGTCCTCAAAATAAAGAAAAAAAAAGGGTTTGTTGACCCAGGACACTTCACAGACAGTAAGCACACCTTTCAGTGAAATTAGAGTAGAGGCTGAATTCCCCTTATCCTGTTATTTTTTTTGTGTGCCCAGAATCCCTGACAGACCTTTCCCTGTTATAGAGTGGGTGCCTCTTTATATATAGTGAGAAACTGTCCCAGTATTAGGATCATATATTAGGTCCCAGAAACAAGTGACCGCAAAGTGAAGTAAAACATGTCAATGTGGCTGTGAACTTTAATGACAGGCAATATCCAGACCCTGCTGACTTACTGTGTGGATAAGATATATAGTACTAATGATTTTTTTTAAGTATTGCAAAACGAGGATAATGCAAAATTTACTTAATTGAGTGTGCCAGGGAATTTGAGCTTGTGATGATATTTGTAGCGGAAGCTGGGAACAAAACCCAAGAGAGCCATTTACAAATTGTATATATCAAGATTAAAATGTTTTATATAAAGTAAATTACTAATAAATGCACTTAGCTACAAATGATACGAGACCGACTTTGCAGTGTAATTGCCCATAATTTTGCAAATACATACATGTGTAAGTTTATGCTTAAAAAGTGTATATTGAAATTCAAGTAGGTTTTCACAATTCCCTCTGATTAGATCCACCTTTATTAACTAAGAGTTCATGAATTGAATCTGGCAGGTTGGGCAGACAGTTTATTATAATTATATAGTTTTCATGCTTTGTAAAAACGAAGCCTTTCAGCCATTCCTTTATAGTTTTTAAAAAGTTTTAATGATGTATATATTATGGAGTACAGTATTTGGTATGCAAATTGTTGCCGTAACAAGATTCTCCTTGTAAGTGTTCAATAAGCTGAATTTCCAATTTTAGTGCTGTGGTTATTTTCCCCTTGTTGTGAAAAAAAAGATTCATTATTCAATCATAGATAAACACTTTTGAGAGTTATGGTCTCAATACAGTACAGTACAAGAATGCTTACTCGTAGATTTGGTCCTGATGAAGTCGATTTGTTAATATGGAATCATGATTTTTTTCAACCGTGATATTTTTTCCTAATTACTGTCTTTAGTTTTCCATTCAGAAATAAGAATTTTTTTTCATTTTTGTAGATAGTAGCAAACGTTTCTTTTCCCTACATAACCTGACCCCTCCTTAGCCATCAATTTAGAATTTGTCATTGCTTCCTTTCTAAAATATAATCTGAGATTCAAGCTATTTCTTATATATATATACTGTTAATTTTCCCTGAAATTAAACCATCGATCATACTACCTGCTTTTTCGGCAAACTCAAGACAAGAAAAGATGATAGGAAGTTCAGCGGTTATAGCTGGATCCCCTTGCCCAGTATAAAATCAAGGGGTGGTGCTCAGTGCCCAGTTCTTGATTTTTTACTTTTTGCCCAGATCTAAGGGTATTCCATCAAATTTTTGTGTAGAGAAAAGTTGGGGTGTTGTCGGCATTCAGACACTAGGCAGTCTGCGTGCTATGTCTGGACACAGTCCGTAAGCTACTAAATTGTTATGCGACACGTATGTGGAAAAGTTGTCGTTCAGTCCATGCTGCCTTATTAGAAAATAAAGATAAACTTGTTTTTCCATTCCTTAGAGATATTGACAAACTTGTGGTAATGTAAGAAGTAAATGCAGCATATTCTTTTCTGCATATTGTGATAACAAGAAAGATATAGTTAAAACTTGTGTTGGTGTAAAAGTAAATGCAGCATATTTTTCTCTGCATATTGTGATAACCAAGGCTTGGGGTTTGCTTTAAATCACAGTCTTTGGTCTTCATCAGTGTTTAATGGTATGCTAGTTTTTTTTTTAAGGTAAATATTGCTATATTAACTATTGATGTGTAACCAAGTACCGGTAGTTATTTTCATCCTTTCTATTTTTTTTTTTATCAGTGACTTCTTGAAGATTATAGGGATGCTAGTTTTTTCTCTATTATTTACTTTACAAAATATTTCTTTATGTTTTTTATTTTATTTGCATAAGTACATTCTGATATCTAATAACTTTTTTAAGTCTATGATCTCATATTTTGCTATTTAATGCTCTGAAACTAACAGAAAAAAATTAACCTGAGCTTCATTTGCTTGTAGGGCCACTCCTGTACAGAACCAAAGTAAGAAGTGGTGCCCATTTATTATAGTGCTCCCTAGGGTCAGTTAGCATTGGGTTACTTGGATTTGGGGTCGTTAACCCGATAGTATGTCTGTATACTATACCTGGCTGCAGATTGCTAGCTATAACAAAGTACTGTATATTAGACTTTCCTAAAATGCAAAGGGAAGTGTACAATATATCAGTCTATGGAAATACTAGTTCAGTTTACTTTAAACTCTCATTTCATTATTTTTTCAATAAAGCTAGTAATACTGTATAGACTTACAAGAAAGCTTCTTAAAACTCTTGCCATAATTTGTAGTAAAAGCCGTCTATAATCACTTCACTAATTATGACAACAACATAACCAAAATATACCTGTAACAAAAGTGGCTTCAATATGTCTGCACTATGACAACCAATATATGCTGCTACTCCCACAATACTGGTAAAAAAGGACATCCGCAAGTGACGGTCATGCTTGTCATTCAAAAATGTTATCATGTGAGATAACAGTACATCATTTGCTGGAAAAGAAATTAAAATATTAATAGAAAAGATATCTCAAAATGGATACAAAGCTGTTTGTCAATGCTCATTCATGAAAATTAAACACAAACTTGAATCGTGCCCTAAACGGTCACAATTGTGCGAGGAATTTATATGCGCTCAGATAAGTACATTTATTCTCCTAAATCTAAATAGCATTCTGAAATGGCAGCATCCTACTATCCTGCTGGTTAGCTGTATGCACTGGAGCACTGGCCTCACCACCCCTTTTGTAAAGGGGTAATGAAAATATTTAAAATGCCCTTTTAATGAATTTCAACCTACACTTATATAATGTAAAGGAAATCAGGCAGATATGAGAAGGAAAATCATATATGATTAAAAGTCATGAATGGGATGGAAAATGAAGCCCAAAACATGGATACATGCCAGGACTATATTGTCTATGCCTTCTCATGGAATACTGTAAAAAAAATAATAAATTAAGGGAATATCATTAAAAACTTCCATTTAAATGTAAAAAAAAATGAATAAAAAGTCATCAGGTTATTGACCTAGTGTCATGGCCAAAATCGGTTACGATATAACCAATATAATATTATTTTCATATTTGAATAATTTTTTCTTACAGTCATTTTTGGGACTATAAATTAATAAAATAAATTACAGTAATACCATATATATTTGTGTAAGACTTGCAATCTCGCATACTATTATTATTATTAATTACTAAGCTACAACCCTAGTTGGAAAAGCAGGATGATATAAGAACAGGGCCCCAACAGGAAAAATAGCCCAGTGAGGAGAGGAAACAAGGAAAAATAAAATACTTTAAGAACAGTAACCACATTAAAATAAATATTTCCTATAAAAACTATAAATAATTTAACAAAACAAGGTGGAAGAGATATTAGATAGAATAGTGTGCCCGAGTGTACCCTCAAGCAAGGTACAGTGTAAGAACATGGTACAGAAGCTACGGCACTACCCAAGACCAGAGAACAATTGTTTGATTTTGGAGAGTCCTTATCCTAGAAGAGCTACTTACCATAGCTAAAGTGTCTCTTCTACCCTTACCAAGAGGAAAGTATCCACTGAACAATTATAGTGCAGTAGTTAACCCCTTGGGTGAAGAAAAATTGTTTGGCAATCTTAGTGTTGTCTGGTGTATGAGGACAAAGGAAAATCTATAAAGAATAGGCCAGACTATTCGGTGTATATGTAGGCAAAGGGAAAGAATTGTAACCAGAGAGAAGGATCAAATGTAATACTACTGTCTAGAAAGTCAAAGGACCCCATAACTCTCTAGTGGTAGTATCTCAATGGATGGCTGGTTCCCTGGCCAATCTACTACCTACCTATTGTGCCAGCACCAAATTTTCACCCATAAGAATAAATTCAATCATATATCTCCTGTATCATGCTATTTCTTTTTTTAGACCAAATTATAATAAAATAACCTAATTTTCTTCCCCTTATTTTCAAGAAGTTAAAAGAGCAAAAGACAATGAAGGACAAAAGTATCGTCAGTAACACACGGCTATAAATAACTGAAAAAAACAGCTGTTTGCTTGCATTTCAAGTTTCATACAATATTAAACAATTACTATATTTTCTACAAATGACATTAAGTATATAAATGATATATTATTACATTATACCTTTTTCAGTTTATGAAGAAGTAAACCATTTTGCACAAAAACCATCCTAAAGAATTGGAAGAAAAATTCAATGATTTTTACGATTTGTAATTAATCATTATAAAGGTAGAGGCCATAAAATTATTGTGCATCGGCAACACGGATGAGACACCTCTAAACTTCAATATACCATTAAAATTGACAGTATGACAAATTTGGAAATAATAAAATACAAATATGTACTTATTTATGTGGATTATCTTTCGGCAAAGGTGGAAGGTAGCCAATAGACTAAAATGTGCGAGATGGCAACCCTACCTAACCACTTTAGTGGGTAGGTAGGGGTGGGTAAGCCAGCCACCTATCTCCACTCACAGTTTAGAGCTGCCTAACTTTTCAATTGCACACAGAACTTCAGGGGGACAGGTGATGGCGGGACAATTTATATAAATAACTACATTTGTATTAGTTAAGGAAAAATACTAATTTCCAAATTTGTTATTGGTTCCTTCACTAACAAACTTTACATTATTTATATGGATGACTCACTCTTAGGTGGGTGGAAGTCCTTCTAGCTTGGTCATTGACCCAGGTTTTCCTAGTACAGTATTCTACTGTATCCAAGGATAAACCTTGACACCTTGCTAATAAGTTCACAGTGCGGTGTCATTGCGGCCTGAGCAATCTGCGTGGTAGTGTAAATAGCATATGAACATTTAGGTATCAGTATTCGAGTTCTTAAACAGGAATATTACATATGTAGACATTTCCCACTGTTTACCTCTCAGCAAACATTGGAGACGTGAACAAGTATGATTATTGTCTAAACTAGGATACACAAGGGAAATGGTTCTCACCTGCAAAGGTTGAAGCCAGTTTGCAGAGGAACCCTAGGTACTGTTCCCCAAGAGAGGGGAAGATGAAGAAAGGAAAAGCCAGACACACTTTCATTCATCCCGCCAGACACACTTTCATTCAATCCAGACTTAACCTGGGTAACCAATGCCCACAACCAATTGCTACTTGTCCAACAAGGAGCCCGAGGTATCTTAAACCCCTTGTTGTGCAGCCACCACAGGGCCGATAGAGAACGTATCGAGCCTCCTGTGGGTCACGTCTTTGAGATAGTGGGCAGTGAAGGTTGTTTGACCGTTCCACACACCTGCTTGCAGAACTTGAGACTGAAAAGTTGCGTTTAAAAGCCAGTAACGTACTGATGCCCGACATCATGAGCTCTAGGTCTTCGAGCTTGAAGAGGGTCATGTTAGAGGGCATAGTCTAAGAATTTGCAGATCCAAGAAGAAAAAGTGTTCTTGGTGATCCTCCTCTTAATTCTGCCTGAGCTAACAAATAAGGCTGAAAGCTTGGGTCTTTTTGCGACAGAGCATTTAAGGTAATATCTCAAACTCCTCTCTGGGCAGAATAACAACTGATCTGGGTCACTGGTTGCAGAACGTATACTCTTAATCTGAAAGGGCTTGAATCTATGGTCCAGTACCCCCGGATTTTGAGTCTTAGCAATAAACTCAGGGACGAAGCAGTGTCACCTACCCCCATACCCTTGAATGGGCGATGTCATACAAGAGACCATGTAGTTCACCGACTCTCTTCACAGAAGCTAAAGTGAGTAGGAAACCAGTCTTCAGAGTCAGATTACAGTCTGTTGCATGGCATAGTGGTTCGTAAGGAGGACCCTTAAGGGATCTCAAAACGCAAACAACGTTCCAAAGAAGAGGTCTAATCTCCGACCGGGGGACAAGTGATTTCATGACTCCGTATGAGTAAGGAAAGCTCCACCGAAGAGTAAAGGTCCACTCCATTCAATCTAAATGCTAGGCTTAAGGCTGAGCAATAGCCTTTTATCGCATAGACTGAAAGAAGTTTTTCCTCTTGAAGGTATACAAGGAACTCCGCTATTACTGGAAGAGTGGACTTGAGGGGCAAGATATCCCTTCCATGACACCAACCACAGAAGACTGTTCACTTAGCCCGGTATGCTGCTGTTGAAGAATTTCGCAAACGTTTCGACATTATTTTTACAACTTGTGAAAAGCCTCTCTGTGAGAGGAGACGGTTGATAGTCTCCAGGCGTGAAGTTGAAGATAATGGACATTCTTGAGAAAGATGTTGACGTGTGTTTGTTCAAGCATATCTGGTAGTGGAGGAAGTTCTTTTGGGTGATCTACTACCATTTGCAGAAGGTCTGGGAACCATTCTGCATGATGCAATAGCAGAGCTAGGAGGATCATCGTTAGAATTGTGGATCCTTGGTAGTGTTGAACAGTCTTCTCATCAGACAAAACTGGAAAAGGCATACACGTCTATGTTGTCCCACCGTTGTTGGAATGCATTCTGCCATAGAGCCTGAGGATTGGGGAACAGTACAGCAGGAGGCTGAAGTTCAGGGACATTGTAAACAGGTCCACAGTCGGGGAATCCCACAAAGTCAGGGCTTTGTTGGCTATCAGAGGATCCAAAGGCAATTCATAGCTCACTATCAGAGTCGCTCTGCTCAAGTTGTCCGCGAGCACATTCCTCTTGCCCAGAATGAAGCAAGCTGATAGCATTACTGAATGATCTTCTGACCATCTTAGAATCTCTATTGCAAGATGGCATAGAAGTTGTGAAAAGGTACCGCCTTGTTTCTTTATGTAACCCACCACTGCACTGTGGTTTTGTTGCTCATCAACACCACAAAGTGACCAGCCAGCAATTGTTGGAACTGTTGGAGAGCTAGGAATGCTGCTCTCATCTAAAAGATTTATGTACCGATACCTTTCGGATTCGGACCAACAGCCTGATGCAGTATAATGCAGCAAGTAGGGCCCCCATCATTCTTTTGATGCGTCTGTAATAAGCAACAAGTTCAGAGGAAGGACGAGAAGATCTAGACCTCTGGGGAGATTCTCCTCTGCCACCCACCACTGAAGATCCGTTACTTGATCCTGGCCTATTGGCACTAGAGTGTCCAGGGTTTGGGTGTGTTGATCCCATAAGGACTTTAGATGCCATTGAAGGGATCTCATCCTGAGGTGGCTGTTGGGAACAATACGAATCAGTGAGGTTATATGACCTATGAGGCACAACCACTGTTGGACTGGCATATTTTCTCGACTGAGGAAGGGGCAAGCCACTTTTCTCAGCCTGTGTACTCTGTCGTCTGATGGAGACTTTTTGGAGGTCGGTGTCCATGATCATACCTAGTTAAACCAGTCTTTGTGATGGAAGCAGAGATGACTTCTTGAGATTTATCATGAACTCCAGATCCTGATAAAACTTGACGAGCATGTCCCAATAATGAAGAGGGGTCATTTTCGAGTCTGCCAGAACTAGCCAGTCACCTAGCTATCTTAACCCTTTTACCTCCAAAGGACGTACTGGTACGTTTCACAAAACTCATCCCTTTACCCCCATGGACGTACCAGTAAGTCCTTGCAAAAAAATGCTATAAAATTTTTTTTTTTCATATTTCTAATAATTTTTTGAGAAAATTCAAGCATTTTCCAAGAGAATGAGACTAACCTGACCTCTCTATGACAAAAACTAAGGCTGTTAGAGCAATTTAAAAAATATATACTGCAAAATGTGCTGGGGAAAAAATAACCCCTTGGGGGTTAAGGGTTGGAAATTTCCAAAGAGCCTGGGGGTAAAAGGGTTAAGAGATGAATGCTGTTCTTGTGAGCCCATGACAACACTAGGAAAACACCTTGGTGAAGACCTGGGGTGCTGTCAAGAGACCGAAAGAGAACTTTGAACTGGTAGTCTTTCCTCGTGTATGAACCCGAGATACTTCCTTGAAGACACTTGGATTGGGATCTGGGGGTATGCGTCTTGGAGATCCAATGTGCTCATGAAGTCCTTCAGTCTTACGGCTTGAATGACCGTGTTCGCCGTCTGCATCCTGAACAGAGTTTGAAGGACAAACTTGTTCATGGGCGAGAGATCTATGACTGGTCTCCTGCCTTCAGACCCATCTTTCACAAGAAAGAGTTGACTGTAGAAGCCTGGGGACCTGTCTAAGACCTCTTGGAGAGCGCCCTTTTTCAGCATGGTTTGGACTTTGGCCCAGAGGGCAAGGTCGTTTATGGATCCCTTCATATAGGAGCTTACATGAATTGGATCCCGAATCAGACAAGGGAGAAATTGTATGAAGGGGACGCGATACCCTACACCAACCACTGCGATCATCCAGGGATCAGCTCCGTAATGCTGCCAGCTCTGCCAGAGGCATTGCAGGCATCCTCTCACTGGTGGACTGATGAGAGGATTGCCCTCCCTAGCAGGAGCGGGGTAGCCCACTATCCCATTCACTCATACACTAGTGTTGTCTCTTTAATTTTTAGTTTTACATCATTAGGAAAAATACAAATTACTTCCAAATTAGTTATTTGTTCCGACACTAAATACAAATCCTTTCGCAATTTATAGGGATTGACTCACCCTTTAGGAAGGTGGAAGTCGGAACTAACTGGCTTGGTTTTTTACATGGGGTTTTTCCGTACATAACAGAAAAAACCCTGACATCTTGCTAAGTTCTGTGCAATGCACGGGTAGATGCCTGAGCAATTTGTGAGCTTTTAATACTAACAATGTGACTGGTTTAACTAATAATGTGACTGGTCAAGGCCAGAGTTCCCAGAAACATAGGAATCTTTAGAAGTAACCATGGACATTATCAAATCCAACCTCGCTAGGAGGTATAGGAACGTAACAAGTATTATATCTATTCTAGGTTACATATGGGAAATGGTTTTACCTCCAGACAGGTGAGGCCAGCTTGCAGAGGACCATGGGTGCTGTTCCCCAAGAAAGGGGAAGATGAAAGAAAGAAAGAGCCTGAAATTCTTCACATTCATTCCAGACTAATCCCAGGTAACCTTTACCCTCAACCATCTGCTACTTCTCCATCAGGGAACCTTTAGTATTTATAAACCACTTGCTGTGCAACCACCACAGGACCAATGGAGAATGTCTCCACATTCCTTTGGGCCACGTCTTGGAAGTAGTGAGCGGTGAAGGTCGTTTCAAGCTTCCTCATGCCAGCTTGTAGTACCTGCATCACAGTAGTTCTTCCTGAACACTAGGGTCGTACTAATGCTCCTAACATCATGAGCTCTGGGTCGTAAAGTTGGAGAAGGATCGTGATTCATAGACCTTGCAAATCCAAACCGAGATGTTATTCTTTGTGATCCTCCTCTTGACCTTCCCTCTGCTAACGAAGAGTGCTGACACTCGGAAGCAAGCTGTAGCAATTCTTTTGAAGTAATACCTCAAACTCCTCACTGGACAAAATAACAGTTGATCAGGATCATTGGTTACAGAATAAAGAATCTCAATCCAGAAGGGCCTGAAACTACAATCCGCTACTCCTGGATATTGAGTCTTGGTGATGAACTCGGGGAGGAAGCCAAGTAATATCTCTGCCCATCCTCTTGAATTGGCAACTTCACTAACCCTTTTGGCCGAAGCCAAGGCGAGTAGGAATACTGTCTACAAAGTGAGGTGGTGATATGTTGCCTGGCGTAATGGTTCGTAGGGAGCACCTTTCAGGGCTCGTAGGACTCAAACCATGTTCCATGGAGGTGGTCTAACTTCCGACTGAAGGCAGGAAATCTCAAAACTCTGTATGAGGAGAGACAACTCCAACGAAGAGGAAATATTAACTCCCTCAAGTCTAAAGGCAAGGTTTAAGGGTGAGTGATACCCTTTCACTTCTAAGATCGAGGAAAGCTTTTCCTCTCGAAGGTAAATGACGAACTCCGCTTTTGTTGGAATAGTCGCATCGAAGGGAGAGATACCCCTTCCATGACACCAACTACAGAAGACAGCCCACTTGGCCTGGTAGACTGAGGAAGTAGATCTTCGCAGGTATTTAGACATCCTCATCGCAACTTGTTGTGAAAAGTCCCTCTGAAAAAGGAAGTGCTGGATAGTCTCCAGGCATGAGGTCGCAGCAAAGGCATGGCTTTGTGAAATATGATCATACGTGGCTGTTTGAGTAGGTCATGTCACAGAAGGAGTTCTCTCTGAATCTCCATCAGGAGGTGCAGAAGGTCCAGAAACCATTCTGCATGACGCCACAGCAGAGCTATGAGGGTTATTGAGAGGTTCATGGATTATCTGGTCTTGTAGCAAACCTTTCTCATCAGACAGAACGGGGGAAAGGCGTATACATTGATGATGTCCCACCGTTATTGGAATGCATCTTGCCAGAGAGCCTTAAGATCAAGGACTCGGGAGCAGTAAAGCGAGAGCCTGAAGTTCAGGAACGTCGCAAACAGAAAGTCAACCCTTTGTTGGCTACTAAATGATACGAAGACCCCTTGGAGCCCACTATCTATGTCGCTCAACTCAGATTGTCTGCAAGCGCATTCCATTTGCCAAGAATGAAGCGGGCTGATAGGGAAACCGAGTTGTCTTCTAACCATCTTAGCATCCTCATTGCTAGATAGCATAGGAGTTGCAAAAAGGTACTGCCTTGTTTGTTTATGTAAGCCGCTACTGTGGTGTTGTAACTCCTCGAAACCACAGAGTGACCCACCAGGAACTGCTGGAACTGTTGAAGGGCTAGGATGGCTGCCCTCATCGCTAGGAGGTTTACGTGCTGGTACCTTTCAGACTCAGCCCAAAGCCTGGAGGCTGTATGGTGCAGCAAGTACCTATGCCTGAGAATGACATTCGCCCCCAGGTTGACCACCTGGTGGGCGAGTTACTCGATTGTATGGGTACCCAACAAAAGGACAGTTTCCAACGACTTCCTCGTTGAATCCTTAGACCAATCTTCGGTTCTAACAAGGTGTCCCAGGGATCCCAACCACAGATCCAGCCACGAAGTAGCCTGCATGGCATACTTTGCAACTTTCTCTGTGTTCATGACCTCAGATGTGGAGAAGGTGAATGGAAGCCCAGATAACCTCTCAAAGGAGACTCCCCTAGAGAGTGCCTCTATAGATGGATCAAGAGGCAAGGCTGGAAGGGGCTCATCCAAGATCTCATAGTATCTCCTCTACTGGACAAACGGTAGCGGTAGGAGCTTAGAGGATGATCCTGCCTGCCGGCAATCTGGGCAACGCCCTCTTCCAGACACCCTTTAACTCCTTAGGGCAAAACTGCCCTGTCCTTGGAAGGTTGCTGAAAGCCCTAAATGGGGTCAAGGACAGTGTCCTTGCCCTCTTGAGGGGCCGTCTTATGGTGAGCCAACACATTGATGGCTCTCATGCAG
This sequence comes from Palaemon carinicauda, assembly GCF_036898095.1. Classification (NCBI taxonomy): domain Eukaryota; kingdom Metazoa; phylum Arthropoda; class Malacostraca; order Decapoda; family Palaemonidae; genus Palaemon; species Palaemon carinicauda. The sequence goes on along the minus strand of NC_090725.1, from coordinate 227,815,729 downwards.
GCCAAGACCTGCCGGAAGGCATACTCTAACTCCTTCTGTTCTGCCTCCGTGTATTTAGGACTAGCAGCCCTAGGGCGATACTCTTCATCATGATCCATTTCATCATCCACCCACAAGCTCTCACCGATAGGAACCCGTGGTGGGTCGTGGTCAACAACTGTAGAGGCTATGGAAGCATCACTTGCTAATGTCCTAGTCGGAGTTGGGGAAGTTCCTCCTGACCTCTCTTGAAATCATGCGGCCTTGGCTGAGAGTTTCTTAGGCCCCGTCTTCGAGTCCTTCATCTCTCTCCGAGGCAGAAGTGACTCTCCCCACCTAAAAGAGGGCTGACCTTCTCTTGACCTCTGCTTGTAAGAGGAAGGAATGTTTCTCCTGGAGGAGGAGTCTGGTTTCTCATTCCCTCTTCTGCTTGGTTGTAAGCATGGGAGTCAACTGAACCTGCTAGAGGTTCTGTTGGAGCAGTGCCCCCCCCCCCCCCCTTTTGCCACTCCATCCATCTTCTTGATGGAAGAGAGGAACACTGTCAGGGATGGAGCCTTGGAAGGGGCTGAGCCTAATACCTTGCATCTGGGGTCAGAGAGAGGAGAGGGTGAACTGGAGACCGACTTCTCCAACAGGATCCTCGGCGTATTTACCAAAATCTGGTCCGATGATGGAGGGGCCACTTCTGAGACTGCTCAATGTACGGCCTTCACCAAGGCGTCGAACCATGCCGGCTGCTTTCCTGACCTAGGATGGACAGGGGTTTTGCCAGGAAGGTAAGAAGTTAGAGATTGCCTCCTAGGAGACCCTGGCCTTGGTACATTAAAAGAAAGGGAATGTGGTGTCTTTCTTGCAATGGGCACCGACATGGTCTTTCGCTCTGGCTTGGAAGAGCGAGTAATAGAAGAAGCTGTCTGAGCCTTTGAAGATTCCTGCCGGATGGTAGGAAAAGGTACTGGACGTCCGCCATGCTGGCCTGCATGGTCTGGAATAAGAGGAGGCCTAGAACTAGGCGAGGGTGCTAAACGCACCTGCGAAGGAGCTGAGCTAGTCATCAAGGTACTGGAGGGTTCAATGGGATGACGAGGCGAGCATCAAGGCTGAAGAGCAGGTTGAAGAACCCTAAAAGAAGGGTGCACCTCCTTACGGCAATCAGGTAGGGATAGATCGCGAGACGAGGGCATGATACAAGTTTCACGAGAAGGAAGGTCCTCGTCTCTACGGCGATCGTGAGTTGGACGTTGATGGTGAACCAGTGAGTAGACCTTGGGAGAGAAACAGTGATCGCGATGTGGTGAGTGACAATCACTAGCGAGAGAGGATCAAGCGTTGGTAAGTGACGATCGTGAGCTGGTGAATGATGATCACGTGCTGTAAAGTGACAGTCACGAGAGTGACGGTCACTAGGAGGAGAGTGACAATCTTGATATAGTGAGTAACAATCCTGAGCTTGTGAGCGACGAAGAGCTGTGAGACGACGAAGAGTTGGCGAAGGAGGAGGAGTTGGCGAATGAGGAGGAGCTGACGAACGAGGAGGAGCTGGCTAACAACAAAAATACGTCGAAGAGAAGGAGAAAGACGAGAAGTTGGCAAGTAGTGATGACGAGCAGGAGGGCAATGATCGTGAACAGGCAAGCGGCAATAAGCAAATGAGTGACTTTCATGAGGTGACAAGCGATGGTCACAAGGAGACAAGCGATGGTCAAAAGGAGACAAGTGACGATCACGAGGAGACAAGGGAGGCTCATGAGGAGACAAGGGACGATCACGAGGAGAGGAGAGACGATCACAAGGTGACGAGGGACGAGCAGCTGGCGAAAAGCAAATAGCTGGCAAGTGGTGACTACGAGCAAGGGAGTAGTCATCACAAGCTGAGGAGTGGCCATCAAGAACAGAAGAGGAGCGATCACACGATGACGATTATCGATCACGAATAGGATAGAGTTTAGAAGATCATTGGTCAATGGGATCGTCGGGATAGTCTCTCCTGATGAAAGGCAAAGGAGAACGTCTAGAAGTGCGGAGAGGACTGTGTTCCCTCGACAAGGAGAAGTAGCGATCTTTATGTTGGCGAGAGCTCCCGTCGTCAACAGCATGCTGGCAAAGAGGTGGAAAATGTCATCCGCAGCGAGAATCCTTGGCAGGGGAGAAAAGCTCTGAAGAGGTTGATGTCTGCGGAGAAGAGGGAGGACATCGGGAAGGTCTCTGCAAAGGAGAACCCCGGGAAAGACTTCACTCGAGAACGAGAGAGGTGAACACCCGCAACAGAAGAGTGCTCCGGACTTTAACCCCCCCCCACCCCACCCCCCCGAAGGCTGAGAAGACTCAGTAGGGATAATAGCGCAGTCTTTGGCAGCATCGGCAGTAGGCAGTGGCCGACACTCCAAGGGCGTCAAGATCAACACTCCTCTGCAAAAGAGTTTGACCTCCGAGGAGCCCAAAGTCCTTCTCCTCCAGCACCCAGCTGAAGAAGCTCCATTTGAAGGGGACTGGTCACACCACATGAAGGCCAGATCTGATAAACAATAGAAATAAAAAAGGATCCCCCAAGGGAAGGGGCAAAGCTGCTTCTCTAGAGGAAGCAACACTGTTCCTCGAACCCCGAGGTTAACCTGGTATTAACTGGACTACACTCCTGCTCCACCGCTCTCCATTAGAGGCAGATCAAGCGGGCGCTTCGGGAAGAGATTGGGGGTCAAGAAAGATGTCCGAGGTTTCTTCAACTTTAAGGAAGACCGCAAAGGACTTACTTGTGCCGGTGACTAAATCCCTCCCACTGGGAGGAAGACCACTTCCAGCATTCATCACAGGTGTTATCCTGGTCACAAAGAATGGGGGTCGGTCTCGGCGGAGGACATGGTCTCGGCGGAGGACATGGTTCCGCCGGTGCATCCTTCAGGCCCCAAACAGGTCCACATGATGGACGGAAAGGAGAAACAAGCAAGTCAAAAATAGTTGGAGAGGCGAAGAGCAGTAACGTCCGTTCTCGGCTGAGCCAAAAGCAAAAGGGATGAGACAACAATAGTGTGTGAGTGAGCAGGGTAGTGGGCTACCACCATTATCCCCACAAACTAGCGGGCGGGTAATTATACCTCGCTTTAAAGTCTAGTGTCAGAACAAATGTTATCAAAGTTGACGCCTCAAGCTGTGACTAAAGAATTAATGAGATGTCAAGCTGGTGACAGCTGTACAGAAATGTTGTTTTCACTATCACTCTATTTAACATTGGATTTTTTCAGCCAAAATGAAAGGCTTGACACCCATCATGGAGAATTTTTATTTATTTTTTCTCATAGATTTTCCTTAAGGAATGAACAGTACATAATTAATGGAATTTTCACTAAAATAATTAAAAGTTGACATCTTACCTTTTTGTTTACCAAAGAAAACACATAGCTTAGTGACAGTTTTCTCCATCAGCGTCCGTTTCACTACATTAGATGAATCTGAGAACATTGTTGCTACCTTCTGTTGAATAACTTCTTGTAAATTTGCCAGCTCAGTATCGTAGTTAAAAGAAGTAACCATTCCTTGGAGCTGTGTATATTCTAGAAATCTGAAAGATAAGTTGAATTGTCCTTGTACAACTTTTAGAGAAACTTTCTAAAGGTCCTCCTAAAACTTACAAAGATAATCTTAAAGGTTTACAATTTCCAGGATAAGATTTCATATTGTTATTTTAATCAAAGACTCTTTAAAAATGGATCAAAGACTGTTTAAAAAGGGATACAGTCAAGCTTGCATTTATTCATAGCAAACAGATAACTAAATTATCAATGAAAAATCTATAACATAATTAATGTATGCTACTGATATTTTGAGGAAGAGGCTAAAAATTATCCTACCAAATAACAATTTCAGACATCTAAAAATCTTATCCTGATCATGAAATAACTTGTATCATGGAAAAAAAGTTTCCAATTACACAAACTGAGTAGTTCCTGGGAATAGCTCTAATCAGGTCTAAATGAAATATGACAAATTCGAAGATAATTTGTATTTTTCCTAACCATACAAACCTTAGCTATTTACAAAGGGTATTACTTTTAGCGTAGCTGAAATGGCGAGCCATTAGAATTTAACGAGGGTGTATTACCCCCGCGCTAGTTAGCGGGGGGTAGGGGAGTGGTAGCTAGCTACCCCTCCTCCCCCTCACACACAGGTGAATACTCACTTTCACTTAGAGGTAGGACTTGTCTTGGGGGACAGGGCTGGCGGGCAAATATGTGTAAATAGCTAAGGTTTGTATGGTTAGGAAAAATACAAATTATCTTCGAATTTGTCATTTGTTCCGTAACCGAAATACAAACCACGCTATTTACAAAGGGTGACTTATCCCTTAGGAAGGGTGGAAAGTCCCCAGCCATACTGGCTTTGGCTTTACCCGGGGACTCAGAATCCGAGTGAGTCGCACTCGAGAAAAGGAGTCCCTGCACCTCACAAGTTCCTTGCACCGCAAGGAACCATGTGGCCTACGTAAGCTTGTGTGTGAAGGAAGAAGTGTGACCCGTCTTAGGCAGTTGACCTGGAGTTCCAGAAGGAACTCTGGGTTAGGACGTTCCCAATACCACCTCGTCAGGGTATGGGGGACGCGACAGTATTGACTCAATACTCGGAACACAAGGAAGCATGGTTTACCTGCAGAGGTTCGAGGTCAGCTATGCAGAGACCAGGATGCTGCTTCCCCGTAGAGGGGATGATGAAGAAAGAAGTAAGGGCCAGACATACTTCTTTCGTTCATGCAGACTAAAACCTGATAACAATGCCCTCAACCTTCTGCTACCTGTCCAAAAAGGAGCCTGAGGTTAGACCAGCTGTTGTGTAGCCACCACAGAGCGATAGAAAACGTATCGAGACTCCTGTGGGTCACGCCCTGCAGGAAGCGGGCTGCGAAGGTCATCAGACGCTTCCAGACTCCAGCTTGTAGCACCTGCGTCACAGAGTAGTATTACTCGAAGGCGAGGGACGTTGCGATGTATCCAACATCGTGCTGTAGGGCGACGTGACGGGGGAGGGTCTGAAGACAGGTCGAGATGAATGTCCTTGAGTCCGGGCTGAAGAGGTATACTGGTGACTCTCCCCCCATGTCCTCCTTGTGTTCCCAAATCGGCTGCAACTGAGGCCAAACTGCAGCTGTTCCCAGCGCTAACCTCTCGATTCCTGTACTGGCAAGAAAGAGAAGGTCTTGGGACATCAGACACAGAATGGAGACTCAAAATCTTGAATGAATCGGACCGAAGGGTCGGGACCCTCAGATTCTGAGTCTAGCCAACAACTCAGGAGCGAGCCTGAATGTTGCCTTCCCCTCTTCCTTAGAAAGGGGGGGAGTAGTAAGAGACCAAGAAGATTGCTTACACACTGGCCGTGGCCAGAGTGAGCAGAAGACCCAAGGCGGAATACAATCCGAGGCCTGTCGTAAAAGGGTCTTGAGAAGATCTCTTAAAGGACTAAAAGTCCGAGCCATGCTCCAAGTTGGAGGTCTTCCTCCGACTAGGGCAGGGACGATCGTAGCTTCGCATGAGCGAGAATAGATCCAGCGGGCAGGAAAAAGTTATTCCTTTAAGCCTGAAGGTCAGGGAAAGGCTGAGCGACAGGCTTCATTGCCAAGAGCGGAAAGGAGTTTCCTCCCGCCGAAAGGCAATAAGACCGTTATTGCTGGAGAAGAGGCCTCACGGGAAGAGGTATATCTCCCACGGCACCAACCACCTTAGACTCTTCACTTTGCCTGGGAGACCCCTGTGGATGACTATCGCAGATGACGCGACCTCCGTACCGCGACTGTAGCGGGTTGTCTCTTCTAGAGGAGGAAGCGTAGTGTCTCCAGGCATGAAGCCGAAGCGACGCCCCGGTTCGGGAGAGATGTCGCAGTGTGGTTGCTTGAGTAGCCTGCGCCGTGGGAGAAGCTCTCCCGGGAGTTCCGTCAGGGGAAGCAGAGGGTCCAGAAACCGTTCTGCGCATAGTCCCAGTGGAGCTCTCCCATTGAAAGGTTGACAGACAACCTGGTTTTGTTGAGACCCATTGTCCGCAGACAAAAAGGAGGGAAGACGCAGGCGTCGAAGTTGTCCCACCATCACCGGAATGCATCTTGCCAGAGTCTCGGGGTCTGAGACTGGGGGGAAAACTAGCGGAAGCTTGAGGTTCCAAGCTGTCGCGATCAGGTCCCCCAGATCAGCACTTGCTGGTTACCCAAGGTCAAAGACCCCTAGGTACACTCTCTCTATGAGGCTCTGCTTGGATAGTCTGAGAGAAACATTCCCCTGCCTGGAATGAGAGAGCCGATGGTGGAATTGAGAGAATCTCAATCATCCCGGTATCTCTACTGCAAGATGTGAAGGTGTGAAAATGCGTCCCCTGCTGGTTAGCATGAAGTCGACACGCAACGGGGCGACTTGGCAGGAGCGGTAGGACTGAAGAGGGGCCAGACTAAGGCCCTTAAGCCTGCCTGAATGATGGAGAGGTATCCTTCAGGTCTTGACCATAGGCCTGGACCGGAACATGCCCCCCCCCCTTTCCTTTGACGAGTCCGAGAACCGCATCAAGAATGTGGGGAAAGGACGAGAATATCCACTACCATCAAGAGGCTCCATAGGTCAACACCCATTGCAGGTTTAATAGTTCCGCTGGTCCCATAGGGCCAGGGAGTCCGGTTAAACATTGCCTGAAGCCACCGGAACTTGGATCGCCCCACATGGAACTTATCCTGAGGCGACCGTTCGGACTATAAACGGGTCAATGAGGAAAGAAGAACTAGGAAACGTTCCAAGGTAGGGCTGAAAACTCTGCTTGACTGAGAACAGGTACTGCGACTCTCCTCAGTCTTGCCACAGTCAACCGAAAGGAAGGCTCGGAGGATGTGGTAACAGAATCTGGCGTCCCCAGGTGGTCACCCATCCAAGTGCCGACGTTGCTTAACCTCGCTGGACGGACGAGAAGCGGGGTTTCCAACGTGGTAAGGCGGTTGACTCAATATCATGGCCAGATACTCCAGATGTTGAGGCAGAGGAAGAGAAGGCTCCAAGCAAAATACCATGAGCCCACACTCATGGTCAGCATTCGGAAGCTTTTCCCGGCGCTGAAGAAGGTCGAAACCCGAGCCTACCGGAGTTGACCAGCCCTCCAAACAGCAGAGGAGGCGGAAGTCTGCACCTGAGCGGCCAAGAGGAAGGCAGGGAGAGTTCTCTGGGGAAACAAACCTGCTATGCCACGGCGGGATAGCCACACTGCATCATAAGCAGGAATACTTGCAGTTTAGGCTGAATTCGACGAGCACCCTGGAAGATGGATGGAATGGAAACTGAAAGTACCCGTCCTTCCGATCCAGGGTTAAAGGAGTCCTGTCGCCTCGTTACCAGTCTGATCGATTCTGCTGGTCTACGCTGGCCGAAGTTTGTTCGACAAACTTGATCAGGGCTGAGAGGTCGACTATGGACATCCCCTCTCAGATCCTTCCTTACAAGAAAGGATCGACTGAGGGGGCCGGGGGTGAAGCCGTCGATGATCCTAAGGAAGACCTTCGCCTAAGGTGTGGATCATTCTGCCCAACCGGGCAACTCTGCTGATGCTATGGCATAGAGGTTCAGAGACACTGAATTCGCTGACAGAGACGGCAGGCGCGATATCCTTGGCTACTCACAGAGATTGTGCGGGAATGGGCATCGGGAAGCTGTCATTCGGATGAGTAACCTTAAGCATCCTCCCAGCGAAAAAACCTGCAATCCTAGAGTTCGTGAACTCCTTTTAGGACTATGCCCCCCCGGGGGAGTCTCCCGTGCCATCTGTTCCTGACAGGAGGAAACTGCAATTGGACACCTTGTCCCAGTTGTCGTAGCCGATAACTTAGGCCGACGTGGTTGAAAGAAAAGGGAGCTGGAGCCCTGCAGAGTCTGGAAGAAAGCGCCTTGGAGGAGTGAAACCGGAAGTCGATTTACTCCGCACAGCAGATGTTTAAGTTCCTGTCCTTGGGCAAAGACAAAACTCTTCTCAAGGATGGAAGGGTGTCTGAGGTCGTTGACCTCCACAGATGAGACACCCGAAGGAAGCCTTCAGTCAGTGCGTCCAGATGGTAAAACATCGAGCTTGTCCGCAAGTAGATACTTAACGACGAAAGGCCAAGGTGCCTGAGCTCGAGAGGAGGAAAGTACCCTTGATCTTCCTGTAGCTTCCTTGAACCAAACCCCGGGCCGTAACCGAGGAGAGAAAGAACCTGGTAAGCTCCCAGAGGAAGAGGTAAGCAGTCACCCCTTGTCCGATGGAGAAATCTTCAACGGAAAGCCCCCCCGCCAAAAATCCTTCCAGGGCGGGAGAAGGAGAGAGTACTCGTGCAGGAGAGGGGACCCTCGAGACCGACCTCTTGGGAACCAACTTCGCCCTGGGGGAAGTCACCACGAAGTCCACTCCTCTCTTTCTCTTCAGCGTAGGAGAGACAGCCGCTGGTTTGTTACCCTGGCCGGTGAGTGCTGGTTTCATAACCCTCATTAACGCCCGTGCCAGCGGATTAAACCATGTCTGCTGCTCCAAGGACACAGAGTCCGAAATCCTCGCTAAGGTGAAAGGGATCGGGCGATCCTTTGGAGAGGACACGACGGTTCCTGCCTGAAAAGAAGGTGGGAAGAATGCTGTACTGACCTGTCTTCGTCCTGCACTACCAACCTGTGCTTGGATGGAGGTGATCCCGAGTGCCGCCTAGGAGCACGCGTCCCTGCTGCTACCACCGGCTGTGGAATTCGCCGCGAACTATGGTCGCGCGAGGGCGAACGGTCGCGCAAAGGCGAATGGTCGCGCGGGCGCACAGGCGAGTGGTCGCGCGGGCGCGCAGGCGAGCGGTCGCGAGGGCGCGCAGGCGAGCGATCGCGCGGGCGCGCTTGCGAGCGATCGCGCGGGCGCGCAGGCGAGCGATCGCGCGGGCGCGCAGGCGAGCGATCGCGCGGGCGCGCAGGGGAATGGGCGTGACGGCGAGGGATCGTGCTGCCGCGTAGGTGAAGAAGGTCGCTGGCGGTAAGCGATGGCGAGCAGCATGTGTAGGTGAATGATCGCGTGATAGGGTGCGATGGTGATCAGCATCCGCAAGAGGGCGAGCGTTCAGGGTTGTGCGATGAGGAGCAGCATGCGTAAGCGGGCTATCGTGCAGGGTTGTGCGATGGCGAGCAGCATGCGCAGGTGAATGATCGCGTGAAAGGGTGCGATGGTGATCAGCATCTGCAGGAGGGCGATCGTTCAGGGTGGTGCGATGAGGAGCAGCATGCGTAAGCGGCCAATCGTTCAGGGTTGTGCGATGGCGAGCAGCATGCGCAGGTGAATGATCGCGTGAAAGGGTGCGATGGTGATCAGCATCTGCAGGAGGGCGATCGTTCAGGGTTGTGCGATGAGGAGCAGCATGCGTAAGCGGGCAATCGTTCAGGGTTGTGCGATGGCGAGCAGCATGCGCAGGTGAATGATCGCGTGAAAGGGTGCGATGGTGATCAGCATCTGCAGGAGGGCGATCGTTCAGGGTGGTGCGATGAGGAGCAGCATGCGTAAGCGGGCAATCGTTCAGGGTTGTGCGATGGCGAGCAGCATGCGCAGGTAAATGATCGCCGCGAGTTGGGGGTCGCGCGATGGCGATCAGCATCCGCAGTTGGGGGTCGCGCGATGGCGATCAGCATCTGCAGTTGAGGGTAGCGCGATGGCGGTCAGCATCTGCAGTTGAGGGTCGCGCGATGGCGGTCAGCATCTGCAGTTGAGGGTCGCGCGATGGCGGTCAGCATCTGCAGTTGAGGGTCGCGCGATGGCGGTCAGCATCTGCAGTTGAGGGTCGCGCGATGGCGGTCAGCATCTGCAGTTGAGGGTCGCGCGATGGCGGTCAGCATCTGCAGTTGAGGGTCGCGCGATGGCGATCAGCATCCGCAGTTGAGCTAGTAGCTGGCGAACCATGTTCCTTCAGAAGTGTTGGAGAACGTTGGCGTGCCAGCTGTAACACACGTGGGCGATCTGGAGATCGCTGGCGAGCTGATGATCGCTGACGAGCTGACGATCGCTGGCGAGCTGATGATCGCTGACGAGCTGATGATCGCTGACGAGCTGATGATCGCTGACGAGCAGAAGGCTACGCGTGGAAGCCTGCGCAAAGAAGAAGAGTCCTTGACCCCGACCTGAACCGAAGTTCTAGATCGCGAGGGCGAACGTGGGCGCACAGGGCACGTAACAGGAACCACAGGGAAGATCATCTTGAAAGCGCTGACGAACAGGAGAGCGCTGACGAACAGAAGGGCGCGCAGGGAAACCCTGACACGCAAGGGAAGAACCCCCGTGGGGGCAACCCTTTGCCCCGAAGGGATCGTTGTCCGCCGGGAGACTGATGTCCGTCGGAAGACCGCTGTCCGTCGGGAAGACCGTTGTCCGTCGGGAAGACCGTTGCCCGTCGGAAGACGAGATTAGACTGCTGTCCATCTGCACCAAGACGGAAGATCGAGAAAAAGAAGTTGTAGGCTGCAAACGGAGATTCAAAAAGGCGCCTCAAGCACCCTTATAGGGAGATGAGAGGCCCTTATGACGAGGCGGACGGAGGGCCTTACGGCGAGGGAGGCCAACAGCAACAGAAGAAACCTCCGAAGAGGAGTCTCTATGAGTGTACTCTCTCGCGAACGAAAGAGAAACACTTCGTGGAAGAGACTGGTCAGCCAGTGACCTAAGAGGGGCAATCCTCCGAAGAGGAGCTCCTGCAGTTGCCCAGCCCCTTGAGCGAAACTGCAGGTGCGACCGCTCAGCACCAAGAGCATAGTCGCACGAAAAAAAGGCAAGAGAAGAACCCCAAAAGAGGAAAAGCTCAAGCCTGGACAGGAAAAAACTTCCCTCGGAAGGAAAGTTATCCGCCCAAGGAGGCAAGCCTCCTGACTGTTCTAAAATGAACTGGAGAGCTGTCCGTCGACACGGGAGTACTACCAGTAGAAGGAGACACGCCCCTGACGACAATACAAGGGGGGAGGCAGCAACAGCCGAATCCCCAGGACTCAACCAGACAGCTCACACCGTTGCTATATTACAGAAACGAACTAGATCGGTAACTGTAAAAAAATAAAACAAATAATATTAGTACACATTCATTCCCCCGGGAAGGCTCCGAAGAGGAATCCCGAGGAAAAGGAACAAGAATTACACAACAGGCACGTGCCCTCACAACCACTTACACTCGCGGAAGGAGAGCTGTAACCAAAACAGAATTATAACAATTATAATTATGTAACTATGTAATTATGTAATTTAAAAATGAATGAACACTAAAGAAAAAACGAAAACCCCGAAAGGAATCGTTCTACAAGCTGAAAAATTAACAACTACAATTAGATTCATAAACTAATTGAGACAAAATGTACGGCGTAGCAACCCCACCCACACGGGAAGGAAGCTACAAGGGCGTAGTAAAACATAGTAAAAGGGTGAACGACCTCAAGAGAGAGAGAGAGAGAAAGACCGAAGTCAAACTCGATCGCAACCCATAAAATTAGGCCGTGGTGGCCTAACTGCCGAGGCCTCCACGTAGATATCGTACACTACACACACACATCTGAAAAGGAAACTTACTTATTTCTATACTCAAATATATATACAAACATGAAAACATGTTTACATATATATTGAGTAAAAGAAAAGTAAGCGATTAAGTAAAGACAAAACAGACAATGGCTGCCAAGCGAGGACCAAGACAGAGACGTCTGTCACAGTCCGAGCCAAAAGTGAAAGTGAGTATTCACCTGTGTGTGAGGGGGAGGAGGGGTAGCTAGCTACCACTCCCCTACCCCCCGCTAACTAGCGCGGGGGTAATACACCCTCGTTAAATTCTAATGGCTCGCCATTTCAGCTACGCTAAAAGTAATACCCTTTGTAAATAGCGTGGTTTGTATTTCGGTTACGGAACAAACATCTTTTGCAGACATAGCCTATATGACCTAAGTGTTAAAAAACAGAGGTGGTTTTGATAATATATCAAGATGGGATTTAACTTACTGAATTCATTAGAATTACTTCAAACAGTAACATGCTATTATATTTTTGATATCCAGGTACAGTACCTAAAAATCAATTAACTTACCTTACAGCAGTTTCTGCAATGGTAGCTATGTCCTCAGCATATGCCTGTCTAACAATAACAGCTTCATCTTGTACTATCTGAAATGATAATTCATTATGAGTTAAGGGCAACTGGTTGATTCTTAGAAAATGACCCATAATAAAGATTTCTGCTAAAACTTCACATTAAGACATCAAGCTAACATTTTCTGCATATGTTTACAGTACTGTGATAAATAACAAGCTTATATGGCATATGTAGAAATGGACTTCAGCTTTTCTAAAAAAAAAAAAAAAAAAAAAAAAAAAAAAAAAAGGTAAGATAATTTTTCCAGAAAATATCACATAATACTGTAGCTACTTTTCCAGTGAAGATATGCAAACTATGCAAATTTTTCAAAGCAGTAGTACAAAAACCTTTGATACAAAGATAATAATAATGATACAAATATAAAAAAATAATTTACACATTAACAAAAGCTAAAATTGACAAGCAAGATTTGAAAAGCAGCTAACTGGTGAAGAGAAAGGGATGACCCCTTTCACCTCACAGCCCTGTTACTTCTTTCAGCAAAAGGGTCAAATATGGAATTTATTTTCATTCTATAAAAAAGGTAAGTCATCTTGCAATTCATCCTAAAGAGAAGGCAGATCCTTTCCTGTTATGAGGACATTTCTCCTCTAGATTGGAGGTATAGTCAGTAAGCAGATCGGTAAGTCTGGCATACGGGATTGAGGTACTGTATCCAGAGTATGGCATGTATATGGCTATATTTTAGGAGATTCCGGAAAAAAAAGAATGAAAAGATACCAGATCAGAAAAAAACTAATAATGCGAAATTCCCAGTCACAATGGAAAAACAAGTCATGCTCCTTTTAAAGCTCTTACAGAAAGCAAGAACAGGGGTGATATCCACAATTTTGTGAGTACTGATCCGAGGTAACATGCTAACACCCTTACCTGATAACTTGAAGGGCCATTAAATCATAACACGAAAACAGGAAACAATTTTGTTCCTTGATACTCCTTTCCTGCCAATATTTGCAAACACTGGTTGCCATTCAGAGTCTGTGCAAATAGTAGCACATATCCCTCATTTGGCACATAATCATCATATCAGGATCATCACCTACAACATTTCTTGGGGGCAGGGAAGGGGGTCTTGAATCTCTGGTCAGTGACCGATAGGTTCTGATTTTATATTAAAAACTAGGTAACAAACAAGAATGAGACAGATACACATCCCTTAGAACAGTGTACTCTGCACAAAAGGCTATTCAACTTGCCACTCTCTTTGCAGTCACTAATGATAGCAAGAAGACATTCTTGAGTACATTTCCATTGCCAGTTTTCCTCAGGGGTTAATTAATACAGCACCTTCGTGATGCTACAGAGGAAGGGGGCCTAGAATAAAACTTCTAGAATACTTGTGTTGCATTGAGCCTTATGGTGCAGAAGCCAAGACTGTTGGAACTGCATTCCTAGTAATACGTACATGATAGTACAGTCTTGGAAGATCTAAATACATAGGATGGTCAGAATTATAAAAAATCTTATGCAACTTGCATAAAAAAGTAACTGAATGACAGTGCCAGACATTAATATCAAGATCAGGAATAAGAAATTTAATAGACCGAAATTTTTGTCCAACAAATTAGGATAAGAGTCAGCAGCTGAAGACCAGACTGGAGAATAATACTCGAAACAAGGGAGAATGAAAGAACTAAAACTTTTATTCAAAATAGATTGTGATCACTGAAAATCATCAATGACTTTAGCAACAGGCTTGAAACAGGTATTTGATTTTTTCAGTTGATCTCTAGTTTTATCCGACGACATAACATATACGTACTGAAAGAATCTAAAAATATGCTTATGTTAACCGAGCTCCATTTAAGCATTTTTGTACTTTTCTATTGCTATATACATTGAAGGCGCATTTCAACAAGATCAATTATAGAATTTTTTATCATAATGGTTTATCAGCTGATCTCAAACTAACAGTATTAAGAATATTCTCATATATGATTAACAGACTGTCATTGATATGATTTCCTAACTTAGGCAGCATTATTTGCTGATTTCTAACTCAAGTTTCATGTTTGGAAAATCTTAATAGGGTGCTGTACAGTATTATTCGCTATTTTCTAAATTTAAATTTCATATTTAGACACATTTTTAACATTACACTGTATTTGGCAATTTGTAATTATAAACTTCTTATTTTGACGGGCTTTTTTGGGCAATTCTTAATATTGTACAGAATTACTTGTCAATTCTTAATGCTAAATTTTCCATTTTAACTTCACTTTTTAACCTTAAGCTGTATTTGGCAATTTCTAAATCTTAATTCAATGTTTTGACTAGTTATTTGGCAAATTTTCATGGTAAAGGAATTTGGTGTAAAATTTAGGTTTTCCATGTTATAAAAATTTGCCAATACAAAACATGTGGATAACGGGAATCGACTCTTCTTTGATAATCATATCACTGCAAGAATTAGCATTAGTAAAGCTACAAGTCTAATGCACTTAACATAGGAGGAACAACCATCCATGATACACTACCTTATTAATCAGATTTCTTTTGAAGCATGATGTTTTTACAAGAAAATACTGCCTATCATCAAAATTGGTAATTTTTGCTACTAGGTGAATTGATGAACAAAAAAAAAAATGATAAAGAATAATAACGTATACAATTCATGTAAGGACTATAAAATGTAAAGTAATAGTCTGCTGACGATGTCCAATATCCATGCTCTCACAATACATTTGGCATCATCAAATCACCTTTTCCCAGACTTATGGTACAGATTAAGGCAAGAATATTAAAAACTGATGGTTAAATCATCCCATGGTGAATAAGACAGTTATAATAGTCTCACATTAGACTACTAATTACACACAGTGGATTAAGTTGACTGAAGTATAACTGTCTTGATTAATGATGCAATATTATCTGGCATATACTGATTAGTAACAGTTTTCTAATTCTCGTAAATAACAAATGTTATGCATTTCATGGTAAAAATCTCTACTACTATTGGACTCCTATGTGAAATATTGTACATTATTTTAAAACACCAACAAGAAAAAGCTAACCATTTAGCAACATTACCTTAAAAAAGAGTGCAATGGTTGTTTTGTATCTTATATATACCACCTAACTTTTTACCCTCGAATAAAGTTTTGCTCAATAATTTCCTACAATATGTTCCTTGGCAATAGCCCATAAATACTTACTTCAGCGAGATTTGGAAGAATATATTCAGGAAATATGTTTGTATCAGATCGAGGTACAGTTGCCACTAGGGTAAGACATCGGGTGAGCGTGTGAAGGGCACAAACCCGAACACGTGGCACTTTGTCATGAAGCAAGTGAAACTGAAAAGATAATGGGAATTACTAACAAAAAGTTTGCATGAGCAATAATCCTTAAGTAGAAAATTAATAAATCTTGTACATAAATAAAAAAAAAGGTAAGAGATTTTATGAAAAACACTTCCTACAAAATTTTCTGACTAAATAATGTCCAAAACTCTTGTCATTACATTTAGGAAACTAATAAGAACTTACTGTCAATGGAAGTATTCTCTCCAAGATGATTTCATCAGGAACATATTGAGATACGATACCTAACAGTTCTAAGCCATCCAGTTTTGATGATATATAATGTAAGGACCTGAAAAAAATTGATTATAAGTGATATAAACTGGTATATACTATACTTAGTAGTATTGATATGTTGAACAATACTGTTCTTAACAGCTATTGGGTCTCGTTTTTAACGTTATTATTTTATATGAATACGGTATAGAAAACATTAAAAAGATATTCACAAAATATATCTTGTCAAACACTAATCAAATCAATAGAATTAGGCTAAAGGACAAGAAAATATTAAAACTAAAGTAATATTGCTCTTTATGTCGGTTCATCATACATCAGCTCTAAGTTTACATCGCTATCCTTAAATATTGAATGCAAAAATAAAAAAAAATTTAAGTCTTTATCCCACCATACATCAGTCTCTAAGTCATAAAATAACAATTAGTGTACTGTGCAGTATTGTAATTCACATGGAAGTTTATTAATGCAAGTATCTGGTTTTATAAAATTATAACAGGTTATTAGTTCTTTTATGTATTTAAAACATGTATAAGGAACCTTTACAGTAACTTTATAAGGCGAAAATTTGACCTACGTCAAAAATAGACTTCCTCCAAGTCTCTTTGATCAATCAATGTAGGGCGGGGCTATAACTGTACTGTAATATTGGGATAGTTTGAAGAAAATTTTTCTTTACTACGCACATGATCTGAAGTTTAAAGAATGAAATAAGAGGAATAAAAAATTTGAACCAGGTGACTTGCAAATCACCACAATACCAATATATCCCATATCCTTTTCTTATTGGGATATTCTTTACATATAAATTAATAAGAAAATGAGGTTCATAAGAAGGAAAAACTTTTCTCCGAAATAATAACGCACACATTAACTGATCATACTGATGTTGGAAGGACCAACGCTTACAGCCCAAGAGAGTAAATTCGAAAACTCACCTCCACACTAGGAGAAATTAATGACATCAAATAACAACATCCTATTACAACTATTGGGATTATGAATCATCAAATGGCCTCATTCTATCATAGCAGCAAAGTTTCTAATGACGGCAAATGACATCGTCTTACCAGAATAGCAGCGATTCCAATGGTATCATATTGCACATTATCACAACAAAAGAGATTCTGATAACATCAAGTGACTTCATATCACAAAATAGGAGAAATTCTTTTATAATAAATGACATCACTCTGGCAAAACAAAGGAGATTCTAATAGCATCAAATACTATAATACCATCATATCACAACCTTGAAGATTTTGATGATACAATTTAAGGCCATTTGAAAAAAAATTCCAGAGCACACAGGAGAAAATTTGTGAGCACACAAACACACGAGGGCTTGGCCCATGAGGAAATTTGTTGGCGAGCGAGCACTCGAGTGCAAAAAGGTGAGGGTGCACTCCCATATAAGCGCACGCGCCACAGATAATACTGTCTCTCCCACAGGGAGAGAAATGGTAGGCATAACGTGAATGCAACTCCTATCAATCGGTTTTTAAGATTTTTCCATCTAAGAAGGGGAAAAGAAGGGCAGAGCCTTTCCACCCCAACTGGCACTCTGTGATGAGACAAAGGAGTGACCTCAGGTGTTCTCTGCATTGCCTCATCGTCTCTCTGGATAACTTATACGCAACTCCTATTGATCCATCATCTTGGACTCTTTCATCCATAGAGAGAAAAAGAATGGCGGAGGCCTTTCATCCTAACCAGCGCTGTGTGAATTCTAGTATGGCATCTATTCTAGGCCAACAGCAAAGACACTCCAACAAGGAAAGAGATCATAGGAGATATGTCTCCAGCCCCTCTCCAGACACGGGAAGATGGTGATATGAAGAAGGGTGGCGTCCCTACCCTTCAACTTGGCGGCAGCAGACACTTTCTTATCTAACAATGTGTAATGATGTCCATGGAAAGCTGACTTCTTCAGTTACAAAGATGACATTATCACCTCGCCACACTTGCAAGGGAATAAACAGCAACAGGAATGCTGTCAAACAGGAACAAGAGGCAGTATATTGGCAGGTTATACAAACAATTGTCTGTCAACTTCAGTTATAGGATAACTGCAAAACCTTTCTTCTTCCTTAATACTCCTTGCACACAATGAACTGCCAACAATCATCTAGAGGAATAAACAAAAGATTAAAACAGCCGACTGACGGCACCAGGAGTACATCTGTACTCTCCAGCAGCTAAAAACAAAGTGGCTACTCAATGAGTTGGCAGAAGGGCGAGTCTTCTCCACCATCAGCCTGTAATTACAGACACCTCATTATAAAATTTAAACAATCTAATTCAAGCTACGCTGAAAACATACTCCTATTAAAGGAGGAGAGTTTGTATTCCTATAGGATCAATCTAGTTTTTCAAACAACTTCAAGAAAAGGTGTAGAAAATATGAGGAGAAACAGGTCTCTGAAAAAACTCTACTTTAAACCATTGAAAAATAAGAATGACCAAGAAATCAGGATTGCCGTACAGCACAACTATGAGCTAGGAGGGATTGCTCTTGAAGGATTAATTGGTTAGTAGTTACAATATAAGACTTTAATCACAAATTGTATTGCTCCCCATTAAGCTGGAGAGTTTTCAGTATATGCTAACAAAACATCTAGTTTTAGAAAAGAAGAAAAGGGTCCCTAACTTTAAAGCATGAGATAGTTAATGGCCTTCTAAAAAAATATAGTTTTGAATAAATAATTTATCTAATTTATACTTCATATACTAACGTAACATGCGAGTTTTTAGGACTAATTTTGAATCTAAATTCAAGGGGGCCGCATCATACACGAGATATCAAATTAGCATATGCACTTTTGGACTAGGCTACGTCCTCGTTCAAATTGTATATCTATTTACTGGGGTAAGAAAAATAGATATATTTGAAATAAACCGGATTTTTATTAAATTGATCTTATACTTAACTTTATCCAATAATAATGCATAAAATATTCTTATTTTAATACCGTATTTATAAATAAAACCATGCAAATCATAATCTTTTCCATTGTTTACATTTAAAAGTCAATCGACACTCCTGTACGCTTTCCAAAACAGCTGATTAAGACAGACCTACCGAAGGATGTTTCATATTTCTTAAAAGAAACTATCATTACTTGATCTATCATTTTCCAAATAGCAAACTAATTTCAATAGTTTCATTTGAAATACTTCATTCCTATTTTATTTACTGTGAATTAAATTGCATATAGAAGTTACCGGAGTTTCATTCATGTTGCCGATGTACGATAGTTTAGTTTTATTTTAGCGCTGAGGTGCTTGATTATAAAGCTTAACAAATCATTTATATTGTGTTATAACAAAACTATATTCTCTGTTTTCAGACACTTTGTAACTTTATCTTCGAAATTTGGCATTTACACTTAATTACGCAATTTGCAAATTCATAGCTTCATAATAAATTTCCTTTTTGTTTCCTCCAGTTTCGGACACAGCTTTTCCCGATTCTACGCAAAATAGCAGCAATGAATATTGCTTATTTTCTTGCCTTCATTTACAGCTTGTTAGTTTATATTTGGCATTACATTTTCTTAGTCTTTTCTCCATAGTGAGTAAGAGTATAATGTAAAAATGTTAGTCTTATCTTCTTTTACTATCATACAATATCGATATGCAAACAAAACAGCTGCTATCTGATTCGAGTGTTCATAACAAAACAATTGTTTTTTTTTTTTCGGTTGTTATTTTTGCTGTATGCGTTTACGCAATGATTATAACGTTACTAACGATACTTTTAACCTTGTCTTTTAATTTTCTAACCCACTGAAGTAGAAGATGGAATAAAGAAATGGAGTAAAAATGTTAGTCTTATTCAATTTAGTTTTACAAATAGTAACTCACATAATACACAAGATATACGATAAAATCATATTTTATGGGTTAAAATTTGGGGGGTCGCCCAATACGCGAAATCGGCTGTTACACGAGTATATACGGTATCAACTTGATTGATCTCCAAAAGAGTTACATAGTAAATATAGTATTATCAGTACCTTTCTGAGTATACACCAATAAAGAGTAAATTGGAAAAACAATCTTTGAAGAAATAAGGTGTAAAAATGTTATTTTCATTAGTAAAATAAATTTTTGAATATACTTACCCGATAATCATGTAGCTGTCAACTCCGTTGCCCGACAGAAATCTAAGGAGGGATACGCCAGCTATCACAATACTAGAAGGGGGTGTACTAACAGCGCCACCTGTGGCCAGGTACTCAAGTACTTCTTGTTGACACCTCCTCAATTATTCCTCGATCCCACTGGTTCTTTATGGGGAGGAAGGGAGGGTCAATTAAATCATGATTATCGGGTAAGTATATTCAAAAATTTATTTTACTAATGAAAATAACATTTTTCAATATTAAACTTACCCGATAATCATGTAGCTGATTCGCACCCAGGGGGGTGGGTGAAAACCAGTGAACAAGATTAAAGGATAGCCAAGTATCCCCAAATTTCATATAACAGTTATCTCTAATAACAAATGAAATAATAAGTACCTGGTAAGGAAGTCGAATTGAACCGTTACTCTGCCTCTTTTTTAAGTTCGTCTTCCTTACTGAGCGCAGCGTTCCTCTTGGAGGCTGAATCAACCCAAGGTGCTAAAGTATATAGGGTTGCAACCCCTACTAAAGGACCTCTACACAACCTTTAACCTAGGCGCTTCTCAAGAATGAATTGACCACCCGCCAAATCAAAAGGATGCGGAAGGCTTCTTAGCCTACCGTAACAACCATAAAAACAACAAAAAGAATTCAAGAGAAAAGTTAAAAAGGTTATGGGATTAAGGGAATGTAGTGGCTGAGCCCTCACCTACTACTGCACTCGCTGCTACGAATGGTCCCAGGGTGTAGCAGTTCTCGTAAAGAGACTGGACATCTTTCAGATAAAATGATGCAAACACTGACTTGCTCCTCCAATAGGTTGCATCCATTACACTCTGCAGAGAACGGTTTTTATTAAAGGCCATCGAAGTAGCTACGGCTCTTACTTCGTGGGTCCTTACCTTCAGCAATGCAAGGTCTTCCTCCTTTAAGTGAGAATGTGCTTCTCTAATCAGAAGCCTTATATAATACGAAAGCCCATTCTTGGACATGGGTCTCGAGGGTTTCCTGATGGCACACCATAAGGCTTCTGACTGTCCTCGGAGAGGTTTAGACCTCTTGAGATAATATTTGAGAGCTCTGACAGGGCAAAGAACTCTCTCAAGTTCGTTACCTACCATGTTGGAAAGGCTAGGTATCTCGAACGATCCAGGCCAAGGACGTGAAGGAAGTTCGTTCTTTGCTAGGAATCCGAGCTGGAAAGAACATGTAGCAGACTCGGTCGTGAAACCAATGTTCTTGCTGAAGGCATGAACCTCACTGACTCTCTTAGCTGTTGCCAGGCAAACGAGAAAAAGAGTCTTGAGGGTAAGGTCCTTGAATGAAGCTGACTGGAGAGGTTCGAACCTAGATGTCATAAGGAACCTTAAGACTACGTCTAAATTCCAGCCTGGAGTGGAAAGACGATGATCTTTAGACGTCTCAAAAGACTTAAGAATGTCTTGAAGGTCCTTGTTGGAAGACAGGTCCAAACCTCTATGGCGGAGAACTGAGGCCAACATACTCCTATATCCCTTAATCGTAGGAGCTGAAAGGGATCTCTCATTCCTAAGATGAAGCAGGAAGTCAGCTATTTGGGTCACAGAGGTATTGGTAGAGGAAATTGAATTGGCTCTACACCAGCTTCGGAAGACCTCCCACTTAGACTGGTAGACCCTACGAGTGGAAACCCTTCTTGCTCTGGCAATAGCCCTGGCTGCCTCCTTCGAAAAGCCTCGAGCTCTAGCGAATCTTTCGACAGTCTGAAGGCAGTCAGTTGAAGAGCGTGGAGGTTTGGATGTAACCTGTCTACGTGAGGTTGACGTAGAAGGTCCACTCTTAGAGGTAGAGTCCTGGGGAAGTCTACTAGCCATTGTAGTACCTCTGTGAACCATTCTCTTGCAGGCCAAAGGGGAGCAACCAGCGTCAGCCGTGTCCCTTCGTGCGAGACGAATTTCTGCAGAACCTTGTTGATTATCTTGAACGGAGGGAATGCGTACAGGTCGAGATGGGACCAGTTCAGTAGAAAGGCATCCACATGAACTGCTGCAGGGTCTGGAACAGGAGAACAAAACAGAGGAAGTCTCTTGGTCATGGAGGTGGCAAACAGATCTATGGTAGGTTGACCCCACAAGGTCCAAAGTCTGTTGCACACGCTCTTGTGGAGGGTCCATTCCGTGGGAATGACCTGATTCCTTCTGCTCAGACGATCTGCTGACACGTTCATATTGCCCTGGATGAACCTCGTGACTAGAGAGAGGTTTAGACTTCTTGACCAAATGAGGAGGTCCCTTGCGATCTCGTAAAGGCTCCTCGAATGGGTCCCCCCTTGCTTGGAGATGTAAGCCAAGGCTGTGGTGTTGTCCGAGTTCACCTCCACCACTTTGCCTAGCAGGAGGGACTTGAAGTTCAACAGGGCTAGATGAACTGCCAGCAGTTCCTTGCAGTTGATGTGGAGAGAACGTTGTTCCTCGTTCCACATTCCGGAGCATTCCTTTCCGTCCAAGGTTGCACCCCAGCCCGAGTCCGATGCATCTGAGAAGAGATGAAGATTGGGGGTCTGAATGGCCAAGGATAGACCCTCTCTGAGAAGGAGGTTGTGCTTCCACCACAGGAGAGTGGTCTTCATCTCTTGGTTGATAGGGATAGAGATTGCTTCCAGGGTAGAACTCTTGTCCCAATGAGCTGCAAGGTGGAATTGAAGAGGGCGGAGGTGGAGTCTGCCCAGCTCGACAAACAGGGCTAGGGACGAGAGAGTCCCTGTGAGACTCATCCACTGTCTCACTGAGCAACTGTTCCTCTTCAGCATGCTCATGATGCACTCTAGGGCTTGGCTTATCCTGGGGGCCGATGGAAAAGCCCGAAAACTCTGACTCTGAATTTCCATTCCCAGATACACGATGGATTGTGAGGGAATGAGTTGAGATTTTTCCAAATTGACTAATAGACCCAGGTCTCTGATAAGGTCTAAAGTCCAATGAAGATTCTCCAGACAACGACGACTCGAGGAGGCTCTCAACAGCCAGTCGTCTAGGTAGAGGGAGGCTCTGATGTTTGACAAGTGAAGGAATTTGGCTACATTCCTCATCAGAAGGGTAAAGACCATAGGAGCTGTGCTTAGGCCAAAACACAGGGCTTGGAATTGGTAGACGACCTTTCCGAAAACGAATCTTAGGAAAGGTTGGGAGTCTGGATGAATCGGAACGTGAAAATAAGCATCTTTCAAGTCCAATGAGACCATCCAGTCCTCCTGTCTGACCGCTGCCAAGACCGACTTGGTTGTCTCCATCGTGAACGTCAGCTTGGTGACATACTCGTTGAGAGCGCTGACGTCCAGCACAGGTCTCCAACCTCCTGTCTTCTTGGCCACAAGAAAGAGGCGGTTGTAGAAGCCCGGGGATTGATGGTCCCGGACTACAACCACAGCCTTCTTCTGCACAAGAAGCGACACCTCCTGGTGCAAAGCTAGCCTCTTGTCCTCCTCTTTGTAGTTGGGAGAGAGGTTGATGGGCGAAGTGGTCAGAGGTGGTTGAAGGAAGAATGGAATCCTGTAACCGAACCTCAGCCAACTGACAGACTGTGCGTCTGCACCTCTCATCTCCCAAGCTCGCCAGAAGGTCTTGAGTCTGGCTCCTACTGTCGTCTGGAGAATCGGAGAGTCAGTGTTTTCCTTTGGATGGTTTGGATCCTTTCCTGGACTTGCCTCTGTAAGAGTCTGGACGGGAGCTTCCTCGGCTGGGGGCTCTACCACGAAAGGGCGGTATGAATCTAGTCGCAGGGGTATCAGCCACTGGGGAGCGGTAAGTCTTAGGGGCTGAGGTGGGAGCCTTAGACTTACGAGCCGAAGAAGCTACAAGATCGTGCGTGTCCTTCTGTATCAAAGCAGCCGACAAATCTTTAATGAGCTCTTCGGGAAAAATAAACTTCGAAAGAGGAGCAAACAGAAGTTGTGAACGTTGGCAAGGGGTAATGCTGGCGGAAAGGAAAGAACACAGCTGTTCCCTTTTCTTCAAAACCCCTGATACAAACAAGGACGCTAGCTCGCCCGATCCATCTCTGATGGCCTTATCCATACAGGACATTAACAGCATGGCAGAATCTTTGTCCGTATGGGAGGTTTTCTTGCTGAGGGCCCCCAGGCACCAGTCGAGAAAATTAAACATTTCAAAAGCTCTAAACACTCCTTTAAGCAAGTGATCCAAGTCCGAGAAGGTCCAACACACTTTTGAGCGTCTCATAGCAGATCTTCGAGGCGAGTCTACCAGACTTGAGAAGTCAGCCTGGGCAGAGGCAGGTATTCCCAAGCCTGGTGCTTCCCCTGTGGCATACCAAACGCTCGCTTTCGAAGTGAGCTTCGTTGGAGGGAACAAGAAGGAAGTCTTGCCAAGAAGTTGCTTAGACTGCAGCCATTCCCCTAAGATCCTAAAAGCCCTCTTGGAGGATCTAGC
Source organism: Palaemon carinicauda (assembly GCF_036898095.1). Lineage (NCBI taxonomy): Eukaryota > Metazoa > Arthropoda > Malacostraca > Decapoda > Palaemonidae > Palaemon > Palaemon carinicauda. The sequence continues at coordinate 227,791,518 of NC_090725.1, read as the reverse complement.
TAGGACAAGCTTGGTATAGGAAGACTGAGCTTGTTGCACTCCCAGCGAAAACTCAGATGGTGGAGAGCGGGGTATAGCTGAGACAAAATGGTCTGGATAAACCTCCCTGAGAAGAGCCAAGACCTTGCGAAAATCAAGAGACTGTGGAGAGGGTCTGGATTCGTCCACGTCCGAAGAGGGATCAAGGTGTGCTTCCTCATCATCCGAAATCTCAACCCCAGAATGAGGCGACGGGATCGGAAACGAATGCTGAACCGCAGAGTCAGAACGAGCAGGAACAACAACAGAGGTGGAAGGAGGAGCAGGATCAGGGTGCACGGGTAGAGCTCGGTGCAGCAGCTGAGCAGACTGACTCACAGGTGGAAGAGGTTGTTGTACCTCCACCGAGAGTTGCACCGCCGGTGGAGCAGCCAGGGGAGGAGGAGGAAGAGTGGAGTAATCCTCCTGATCCCAAACTGAAGGTTGCCTTAAAGAAGGCTGATGCTGAACAACACCGGGAACAGTGAACACAGAAACTGGTTCAACATCGTACGCCTGGCAGATGGAGCTGCGACTGGGTGCAGCGAGTGCAGGCGGGTGCAGCACAGGCTGAACCGGTGCAGGAGGTTGGTGCACCACCGGTGCAGGCGGGTGCAGCAAAGGCTGAACGGGTGCAGGAGGTTGGTGCACCACCGGTGCAGGCGGGTGCAGCACAGGCTGAACCGGTGCAGGAGGTAGGTGCACCACCGGTGCAGGCGGGTGCATCACAGGCTGAACGGGTGCAGGAGGTTGGTGCACCACCGGTGCAGGAGGGTGCAGCACAGGCTGAACCGGTGCAGGAGATAGGTGTACCACAGGTGCAGGAGGTGCAGCACTCTCAGCACGACACTCACGCATCAGGTCCGAAAGCTGTGCTTGCATGGACTGAAGCATAGACCACTTGGGATCAGCAGAGACAGTAGCAGACTGAGGCAAAGCCATAACAGTGGTTGCACCACCGGTGCAGCTCTGTTGTACCTTACTCCTCTTGGGCGGAGTACAATCGCTAGAAGACTGAGGCGAGTCAGAGCTGAGCCAACGACTGCAACCTGGCTGAGCACTCGAGGGTTGGACTCTGCGTTTAAGCGGTCTAGAGACCTGAGACCAACGTTTCTTCCCCGAGGGAAGATCAGCGGACGAGCGTAAGACGGGCTCAATCGTCTGCAAGTGGGAGTGACGGTCTGTGGTAGACACGCCCGCAACCACTGAGGATGATTCTGTGCGCCTAACAAGGCCTGCCGAACCCTTATGCCCTTCGACATTGCTTCTCCCCTGGGCTTGGGAGCTTGCAAGAGGTCCCGGACTGGGAGAACGACTGGCTCGCACAGAAAAATCCCCACGCACCACACTGGCACTAACACTAGTACAAGGCACTGCACCGACACTAGCACTCGTCACAGCACTGGCACTAACTTCACCCACTGCACTCTTGGCCTTCAACTCTTTCACTTCGGCCATCAGAGACTTATGGTCACTTACCACTGACTCTACCTTATCGCCTAAAGCCTGAATAGCACGTAAAACCACTGACATATCAGGCGGAGGGCACACAGTAGGTTCGGGGGTAGCCACTACAGGGGTAGGATCAGGAAGAGGATCATGAGATGAGGAAAATAAAGAAGAGTGAGAAGAACTCCTCCTAGCTCTAATTCTCTCTAACTTAGAAGAATACTTTAAAAGTCGGACAAAATCCAATTCCGAAAGACCGGCGCATTCCTCACATCGATTTTCTAACTGACAGGGTCTGTCCCTACAGTCAGAACAAGCGGTGTGAGGATCTACCGAGACCTTCGGAATACGTCTATTGCAAGACCTACAACGTCTATGGGAGGGGGCTTGCGAAATGTCAGACATTTTGTTTTCAAGAGAAGTCAAAGGGAGATCCAAAAAACAAGCAAAAATTCGTTAACCGTTAAACTGAATTAAATAAAAGCTATCTAGCTAATATCAGAAGGTTTCCAGTAATGCGACAGCCGTAAATCAAAGAGAATACATCACCAAATAAGCGAGAATAAACTCGAAGACCATGAGCGTATCCCAGAACGTCTAGCCGGAGGCACGACAGAGGAATAATTGAGGAGGTGTCAACAAGAAGTACTTGAGTACCTGGCCACAGGTGGCGCTGTTAGTACACCCCCTTCTAGTATTGTGATAGCTGGCGTATCCCTCCTTAGATTTCTGTCGGGCAACGGAGTTGACAGCTACATGATTATCGGGTAAGTTTAATATTGAAAATACCACTAATTCAGTACCTGAGACTTGAGGTAATTAATGAAGTGATGATAATCATGGCTTCACATTTCTTTCCTGGTTCATCTTGATCTTTCATTTCAGCTTTATCAATAATACTATCCATTTCTGGAGAAAGGGCCACCAAGATATCTGACATGCTTTTCTTGATACTGTAAATAAAATTATGAAAGTCTTACCAAATGAAATACTATAATCACATGAGAAGAAAAGTTAATCTTATTTCTAAAATATTTATAATTTCCAAATTCTACTAGACTCCAGTGTAGCTGAAGAAAAGTTTCCACTAAAAAGTACTATTAAAGCTGTATATATACCATACTGAGAATTTATACACATATAAGTCCCTAGTGAATAAGAAAACAAGAATTTTAATAATGAAATTATCTATTTTTATACTCATCAGATGTTTATCTTGTTTCTTCTCCACTTTAATATTTTCACATTTTCTTTCCCTAATAAAACAAGCCCTTAGTAAAGGAAGGAACATTCTAGCAGTAAGTGATAAATGACACACCCACGTAATTTTTTCTTCAGTTTCGAAGTCATAATTATCCCTATCCTTTCAATACCACTACATAGTGGGTAGTATTGTTAGCCTTTTTCTGAATCTGACACAATAATATCTCAATTCTATACCCCCCACACAAAGATATAGAGCCTTAGAAGTACAACTTCCAGATGTGGAAGATTAAAAAGATTCCAAACTTACCTTACTCCAATAATTAGGGTATCTTTCATATGTAAGGTTTGAAAAAAAAGATAATTCCTACATTCATGGTTTGCCTCTGCATTTTCCATTTTTTTCTTATCTTCCTGTATCACAGGTTAAATGCTCTAAGGAGGATTGATCTGCTTGAACCGAGTGAGAATTAGCTGATTTTTTGGTCTGTTTACGAATTGATATAGGAGCTGCTGAGCATGCAAGCAAACGGTTCATTCACCTAGATTTGCTATGCTAGAGTTAATACGGGATAAGCTAGAGGTCGACCTTACAAGCGAACAGCATACAATGTCAATTGATACATGATGAAAATCTATTTTAGTTGACACTTCATTCCACCATTAAAATTTAAAGGAATTATACAATATACAACAACATCCATATAAGTAACATGACTTTCTTTAGGAGTGCTTACTTTAGCAAGTGGAGAAATGTAAGGATCAAACAACCATCTTGTCTTCTGCCTTACAATCTAGTTGTCTTATTAAGCGAATAGGATTGACTTGCAAGAGTTTAGCAGCAGAAGGGTTAAAACTAAATAAAGAATTCGCAACTCTGAGATAGGCTTTCAAATATGTATTGTGCCGTGAACTTTCAGAACCCTTACTGAAAGAAACACTATCAACACTAGACTCAACTTGGAGGAGTTAGGTTAGGTTTGACAACAGTCCAAGAAGGATTAGAATTGCAAGAGAGGATTCATTGGACTTCTGAATGTTAATATAGGAAGCTTGTGACGTCAAGTGCTTTTAAATCTTAGCACTATCAAAAGATAGCCAACTACAGTATGTGAATTGTCTAAACGTGGAGGTATGTCATCGTCGTTGTCATCCCTGTCATAATCATACGGCCTTGCCTTTCCCCTAAACTAACAGCAAGTTCCTTTGAGCTTTACTAACTTGATCGGCACCACTGAAAAATACTTTCCATGAGAGGTACCACGTGGGCAACACACACTTCACAACAGTTATTTAAATCAGTCTTGCCCCAGCACAAAACATAGAGGGAATGCATATCATGATCTCCTAAAAACAACTCCCATGCATACTCTATGCAGTAATTATTAACAAAAGGGGAAAATATCTTAATATGCAGTAATACCAACCAATCTGGATAGCTTTTGTCACACCCGACACGGCTGAAAAACTGAAGACAAAGTCACTGATGCATTTACCAATTACTGCTAGAATGTTCCTTCCTTTACTGAGGGCATAATCTAAAAAAGGGAAAGAAGATTGGGAACTTTTTAATTCTTTAAAAACTTATACGGGTAAATGTCGATTAAACCGAGTTTCTGGAGAAGCACCAATATGAACATCAGGGGAGGTTCATAAAAATAAAAGATTCTATAATAAAATTGAAGATCAGACAGAATAGGGATGGAATCGCGTTGATTACCACATAAAAAAATGAACAGCCAAACCAAATCTTCTAAAATTAGCTGCAAAGTATGAAATATTTTTAACCAGTATAGTGCGCTGTTTGCAAGAATATGGGTAAAAGAATTTAAGATATAAATTAGATAGACCAGCAATACAGAACACAGAGGATAGCAGAATCTGCAATTTCTGTGAAAGAAAGGCTTGTTCACATAAAATAACATAAAACATTAAGGTGCAACTAAGGGGGGAAGTCCATTAGTTGCATTGCAAAGTAAAAGTTAAATGTTGCAAAAATTAAAAGCGAATGCAGGCAAGTATAAAGCTAAAAATTAGATAAGAGTTCAAGACCAAAGGGACCAAGTAAAGACCTTTAGTAATGTCTACAGTCCTCCATGCAAGATGTACCGATAGCAATAGCCCCCTATGAAGAAAACCTTTAGAATGAAAAAGACAGTGGCCAACTAATGGTGTGGTTTGGATGTCATGAAAAGTGATAAGGAACAGTTAGTCTGAAGTACCATAAATATGTCAGTAACAGGATGTAGACCAATATGAGGGCCCAGAAATCTTGGATAAAGGTGATAGATAAAGACCTAACCCTAATAGGAGTTCAGGAAAACTGAAAAATGGAAAGAAGAGAAGAGAATGGACAGACCTTATTTCACATAAAAAGGGAAGAGCAAGTGCAAAAGTTTACAATAAGGACAAATAACATGATGCTAAATATGAGAATGAGATAAAACTGATGAAAAAAGACTAAATGAAAAAATGAGGTTAGGGAAACAGGGTATTGAAAAGACAGGAATAGATGTATAAATTTTGGCCATAAGACTCAGCACTGGAGTCTAGTCAGAGAAAATAATTTAGAAACAAAGTTAAAAAGCACTTGGAAATATAATATTCAACATTAATCAAAAGTGCATTTAACAGACTTGAATTTTAGTTATTTCAAATGTATTACCATTTTATAGCATTTGTATTTTTCCTAGCTATAGAAATCTAAGTCCTTTAGCAGGAGTAGATTCTGGAGAAAAATGGTAACGGCCAATGAAGAATTATCAAGGTTCTGGCAACAGCTACCCAGTATCCACTGGTGGTTCAGATCTGATAGCAGGCAGTACCTTCATTTTGATTCTGCCTGGGACTTGTGGGGTGGTTGCACCAGGAAATGAAACCTAAAGGACTTAGATTTGTATAGCTCGGAAAAATACAAATTACTTTTAAAATTTATGATTTGTTCCTACACGAATACAAACCTTCGTCTTTTAGCAGAGGAATCATTCTTAAGAAGAAGGAAGTCCCACTCACCCAATTAGCTGGCTAACAACCCGGGATCATGATGCAGACTGATAAGAGAAGCAGAGCAAAGGATCCTTGCGTCCTGTGACCCATAATTGAATGACCTACTAGGTTGTGGCTCCAAAGTTTTTTTTTATACAAGAACCTATCTTCAGCGGTAACAATGTTCTTGTTAAGGACTAATATAAGTATTGGGTTTGGCTTAACTGACACACTTCCCCTCAAAAGGAGTGTGGGGATCCTATGCTTTTACTACTTAGTAAGATCATCCATCCATCACCAGTGAGCTCACCTGCATCAGTATCCATTCCAGCTCTATAATGTTCCCCGACTAATCCCAAAAGATGGAAGAAAGGAAGAAAAAGAGGCAAGAAGACCAGCCATTCTCACTCTTAAACCTTAAAATTATGATGCAAATGTTACACCACTTGCTGAGCAGCTACTAAAGGTCCTATGGAGAACGTATCCCGAGACCTGTGGATGAAATCGCGAAGACAGTGTGCCGTGAAGGTGGTCTGTCTCTTCCAGATGCCTGCCTTTATCACTTGGGCAACTGAATGGTTCTTTCTAAAGATTAAAGTGGTACCATTAAAGTGGTACCAATCCCTAATCACTGTTGACTTCATAACCTCTAGGAGGGGCTGAGGCAAATGGATTGTGCCCTTGTTCCATGTAGGCTCCACTGATGACTTAGAAAAACCAGATGTTATTTCTGGAGATTTTCTTCTTTGGCTTCCCTATGCTAATGAAGAGACTCTGTAAGTGGGGCCTACAAGATCTTGTTCTTTTTATGTAAAGCTTCATTGTGCTTACAGAACACAGAATCGAATCATCAGGATTATTGTCCGTCTCCTTCAACGATGATACTGAAAAGGATTCAAACCTAGTCGCTGACCAATGGGTCTTGTTTTTGCCACAAAATCAGGGACTGAATGAGAACGAGATCTGTCTCCACCACTGGGAATGTGACAGTAATTACGATAGACCATGCAGCATCCCACTCTTTTGGTTGAAGCATGCTAACAGAATCAGTTTTAAGAGAGAGATCCCTGTATGAGGCTTTTGCAAAAGGTTTGTAAGGGACCTTTTTGAATGATTGAAGGACTCTGGTCACATTCCAAGGAGGAGGTTTGATTTCACTAGGGGGACAAGATTGTGCAAAATACCAAGTCAAAGCTGATATTTCCCACAAGGAAGAGAGGTGTACTCCTCTTAGTCTGAAGACTTGACTTAAGGCTGAGCAATACCCTTTAACTACCAAATTTGAGAGGAGTTTCTCATCTTACAGGTACACAAGAAAACAACAACTAGTGGAACAGAGGCTGTGAGTGAAGAAGCGTTCATCCTATAACACCAATCAAAGAAGGCTACCCACTTTTCTTGGTAGACTGCTGTTGAAGACATTTGGGAGGTACAAATAGTTGCTCTGCGGTTAAGTCATGAAAAGTCTCTATCTCTGAGGAAATGCTGGATAATCTCCAACCGTAAAGAGACAACCCGTCCACTGCCCTGTTATTTCTTGTGCAGATGATACATGGTTGTATCTAGTTGGGAACTCTCATAAAACTTCTGTCAATAGACTTGGAAGGTCTGGGTACCACTCTGTGTGGCCATTTCAGTGCTACCAGAGTTATTTGGAGATTAGGCATGATGATGGCTCTGCTGATCTTTCCTTATGAAACAAAATGGTGAGAAGACATAGATTTCAAGGCCTTCCCACGGTTGTTGAAATGTGTCCTCCCCTAATGCTGCTTGGTCTGGCACTGGTGCGTAATACCTGTACACTGTAAGTTTGTTGTCGAGGTTAGTGGCAAACTTGTCTATTAACGAGGAACCCCACAATTTCGGGAGTTCCCTCGCCATTAGAGGATACAAAGACTATTCTGAGCCCACAAATTGATTGGGAAGACTCAAATTGTTGGCAGATATATTTTGTTTCCTTGAAATGAAATGTGCCGACAGGATTACTCTGTTGTCTTTCGACCATGAGTGCATGCTCACTACCAACAGGCAAAGGGGTTGAGAAACTGACTCCCTGCTTGTTGACATAAGCAAGCCACTACTGTAGTGTTGTCGCTCATCAACACTACCGAGTGACATTTTACTATTTCCTGGAAATGAATTACAAATAGGTATACTGTTTTCAGTTCTAGGATATTTATATAGGACCTCTTGTCTATGTCCTCTGTCCACAGACCTAATGTGGAGACTCAGAATGTGTGCTCCCCACCCTTCTCTAGACGCATCTGAGAAATGTATAAGTTCTGGGGGAACATACTTCTGATGTGTGGTGAGAATGGACTTGTTCAAAATTTATCCAGAAACCCAGATCACAAACAAAACTCAAGAAGGTGACTCTGGAGTAAAATCTGATACTCTGACTCAACTAACAACAGTCAATAGTCGAGGTATCGGAGAAGTCTAATTCCCATCACGTGAACCCCCATTGAAACCAGTGTGGCCACTTATGAACACTTGAGGTGATATGTTAGGTCAGAAGCATAGACTTGAAACCCAAACCTTCATGTTCCCAGGACAAACCAAAGGTAGTTCCCCGAGTTCCGGTGAACTGGAATTGAAGTATGCGTCTTTCATTCTATGGGAAGTAAAAAGTCGTTCCATCTTATTGCTTGAAGAAGAAAGCTTTACTTTCCTTTTCCAACTTTGCCATCCACTTCATCTAGGGAAAAGAGAGGCCATATGTTTTGTGACCTTGTTGACCACTACATCACTTCATTTCAGTATCCAATTATTTCACTGGTATGCAGCCTGGTGTACCAAAAACTTCATTGCCATTGCACCTGAAAAGGTGAATGTCTCATACTACTTTTGTATTTTAGAATCTGCCAGATTCTGAAATACTGCAAAATATGAGTGTACCAGACCGGTAGTTTAACCAAGAGGAAGCCTGCAAAGCTGACATTACCGCTGCCTCCACATTCCTAGCCTTTGAGACCATGAAAAATTATGGTTGTTGTACAAACCTATCCGCTAATACATCCAGATTATAGAATTAGGGTTGCTACCTTAGGGTCTAAGAGAAGAGGGGATGGATGAGTTTCCTCTGTTACATAGAATTTCCTCTGCTTAGAAACAGGTGGAATTAACTTTGTGGTATGAGCATTTGGATGCAGATCCTTGTGCTTCTAGTTTCTCGATGGTCGTCTTGTTCGACGTGACCATGGCAATTCAAGGTTCAAGGTGGTGCTTAGAGGTGTACACTTTCCGGAATAAGGAATGAATGGAAGTCTGCCTTCCAAAGAAAAGGCTTTTAGAGCATCACCTAAGTAGTTGACCCTCAGAAAAAAAGACTCCTCTTCAAGCTTGGTAGAGGTAGACTCCAAGGGTCTCACCTCAGTGACATGAGAAGTCTCTACAGGCTCGGGGGAGACTAGTCTTGCCCTCTTCGGAGGAGATGTTTGACCGTGAGACTTTACAGTCTCTTGTAATTGGCGTTCATTTATTTTTTTTTTAGAGCAATGTCTTTCTTCTCACCAGCTTTATTGCCCCTGAAAAAGGGAAAGAAGTAGGGGGACATGTGATGTTCAGAGAGAGGAGTTTCTATCTAATCCAGGGGTTTTGGGTCTGAACATGATTGTGGTGATGGCTTTTGGGTTGATGTCAACCCTCTACAATAAACAGGAGAGAGCCTACATTCATCCTTAAACTTTGGGAGCTCCAGGCTATGATCTGTAGATCGTGGATCTCTTTCCTCCACGTTCAGAGCAGCAACTCGCAACTCTGAAAGACATTATGATTCTTAGGGCATGACGCTCCTTTAAAATCCTTTATAGGTAGTATATCTTAGCAATCCATGTTTGCCAGCGGTTATATAAGAGGATGAGCAACTTGGTGGAGTAACAAGAACTTTGGGTATGAAGGAAATACCACCCTAAATCTCGATGAAGTCACTGACAATAGGGTGACAGGTTGGGTTTAAGGCGAAAGACAAGATGTCTTTTTGGCTTTTATTCCTAATGCCTGGGGGAAGATCGTAATGGAATTAGTATGGACCAGCAGGGATCACTTGCCTTAGTTAGATAAGCACCGCACATCACAAGAAACTGGCTATCCTTTGATGAATTTAGCCGATGAATGCTCTACAGAATTAGTCAGTCTATGGAAAGCGAAAATGACAGAATGGCCCCTAGCCCCGAGCGTAACGGTGCTAAAAATCTCCCGGTCTATAAATACTAAAAAAAAAAATTAAAATTGGTAATTGGAATGTTAGAACCATGAATCAGATTGCAAAGTTACAACAAGTGGAGAATGAATTTATGAAATATAGCTTGGATATCTTGGCCCTAACTGAAACAAATAAGAGGATTAGTAAAGAAATCTTAGACCAAAGCAATATGTATCTACTCAGGAAGAAAAGATGGAGTTGGAAGAGAAGGGGTAGTAATAATGATGATGATAACAGCAGAAAAGGCATTAATGCAATGGAGAGCTGTAAGTAGTAGATTATTACTTGCAAAGTTTAAATCAAAACAGTGCAATATGAGTATTATAGTTTGCTATGCACCAACAAATGATTCCCCTGAAGAAAGGCAAGATATATACTATGAAGAACTGCAGATTGTTATAGATGAGATCCCAGAGAGAGATATAAAAATTGTGATTGATGACTTCAATGCTAAAGTTGAAAGGAGTAATCTAGGTACTGTATAGAGAATGTGATGGGTGTTGAGGGTCTTGGCAAAGTTGCAAAGATAAATGGGGCACAAGTTATAAGTTTTTGTTCAACAAGAAATCTTGTCATTGGAGGTACTTTTCCATCACAAGGGCATGCAAAAATATACATGGACTCCACCATGTGGCAATTACAAAAATTAAATAGATCACATAGCCATTATTATTGAGAGGAGGAGGACTCTGAGAATTTAAGAAGCTATAAAAGTGCAGATATTGGTGGTGATCACCAGCTCTTTATGGCCATACTGAAATTGAAACTGAAAGCACCCAACAGAAATGTAGATAGGATAACTAGGTTTGATACAACTAAGCTTCTAGAAGATAAGCACAGAGAAACATTTGCTATTGAATGTAGGAATCAATTTGCAGTCTTGAAGATGTTAAGAGATGAAGAGCAGACAATAAATGAAGAATGGAGTAATATTAAGAACATACTGTATATCAGTCACTGGGAAATGATGTTGGGAAATACTGTTGCAAGGACAAAACCATGAATAACAAATGATAATTGGGAGACGACAGAAATTGACAAGATTGAGCATGCTATATATTCCAGTATTGATAGTGAGGTTAAAAGAAAAGCCAGGAATGACTGGAGAGGATATTTACAATTGAAAGCAAATAAGGTTGACAAAGCTATGAATTCAGGGAGTGGCTATGGTGTAAGAATTTCTCACAGAATTAATAATGAAATCTCTACTCGGGCAAAGAAGTATCATATACCCATAAAAAAAAAGAGAGGGATCTGTTATAAAACCAAAACATGAAGAAAGGCAACGCTGGATGGAAAACTTTAGTGAGGTCATGAATAAGAGATATGAAGGGAATAATCTGAATGATATACCTGAAGCTGAGGAAGACCTTGATGTGCCCCAAAATGAATTCAGTGTATTCTGAAGTCGAAGCTATCCTAAAAAAAAAACTATAGAGATGGAGAGCGCCTGGATATGATAGAATAATTGCTGAGATTATATTGGCCAAAAATGAAGTGACCCACAGAATACTTACAAGATCGTTTTGTAGAATGTGGTGTGAAGAGGCAAAACCTGATGACTGGGAGCTAAGTGTGTTGATGAAAATGTCAAAAAAAGATCTGACTGATTGCAATAATTACAGAGGCACCACACTTATGCCAGTTGTCATAAAAATATATAGTATGCTCATTCTGAAGAGCCTAAAGAGAAAGATTGATGAAAAGCTACGAGATGAAAAAGCAAAATTTAGAAAAGGTAAAAATTTTACTGACCAAATTTTGATTTTAAGACATATGGTACAGAAATGTGTAGAATATAAAAAGCCACTTTTGATGGCATTTTTGGACTGAAAAAGCCTTTGATAGTGTGCTCCGGCATTATAATGGAGTTTCTCTTAAATACGTAAATTTGATTATTAAGTCTGATCATGAGCATTGCGAGTGGAAAGTTAATGTTAGTGGAGTCCTTTCAAATTACTTTCCGGTGAACAGCGGAGTACTCCAAGGTAATGTGTTGTCACCTATGTTGTTTATCCTCCTTATGGATTTTGTAATGCATAGAACAGTTGGGGTTGGTGGAGAAGGATTGGACTGCATTGGTAACAGGATATTAGCTGACCTAGAGTATGCTGATGACACTGTCCATTTTAGCAGAACACCGCAGGACTTGCAAAGCTTAGCTTGCTTACCAGAATACATGAGATATCACATGAGGTTGGGCTGAAGATAAATAGAAGAAAGACAGAGATGATGAGAATGGAATATGCAATGGAAGATGAAATATTATTGGAAGGAAAAAGGATTGATAAGGTAGAATCATTTAAATATTTAGGAACTATGACCTCTAATACAGGATTTTTAGAAGTTTTATTTAATGAAAGATTGAAAACAGCAAATCAGACAATGGCTAGTTCAAGTAAAATTTGGAAATCAAATCAACTGAAATTGCATATAAAAATCAGGCTATACATCAGTTTAGTGAGATCGGTGTTACTGTATGGACACCAAGTCGTGGTATGACAATGAAACAATAACCAATAGAATTTGTAGATTTGAGAACACAGCTCTCAGAAGAATATTGAGAGTTAAATGGCATAACAAATGAGACTATAAGAGATTACTAGAGTGCCTTATGTGGATGAAATCATGGTGAGGGGTAGATGGAGATGGCTGAGGACTATGAAGCATGAAATGGGAGATGATAAATGGAGAACTATCAATTTAAAAGCTCAAGATAGAGACGAATTGTGAAATCTAGCCAAGGCCCATTGCTTCAATAAGTGTAGGAGATAATGATGATGATAATAGGAAAGACAAGCAACTCTGATGAGCACTAAGTTGGCAGTCACTCAATAGAGCTGTTTGCTTTCTGCTTTTTGGCTCATCTTTAATAGAATGGCTTATGAATTTCTCTCAGAGTGCTTCGAGAGGCATATCTTCCAAATGCCTTCTCTTCTCAGTTCGAACTATACCTTGAGGATGTGTCTGCTCTTGTGGGGAAAGATGTTCATAATCTAACAGCGTGTGGTCCCGTAGGTTGCGCGCACATGGATGAGGGTCGCACCCACATGGCTAAGGATCGCACACACATGGCTGAGGGTTGCTCACACTTTCCTGCGAGTCACAAGAATGTGCCTGAGAGTCACAAGCAAGTGGCTGAGGGTTGCATATGCTTGCATGCTCCAGTAAGCTTCTCACTCGCAAATAGACCCCCAAGCACCCGAGGTTCAAATTCTGAGGTGATGCACTGCCACTGGATGACTCGTTTGGTGATAACACACTTTAACAATGCATGCCTCTGGGATATTTGTAATAAGATCTCTTGCAACAGAAACCTGAAGAGATCCAGAAGCACGCAAAACTGCTTACATCACTCCAAGACAAATAGGCAGAGAACTTGGATTCAATGCTCAAGGGCATTGATGCCCCAGGGTGCTTCTTGTCCGAAACTCAAGAGAGCTTTGGCTGGAGAAAGCTCAATGGCCAAAATTTCCAAAACTGAAGACTGCAGTTCATCCTCATAGGGAGGTCTCCCTGTTTGTTTAGGGGAAGCCTTGGCAGCTTGTCCTTCACTCTAAAGGTCATTGGTCTTCTTCAATCTGCCCACCAAAAAGTTAACCAAAGAAGGGCAGGAGCGACAAGTTTCGGAAGTCAGAAGTCAGGATCTCTACGACTTTCCCGACCTTGAGGATGAACCAGAGGGAGAAGGATCATGCTTGGATCTCTTCTCTTCTCGGCACACAAGAGACATGCTAACATCATGCCAGTCTCTTAAGGTTGTGCATGTTCATCAATAAAGTATGAATACAAAACCTGCATGGTCGGAGGCACAGTGCTGACGAGCATTCTATATACTGAAGTACAGTGTATGTATTCCTTTGAGAAGGAAACCTTGTTCTATACGACACTGTTTTCTCCTTCTCTCGTAGGTGAACTGTCATAAGACATTACTGGGGAGCAACTACACGCTCCAAAGAGCTGGCACTGACCGAGCAGGCACAACTGCTCGCGTGTTGAGGATTCCAGAAGATTATTACCCTTTCGAGGAAATAAGTTGGCGTCACTAGCAGGGACACATGTTCCACAGTTAAATACAATTTGTCTTTTACTAAGTCGATTCACACACATACTGAAATGAGATATTAGTTAAAAATTTCAGGCCTGTTGGAGAGCGTTAAGAACACATCTGAGGTCGACAACCAGAATCAGACAATGAAGGCTCTGTACCCTATCAAACCCAGCCCACCAATGGATACTGCTTGGCAGTTGCCAGAACCTCAAAAATTCTTCATTGGTCATTACCAGCTTTTGCCCTAATCTATCTCTACTAAAGGACAAAGGTTTGTATTTTGCATAGGGAAAAATATTTCATCAAAAGTTGAAAATACATAGCAGATGTATATGCAATAAGATTTTTTTATGACATTAAGCTTAATCACTTGATTTTCATGGCGAACAACACACTAAAAGTAATTAAGATGACTAATACTGTATAACAGAACCCTAAAAATTACAAGAAACAAATTAAACTAGCTACTCACACTTTGATCTTATCATCGGGTGACATGATGGGAGTAACAGCAAATTGCTTCAAGAAGGGCCAAAGAAAAGAGTAGAAATATAAAGGAAACATCTGTCCTCTTTCCTCCTCCAAGTATTCTGCCACCGACTTCCTGTTCTCTGGTTCCCGTTGAATCATATGTTCAATAAGTGCCTGGAATATCAGATATCAATGATGTCACATATCAAAGGCGAAATAACAATGTTCTATAATTTACCTCACCTGATTAGATTTTCACAAAATTTCATGCATTATAAAATATCTCTACAGTATTACTATCTAATATACTTTCATGTCAGTTCTCATTCAGTTACATAGCAATTTACTTTATAATTGTATGATTGGCTATATTATTTTGTTCTAACCTAAGCTTTTTACATCAAGCTTAAAAAGAGTAATACTGTCTGCTATTTCTATCTTTTGTGCTTGACAAATGCAAGTCTTTGTCTATTTAACCACAAATTAAGTACAGTATAGAAAAAAATCACTTTTCACAACCCTTTTTATCTAGTTCACCAAATTACCTAGACTTTTTTGGGACTAAATTTTTTTTTATAATTAAACAGTAAACAGTAAAATTGTTGAAATACTTTATACTGTATAAAATTCTATTTGATTCAAATTACAGCAATGTACTACAGGTACACAGTACAATATATATAAAGTATACTGTACTGTACAAATAAAATGCTATCATAAATTCTCGCTCTCTCTTTCTTTTGAAAGAGATTTCAGAAGAAACAAATTCTTTTTGTTCAAAAAGATCATAAATTACTATGATTAAATCCTTTTTTAAAAACTACTTAAATATAAAATTCTCACATCACAGAAATTTCTGTACTCATGTATATTATGTATATTTCGCCTGACAAACGGAAGAGGAAGTAACCTCGAGGAGCTGCTCACTCTAAGGGAGTCTTTCTTTGCAGAGATCTGTGAATTTAATTTCCTTAGAGAACCAGCAACCAATCTAGATCAAGAAAGCTCTAATTTTTGTCTCTTGGGTCTGGGGACATTACAGAATAAGTCTAGGATAGTGTCTCAACCCTCTGTAGTGGAGTAAGTAGGTTTGCTAAGACCGCTGATCTTTCGAATGCAGGCCAAGACTTGGAGTCAGACTCCTCAAGCTCAGTGGATGGAGTCTTACTGCTGGCTGGTGCTAGAAGAAAACTTTTTGAACAATCCGAGTCATCGTTGATCAATACTTCCACCTCCCGGCTCATACCCAGCTGGGCTGGGTCATAGTTGTTGCCATGAGTAACAGTAAGGGAACAAGGCCTGGAAGGAGCTTCCCTGGGAGGTGGTACCGAGGCAGCAGCTACGGCCTGCTGAATACTTCAGTGAAGTACAGGGTCATCCACAAATTTAGAAACCCTATTCTACAGAATGTAAGATGCATCCTTCCTAAAAGGCCTGTGAAGGAGCAAGGATGTTATAAGCCTCATTTGGGGGGGGGGGTGTTCCTGGAGGTGCAGGAGTTTCCTGTGGCCAGGAAGGCTCTGGAGACTGAGACACCCAAGAGTGCTCCCAGGAGGCAAAGGAAAGTCTCAGGGGAGGAATCGGAGGGGCAAATCCTCTGCCGTGACAGGGGAGTCTATAGGATTCTACAAAGCCTCAGAGATCTCGATCCCCTACTGGTTCTAGGTTGTAGGGTATCTCCTGGTAGAGGCCTAACTTGCCTTGGTTTACGGTGCCTCTGAGGGATTATAGCTGGGACCAGACCTAGTTGTTCCCATAAGGGTTGCAGTCCCGAGAGCCAGGACCTAGCAGCCCCATTTCTGGATATAGCGGATACCTGGAAACATGCGCAGATGGTCCTCACAGGGGAGCTGGCACAGGTGGGGCTAATGGAGGCAGGGCTTTAGGCCGAGGTACAGGCACACAAGGATGACATTATGCTTCATTGCCTAGGGTTGAAGGGGGAACTAGGGTTCCCTGGAAACATCTTTGATATCAAAGGGATGGCAACTGAGTCATTGGATTGAACCAATGAAGAAGAAGCCTTGGCTGAGGCAGGTCTGGAGGCCAAAGCAGCTTTGACAATGTCATGGATCCAGTCCTCATCGGAATCCCAAGGAGTGGTGTGTTGGGACTACACTAAAAGAGCGGGCGCATACCCTTGAGCGGGATGAGTGAGTGAGGTATTGTCTCACTCATGAAAGGCGACATCATGGTCACAGGTGCTTGCTGCCCGTTGGCGTGACTCATCACGTATACCACATGCAAGGGGGGAGGGTTCGCGAGAGATTGGGTCGTGAGCACAAACCTTGAGAACTTTCTCAAAAGGGCGAAAGCGTTTGAGAGGGGCGTGGACTTTGCCTGGAGAGGGGAGGGGGGTAGGAGGATGGTAAGCTAGCCTCTCCTGACTCGTCAAGAGTCTCCTGGTAAAGTAGTTGCCTCCAGAACACATCTTGCTAATGATAAGCGAGATTGTTTAGGTGGGATCTCATACACCTTCGTGGTATAATGAGGGGTCCACTGGATCAGAGGGGAAGGGGGAGAGTGCTCCCTTGCTCCCCCCGAAGAGCTGGAGCTTGCTGGTAGGTGTTAGCAAGTACGCTTAAAAACTGCCCGAGGAGGCGTCCCTTCGAGCATGACAAACCACTCACGTACACAAGGGTGTCCACCGAGATTCCCTGCAGGGCTGGCATGCACTGGGGGGGGGGGAGGAAGGGGGGAGCACCTGTTGCTGAGCAGGCTCAGTGTGAGCTTTCACCCTGAGGGGTAACTAGGCATGATTGTTATCCTGCAGGGGAGCAACCTACAGAACCTCAGCTGGAGGAACTGCAGAGAAAGAAGAGGTATGAAGTATGGGGCTGGAGGGAAGAGAGTTCCTTCTCTCAGAGGGCGAAGAGGGAGAGATGAGGCCAAACTCTACATAAGCAGATGGAGTAATCTGCTGTGCGCTAGGCTTCAACACCAAGTCTGTCCTTCGAAGGGAAGCCTAGAGTCCCAAGGAGAGCCAAGGCTCACAAAAAGTGTCAAGTGAGGACTTTACCTGGGAGGTGGGCACCACCACTTCACCGGTTTATTCCGGGCCCAAGAGCTGACCTCAAGGACGAAGAATCCCACTATGACTTCTTCCGCCTGCAGTGGAACTGCTCCCACTGGGAGGATGGCCACTCCTGACGCTCACCACAAGGAGACACCTTCGTGCAGAAGTGTCCTATGCATGAAAGGTAAAGCTAGTGAGGATACATCTCCAAGGGGAAATGAAATGTGACGCAAGGGCAGCCGTTCATACCAGGGCAGACCCACATGCTGTTTCCTCAGAAATAGCAGTCACACCTGAAGAGAGAAAGAGAACAGATTTAGATACACTTGAACAAAAAACCGAGGCGAAGAAGCATGTTGGCTCTCTACTGTGACCAAATCAAAAGTGGTTGAACTAGTGAGTGTGCAGACGGATGGAGTGTCCCCTGTTAGACCCAGGCTTGCTGAGAGGTTGGCTGCCACCTCGCTCAAATTGCTTATGGCCAAAACAACAGCTAACACTGAATCTATCTTCTAGTAAAAAACGAAGGTTTGTATTCGTGTCGGAACAATTAAAGTTCAAAGAACCAATCATTTTCTTTCAACTAGAGTACAGTATTACAATCTTGAATCAAAACATAGATAATTTATTTGTTACTTTTTCTATCTTAGTTCAATGATTCATTTTCTTACTACTTTTACTATCTTAATTTGAATCAGCATTTTATTCACCAGTTTTAAATGGCAGAAATTGATGATACATACTGTACTAAATATCAATCATTTATGTTCCCAGGTTTTTTTTTTACAGAATGTTGGGTTAAGCTAAGCTAGTTTAGAAAAAGAAATGAAAAATAGTAAGATATTGTTAACATAATTTTAACTTTTCCAATTATTATTTGTCAAAGACAATCTCATTCCTAATACAGTAGTGATGTGACAGGGAAAAATCAATATTTGTTTACGATAATTTTCCAATACATATTTATGATTGTAGGATATTCATAACTGACTTAGTAGAAGCAGAGCTTTCTCATGTTTAAGCAACATTAGCCGATCCTACTCTTTTTACACAGGAGTAAATTCACTTCTGAATTACATACTGTATCAATTAAAAGAATTAGTATTTTCTAACCTAGCATGTACTAATCAATTATGTTGATAAATAAAAACTTCCCTCGCCTCAAATTTATGGTGTTAGCTCACCCAGCCTCTGCCACGTCTGTTGAAGGATTTCTTGTAGGCTAGCCTACCTAACTACACAGTAAAAGTATTGATTCACTTCCTAAATGAGTTTTATTAAGTTATAGGATTTAGGATTTGACAGCCATGTATCCATAAAAGTATATTTGCATTGATAAACACCTTCACAGTTACCCTGGGCCATGACTGATGTTACAAACCTAGCCTACTGTATACTTGGTAACTCCATACCTCTGGGATATCCGGGTGAAAACCATTTAGTACAGATTAGCAAGATTTTACTATATAGTAAAAGTAATAGACGGTACTTACTCTAACCCTTGGCTCATCAATTTTGTCCAGCACTTTTGATGGGTAATAGTCCCCAGCTCGGTAAGCTAAAAGCTGAGTTAGGTCGAAGGGTGCATTTCCTTCTGTGAAGAGCTCTGCTAAACAGCACCTTTATTGAGAAACATTTATAATTATTATATTATCATTATTATTATTACTAGTTAAGCTACAACCCTAGTTGGAAAAAAAGGATGCTGCTATAAGCCCTAAGGCTGTAACAGGGAAAATGTCCAGTGAAACAAGAAAACAAGGAAATAAATGAACTATATGAAAAGTAATGAATAAAGAACATAAATTATCACAAGATCAGTAACAACATTAAAATAAATGTTGTATACAAACTATGAAAAGAGACTTATGTCAGCCTGTTCAACATAAAAGCATTTACTGTAAGTTTGAATTTCTCAAGTTATAACTTGATACATAAAACCATACTTTGAGTAAATGGTATTTCACAACAACAGTCCTAAAATTCAACTTTCTAAAAATCTAAGATTAAATAAATGGATTCTTGCCTGGACAGTAAAACAAAAATTCAATTCAAGAAAAAGACGGCTGCTCTTGTTTTGACCAAGTTACAAGCTCTCACAAACATAGCTATGCACAGTAGAAATTCTCTCTTATTGATATTTGAATTGAAACTACATAATAAAAGTTAAATCTAATGTTGGAATTATAAACACACTAAAACTATATATTTATTCTATAAAATACTATAAAAGTAATCATAATAATAATCCAAAAAGTAGAAATTCCACTTGCAACTACAATACTTAGAAAAAAAAATTTTCATGCAAGAAATTCTTTCATATACAGTACAGTATCTAATTTAGATTACAAAAGAAAATATTAAGAACAGCCGAGTAACACCTTCACTTCTAACAATATGAACACTCCCTTTTGAAACTTCTTGTGAATGGGATATGAGCTTACATCCTAACCATTAGTTCACTTACCCAGCAGAAAAAACATCCATAGCAGGCCTTGTGTGTCCCTGTTCTTCTATGAAAGTAGGTAAAAGCTGTGTATCCATTTGGAGAGCTTTAAAAAATCTACAAAAAGAAAAAGAAACAAACTATCACATATTTGGAAAAATTTATAGCTTTGAAAAAATACTAACAGTAAGGAACATACAAGTCCTTTCCATGAGGGGTAAGATAGATGGATGTTTGGTATTTGGCCAATAAGGCTTGGAACTGGGGTTAAAGAAGTTATTTAGCGATGTAAAATTAAGAACCCCTTCAGTTGTACTATGAAATTTAAAACTGAAAGAAGTTGGACAACAAAATGGAGGGTATGAAGCAGAAATGAATTAAAGGTACTAAAGAGATGATGCAATGACCCTTTAAGAATGCTTTCAGTTTACATGAAGTGCACTGACGTTCCTAGCCCCTAACAGAGCATGAGGAGCTAGGTTAAGAACACCATGTCTAAAGTAATAATATGACAAATTCGGAGTTCATTCGTATTTTTCCTTACAATACAAACCTGAGCTATTTATAGGGGTATTAATTTTGGCAACGCTGAAAAGCAAGCCATAAGACTTTTAGCTAGGGATAATCACCCAGCCCGCTAGTTAGCGGGAGGGGTGGGGGTAGATGAATACCCGGCTCACTCATAAACCTGGGCTCAGCACCCACTTTGCTTGCATGCAGGACTTCTACTTCTTGGGGGACAGGTGCTGGCAGGCCAATCTGTATAAATAGCTCCAGATTGGTATCGTTATGAAAAATACATTTTACCTCCAAATGTCATTTGTTCTGTTACTCTATACAAACCTTCCTCATTGATATGGATAACATAACCCTTAGTAAAGTGGAAGTCCGTACCAAATGGCTTTTGGCATTGACCCGGGGTTATCTCCGTACGATATTGGATAAAAATTTATAAAAACCCTTGCACCTCGCTAAAATATTCTGCTATGCACGACTAGTGGCCTCTGCATGCTGTGTGCTTGTGATACTAGCAATGTGACTGGTCTAGGTAGGAGTTCTCCAAGCTATAGGAACCTTTGAGAGTACCATAGATTTTACCTAATCCTTCGTCGCAAAAGGTACTGTGGACACAACAAGTACAGTGGAACCTCTACATACGATTGTTCCAACATCCAAAGTAAAATTCCAGCAAATTTTTGTCTCGACACCCAAAGTAATGCTCCAACATCCGATGTAGATCTTGTTTATGCCGGTAGATGGCAACACGTAAGAGGGACGCCATTGAACGTCGAGTGCTCTGTTCTCTGTTCTTGTGTGTATCATGTGGTTGTCCTCTGTTTGGTCTGTTATCAACAGTGCTTATTTTCTTCCTTTTCTCACATTTCCTTTTTGATTTTACCTATAATCATGGTGCCTAAGAAGCTAAGTTTCAGTACAGGTAGTGGTGAGAAAAGGAAGAAGGCAATTCTTTCATTAGAATTGAAGCAAGAAATTATAGAAAAACATGAGAGCAGTGTGCATGTGAGTGATATGGCTGAACAATATGGCCGGAATAGGCCTATGATCTCAACGATCATAAAGCAGAAGGCAGACATTAAAGCAGATAAACCATCGAAAGGGATCACCATTATTACAAGACATCGTAGCAATACCCTGGAAGTGATAGAATGCCTTTTGTTGATAGGGATAAAGGAAAGAGATTGTTGGCAATGATCATTTGTGAGAAGGGCCAGCATGATGAACAGAAAGAAAGAAAAAAGTGAAGCAAAGAAAACCAAGATAGCATTAACAAGCTCTTTTAAAAAAGTCCTCTCTCTTTTTCTGTTTCTCTTTAAACATACCATTAACATGTTCTTTGAATAAAATTCTCTCTCTCTCTCTCTCTCTCTCTCTCTCTCTCTCTCTTGTTCTTCTTTGCTGTTATAGTGTTAGAGACGTCTATCATTTTTTTTCCGAGAGAGAGAGAGAGAGAGAGAGAGAGAGAGAGAGAGAGAGAGAGAGAGAGAGAGAGAGAGAGAGAGAGAGAGATTAAACAAAAATGTGTTTAGAGTACATATGATTTTAACAGCGTCAACGAGTTGAAAGACAATGAAATGTAACTAAGAAAGTAATAACAGCGAATCTGAATTCCTTTACAGTATTAACTAAAACAAATATTGATACAAACACACTCGTGTGCGTATGCACAAACACACACACAGGTGTAGGAATTGCTACCCAGTAAGAGACAGACAATCGGGGAGGAGGTAGAGATGGTGACTGCGATAACATACCATAATTCGTCACTGAAAGTGATGAAAATTAAAAATAAAAAGAAAAAAAAAATGTTAAAAATATGAAATACTATAAAAATAAAAAAAAATAAAATAAGCTAAGTTAGATTAAAGTTTCCGTAGTGTAAGTTACGGTACGTTATCGCAGTCACCATCTCTACCTCCTCGCCGATCGTGTCTCCTGCGTAGGAATTTCTACACGTGTGTGTGTTTGTGCATACGCGCACACGAGTGTGTTTGTATGTTATTAACAGTGTTTATATTCTTCCTTTTCTCACATTTCCTTTTTGATTTTACCCATAATCATGGTGCCTAAGAAGCTAAGTTTCAGTACAGGTAGTGGTGAGAAAAGGAAGAAGGCAATTCTTTCATTAGAATTGAAGCAAGAAATTATAAAAAAACATGAGAGCAGTGTGCATGTGAGTGATATGCTAAACAATATGGCCGGAATAGGCTTATGATCTCGACGATCATCAAGCAGAAGGCAGCCATTAAAGCAGTCAAACCATCGAAGGGGATCACCATTATTACAAGACATCGTAGCACTACCCAGGAAGAGATAGAACCCCTTTTGTGGATAGGGATAAAGGACAAAGAGATGTTGGCAACGATCATTTGTGAGAGGGGCCAGCGTGATGAACAGAAAGAAAGAAGGGAAGCAAAGAAAACCAAGATAGCATTAACAAGCTCTTTTAAAAAAGTCCTCTCTCTTTTTCTGTATCTCTTTAAACATAACATTAACATGTTCTTTGAATAAAATCTCTCACCCTCTCGCTCTCTCTCTCTCTTGTTCTTCTTCGCTGTTATAGTGTTAGAGACGTCTATTATTTTTTTTCCGAGAGAGAGAGATTAAACAAAAATGTGTTTAAGAGTACATATGATTTTTAACAGCGTCAAAGAGTTGAAAGACAATTAAATGTAACTAAGAAAGTAATAACAGCGAATCTGAATTCCTTTATTAACTAA
Organism: Palaemon carinicauda; assembly: GCF_036898095.1. Classification (NCBI taxonomy): domain Eukaryota; kingdom Metazoa; phylum Arthropoda; class Malacostraca; order Decapoda; family Palaemonidae; genus Palaemon; species Palaemon carinicauda. The sequence goes on along the minus strand of NC_090725.1, from coordinate 227,768,436 downwards.
AGCAAATATTGATACAAACTCGTGTGCGTATGCACAAACACACACACACGGGTGTAGGAATTGCTACGCAGTAAGAGACAGATGGTCAGGGAGGAGGTAGAGATGGTGACTGCGATAACGTACCGTAACTCGTCACTGAAAGTGATGAAAATTAAAAATCAAAAGAAAAAAAAAATGTTCAAAATATGAAATATAAAAATGAAAAAAAAAAATAAATAAGCTAGGTTAGATTAAAGTTTCCGTAGTGTAAGTTACGGTATGTTATCGCAGTCACCATCTCTACCTCCTCACCGATCATGTCTCCTCCTGCGTAGGAATTTCTACACCTGTGTGTGTGTGTTTATGCAGTGTTCGTATCAATATTTGTTTGTTAATAAAGGAATTCAGATTCGCTGATATTGCTTTTTTTAGTAACATTTAATTGTCTTTAAACTCGTTGACGCTGTTAAAAATCATATGTACACCGCATTTTAGTTTAATCTCTCTTTCTCTCTCTCTTTCTTTCTTTCTCTCTCTCTCTCAGAAAAAAATTAATAGACGTCTCTAACACTAACAGTGAAGAAGAACGAGAGAGAGAGAGAGAGAGAGAGAGAGAGAGAGAGAGAGAGAGTGAGTATTTATTTAAGGGGACCGTCCGCTATGTCCGCCATTTTTTTTCTAATGATCCAAATTACACCATTTCTATATATGTTTTAGACATATATAATACCTTCATCATATAAAAATTTCAAGTCATCTGATCAAAAACTTTTGGATTTATTAGCAAAAATCATGATTTAAAAAAAAAAAATTTAGGTACATTTTTCCCCACTACTATAATACCAATTGTATTGAAACTTTTACCATAAAAACTACTCTATCAACCAAAAAATTCTGTTTGACAGAATTTTGATTTTCCTTTTTCTTTTTTTTTTTAATTTTTATCTTTTTATTCTTGTCTAGACGGAAAATAATCGTGAAAAAAAAAATATAAAAAGAAAATCAAAATTTTGTCTGCCAGAAGTGTGGGATTTTTATTCTTTTTTTCAATGATATCTTTCTCTCTAATATAGAACAACAAATAAGTGAGAAAAATGTACCTAAGTGTGAATAACTGTTTTTGAGTTATGAGCTCCCAAAGATTTGCAACAAATTTTCGCTTCTTTTCTTAAAGAAATCAAGATAATATTATTATGATAACTTTTATTGTTTATTCTTACATAAATGCATCCTAAATGAGGTATTTGAACCCTCAATTTACTATTCCTATGTTACGAGTTGCCAGCGATCTCTCATTGTTGCCAGTGTTTTAGTTAGCAGGTTTCAGCTTTTACTCTTATTCATGTTTCCCTCTTTCTTGGTTCTTTTATTTTTTGTTCTCCACTTACTTTTTGTTCTTTCTATCTCCTTATGTAACACTGGCACTGCTATAAAGTTCCAGAGGACATTGTGAAAGCACAATCTACATACGAACTTCAAGTAAATAAACACATGCATTATAATTTCTATGTCTTTGGAAACTTTGCTGATGTTCTCGTAGCTGCATTATAATTTCTATGTCTTTGGAAACTTTGCTGATGTTCTCGTAGCTGGTAGTTTTCATTTAGCCACCCTCTACCAATGCCTTTCATTTCTGCCAGAAGTACGATATATCAAAACATAAGAGAGAGAGAGAGAGAGAGAGAGAGAGAGAGAGATCTTGAATTTAATTTTGGAGTGATAGCATTTGGTTGATATACTGTAGATGACAGTTCAAATTGAGAGAGAGAGAGAGAGAGAGAGAGAGAGAGAGAGAGAGATCAACCATTATTTGATTCTGAGAGAGTTGAACATTGGTATTATAGAATGTATAAATGGCAGTTTTGAATAATTTGAGAGAGAGAGAGAGAGAGAGAGAGAGAGAGAGAGATACAAAAATAAACATAACTACGATTCTGTCAAACTTAAACTCAGTCATGCAGACGACAGTAAGGATGACGTCATAATTTAAAGACCGCTATATCATCATTGTTTGGAAAAATTATAGACTATTTTTTTCTTTTTATGACCTTAGGTAACATTGGCATTGCTATAAAGTTCCCAAGGATGTTATGAAAGCACAATCTACATACGAACTTCAAGAGAGAGAGAGAGGAGAGAGAGAGAGAGAGAGAGGAGAGAATTATATTATTTGTATAAAAGGCAGTTTTAGATAATTTGAATGAGAGAGAGAGAGAGAGAGAGAGAGAGGAGAGAGGGAGGGGAGAGAGAGAGAGAGAGAGAGAGGGAGGGGAGAGAGAGAGAGAGAGAGAGAGAGGGAGGGGAGGAGAGAGAGAGAGAGAGAGAGAGAACTACGATTCTGTCAAACTCAGTCAGGTAGACGACGCAGTAAGGATGACGTCATCATTTAAAGACCGCTATATCTTCATTTTATGGATAAATGATTGACTATTTGTTCTTTTTATGACTTTAGGTAACATTGGCCTTGCTATAAAGTTCCCGAGGACGTTGTGAAAACAATCTACATACGAACTTCAAGTAAATAAACACATGCATTATAACTTCAGTAAGTGTTTGGAAACTCTGGCTTCTGTTCTCCTAGGAGTAGATTTCGTTCAACTACGCTCTACCAATGCCTTCCATTTCTGCCAGACGTACGATAGTTCAAAACATAAGTGAAAAATCGCTATAGATATGCAAAAATAACACACAAAGACGATTTTATCAAACTCAGTCATGCAGACGACACGGTAAGGATGACGTCATCACTTAAAGACCGCTATATCTTCGTTATTTGTAAAAATAATTGGTTGAAACTTCTGGGGAGCATGTACGATATGTTTATGCATACATAGAAGCAATAAAACGATTTTCGATTTCTGAAAGTTGTTATGTCAAAACCCCATGGCGGACGGTAACCTTAAAGAACATGTTAACACCATGTCTACCTTCTCGCCGATTGTCCGTCTCCTCCTGGCGTAGCAAATCCTACACCTGCGTTGGCCTGTCTCTAAGGTAAAGTGACGATAAAAACACATTTTTTATTTATTATTTCTTTATAACTATCTTTTATTACATCCTTCTTTCGTATTATGCAATTATGTTATTATGTGTAATTATATGTAGTAATTTATTAAGGAGTTATTATAGGTTTTTGGGCTGTGGAACGAATTACACAAATTACAGTGTATTCTTATGGGAATATTTGCTCCAACATAAGATTGTTTTAACATACGAAGCAGTTTCTGGAACGAATTAAGATCGTATGTAGAGGTTCCACTGTATTATTTTTATACCAGGTTACACAGGGGAAATGGTTCTACCTGCAGACACCGGAGGTCAGCTTTGTAGAGTACCGTAGGTACTTTTACCCCACAGGGTGGAAAATGAAAGAAAGAAAGAGACAGTCATTCTTTTTTATTCATCCCAGACTTAACCATGGTTAAACTCTGCCCTCGCTCATCAGCTTCTTGTCCATCAAGAAGCCTGATGTTTTTAAGCCCTTTATTGTGTAGCCACCGCAGGATCCTGAAGAACATCTTCATATTCCTGTCAGTCAGGTCTTGCAGAAAGTGGGTGGTGACAAGGCCTGTGTCACAGAGTAGTCTATTAAAGCACTAGGGTGTACTCCTGCTCCTAACGTTATGAACTCTCGGTCTCTTCTATGAGGAGAAGGATCAAGATTCAATGCTTGGCCCAAGACCTTGCAAATCTGAGCCAAGAACATGCTCTTGGTGATCCTTCTCTTGATCTTCCCCGAGCTGACAAAGGGTGCCAACACTCGGGGGCGAGCTCTTGTAGTTTCCGTGAGGTAGGGCCTAAAGTTTCTCTTTGACATAGTAACTGTTGATCTGAATCATTGGTCATGCTGAGAGGGACTCCCAGAACGAAGGGTTCGGAATCTGGGATCTGAGCTGCCAGAAACGAGGTCGAGTGTTACCTAGCCCATCGTTGTGAATGAGAGGCGTTAAGGGCAGCCCATGGGGTTCATTGACTCTTTTGGCCGAAGCCAATAGGAGCAGGAGAACTTTCATCGAGGTCAGGTGAACGTCTGCTGCTTGGCGTCACGGGTCGTAGGTGGAACCCTTTGGGGAACGCAGGACGCAAACCTTGCCCCTTGGAGGAGATCTCCCTTCCGACTAAGGGTTTGCTGGCTCAAAAACTCTGTATAAGGGGGGGGCGATGCCTACTTGGATGAAAGGTTAATTCCTTTCGGTCTGAATTAAAGGCTCAAGGACTAACGTTGGCGTCTCATTGCCAAGACCACAAGACACTTTTCTCCTGGAGGTAAATGAGGAACTCCTCTAATGCAGGGATAGTGATACCAACTACTGTACACTCCAATTGGCCTGGACGGCCAAAGTCAAAGATCTAGGCACGTATCCAGGCATCCTCTTCACAACTTGTTGTGGAAAGGAGTCTTTGAGAGAGGAGGAGCTGGATAGTCTCCAGGCATTAAGTCACAGCCAAGATACACCTTTGTAAAAGGTGTTCACATATGGCTGTTAGAGTCGCTCAGGGAGTTCTCTCGGGATCTCCGTCAGAAGTTGCAGATGAGTCAATGGGCATGACGAGTCTGCTGGGCAAGACGATTCTTGCTGGCAAGATGAGCATGGCCTGCCCCCAAAGATCAAGGGCGGAAGATGAATGAATCCAATTCCCGCCGGAGGAATCCTCGAGGAGAGGGGACCAAACACGAAAAGAGGCAGTTTCTCCAGGGGATGGGAAAGGCGACCACCGTCTGCTGCGGCTGTCAGCGATCCTTCCCGCAAGCAAGAATATTGCAACCCAATGATGGGTGGAAGGACTACTCCCTCCGCAGGGGATTGGGTGAATACCTATCTTCACTGGAGGAATCCTCTGATGGGGAGACCAACCGGAAAAGGAAGAATTTTCCGTGGACAGGAAAGACACAACCAACATCTGCTGCCGTAGTCGGCGATTCTCCCCATAAGCAAGAGGACTGTTGACCGTGGTTGGAAAGACTCTCCCTTGGAAAGTTCCAGCACCTAGAGCGATCCCCTTAGCCATCATCTCTGTTTCTCATCCAGGAGTTCAAGCTCAAGTTGAAGCTCCACATCAGGTGTTGCCTTAGAAACAAGCTGAAGCTCAAATCCGAGTTCTCCTAGGAGGGCGTGGTACCCCTTGTCCGTAGGAAGTATGCCCTCATCTCAGGGAGGTTTAACAGACGGTACTGTTCGGACTCTGACCAAAGCCCAGAGGCTGAGTGGTACAGCACGGTTAACCCCCTCTTTCTTTTGATGCATCTGGAAGGAGCGTCCAATCCGGGGAAGAGCTGAGGAGGTCGACTTCTCAGCGATTTCAGTTTGTCAACCATCTTCTCCGGTTGTTATGAGACCAGAGAAAAAAAGGGGGGAGATCCTACTTCTGCCCACAGGCTTGACAAACCCGAGTGAAACGGACTCTTAAGAGACTTACCACTGCTGGCTGAAAATGCATCTCGTAGAAGGAAGAGACTCCTGTCATCCTCCTCCTAGAATCCCATCAATCGCCAGAAAAAACTTCTGCATGAAGACAATGAATTCAAGGGTACCTGTCTCTGATAAGGAAGCCGAGGTATCTCTCAAGATTTACCTCAATCCTCCAATCTCTGTAAGCTTGGGGAGAAGTTTCGGTGTTAACGAAGGTCAGACACTGAGTCTGTTAGGATCAGTATGTCGTACCGGAATCTTCGAAGAACAAAGCCAATCCTGACAAACCAGGTTGACACTATGGTAAACCTTTTCGCAAAAACCTGCTAAAAGGTCAAAGATACTTCCTCGATGACGGCATTCCGGAATTTAGGAGCAAGAGTCCTAGTGGTCAAATGTACCTAGAGTGTCCTGTGGACTAACTGCTAGTTTAACTGTATGCCTTCTCCTCACCAGTTTGATAATCTATCTTGCTCTGGGAGGAGAGGACGGAATTGGAGACTATCTATAGCAGGAAGTGACTGTAGAGGCTCGGAGAACCCTCGACGAAACACGTTCTGTCCACAGACGCAATGCCTGAAATAGGCGTCCAACTGGATATTCGGATCGCGAAGGTAGAGACAGAATTGGCCTCACACTTCCACAAGAAGGAGGAAGAGTAAAAGCGTATTCTCTTGTAACTGAGCTGCGATTCTCTGTCCTTGTTGGAAAGAGATGGGTTATCCAGATACGGAGGGGACTCATAATGGGGCAACCTCCTCAAGGATGAGAAAAGAGGGAGTTATCTCTTGGATAGAATATCGATGTTCACAGCATCCCTTTCCCAGCCATGACCAAGAGGAATCTTTTCTTGGTGAAGTGAGGGACAAGGAAGTCCACCTCTGCGCTAGAGCAGCAACAACCTGAGAAGTAGCACTTCTACAACGTAATCATAATGATGTTCCCAGGTGGTCAGCTGTACAAGTACTGACAAGACCCAATGTTGCTTTATTTCGCTGATCGGAAGAGACGCTGTTTCAACGTCGTATGGCCATTAACAAGGCGAACTCCGGTTGCGGGAGGGCAGCATCATCCGAGGATTGAAGGACAAGACTGGGATCAAGCTAAGGGTTGGCCAAGTATGCCTCTCCGGAGGAAAATCCAGCAGAGTTCAATTCCCTGAAACAGCGGAAAGGAAATTAAGGGTGGTTAATCCCACGAGTTTATTTCTCTTGAAGCATTTAATAAGAGCTGAGGAGAGGATCCATGGAGTCGGCCCAAGAAACATGACAAGAGATCCAGCAAGTTCTCGAACTTGTGGGGGTGAGGGGAAGCAAATACCCCAAGGGATTATGTTCACAAGATTCATTCAGAGTCATCAGAGAGGAGACAGAGGCGAGTGGTTGGAAGACTTCTATTGCGGCAACCCACTGTAAGAATTATGATCTACTTGCCTGGTGGCAGCGAATAGGCGAGGGCGCCTGCACAACTAACAAAGCTCTTTCTTTCAATGAAGATATCAACTTGTAAGGTAACCATGTATCACAAGTGACCAACAGGAAGAGACAGGGAGCAAAACAGGCGACATAGCCCCTTAGACACACTGTCTCATGAAGACGTTCGTAAGGGATGAACGTTTGAGTGTGTTGACAAGATCTGGCGACCCGAAGAATGGATTGGGAAACCAATAGCACTGTACCTGTGTGAAACAACAAGTTCTCAGCTGTAAGGTATTACGCACCCAGGTTGACACTTGTGCTTTACCCCATTCATCAAAGATGGGTGCTGGGTTAGGTTCCAGGAGAGCAGTGTGTACTAAACTCATTCAACTGCATGTCGAGGTAAGCACGACTGGAGTAATGCCACTCGCAGAAGGTTAACTGGCCCCTTATTGAAGTTCTGTGTCAACTGAATGAGGAGAATCACTCTGAGACTCTAAAGCAATTGAAGAAGCCAAAACAGTAGAGTGCTCTACATAAAACGAAGAAAGCAGGAGGGTCTTGCTGGGAAGGAAGACAAATGCTTGAAGTAAAGATCCAAGCCGGAAGAGATCCTTACCATAGAGGATCTCCGATGAATGAAGTAGGAGAAACACACCCCAAGGGTCAAGGCTTCCGAGATTCTCCGATGGCTGTCGAGGTCGCTGAAAACCAGAAACCTGGAAGAGAGGTGATTAGCAATCGCGCACTGATGGGTGATAGCGTGCCGACAGGCGGTGAGGTGATGGCAAACGGCGAGGAGCAGGCGAATGACGAAGCGTTAGCAAAGGCTTGCGACGATTTGCAAAGGAGGGAGGAGTCCAGCGAAGTGTGCGAATGACGAGCGCGCACTACCTGACTTGACAATCACGCGACGAACTACTGCCCCCGCAGCTGGAGAATGACGATCACCCGAAAGCGAGTGGCGAGCAACTGGCGAGTGACAAGGGCCCGAAGGCAAACATCTGGCAAGTGCAGGAAAAGATTGTTGGTCATAGCAAGGACTAAAGAGATGTATCCTAACCGCAGGGGAAGGAGAACGTCTAGAGTGGCGAGGACTTCGATCCGAAGAAGAGTGACGATCCTCCTGAGGGGATCATCGGCGGCAGCAAGGTTCTTCTGCAGAAGAAACCTCGCCCGTAGGCATCAACGGAGTTACGGTGGTCTCTAGAAGATCTCTGGAATGATGTCTTTATGGGGGCATTGCTTGCGGACGAGAGACATTCCCCCTTAGGAGAGACTAGCCTCAGACTTTGCTCTACCCCCAATGGAAGAGTCAGCTCAGCATGGGGAGGAGCATAGTCTTTGGCAACGAGTCTGCAGCTGCTGCGAGGAGATGTAGCTGTTAGCAATTCTCCCCCGCAAGCAGTAAGGTTGCCCGACAAAAGCTGATGAAGGGAAGTTCTCCCTCGGAAGATAGAGCAACCCAACACTTGGTGGAGGTTAACTCTCCCTGGAAAGGGAAAGATGTCCAACACCTGGAGGCAGACCTCCAGGCAGCACTCTCTGCTTCCCGTCAACAAGCATTGTTCAAATTGAAGGTCAGCATCGAGCGCTACCTGCGAAACATAGCCGTAGGTAGTTTTTGGGTTCAAACCGAAGGGATTCTCCACTGGAACCCTCGGAGGAACAGTATGCTACTGCCCTCATTTCTACGCCTGAGTATGAGGAACAAAGGAGTAAAAGTAGAGAATGTTGCAGAGACTGTACCACTCTTGGAAGGGACCTCATCCTTGTAAGGGAAAGGTCGTAGTCAGCATGCTGATAAGAATCTGCCACAGGCACAGGAGAACAGGACTGTGACAAGGCAAGAACAGCAGATTCCACAAGAACGAACGGCTCTTCTCTTCTACATCGGCTGACTTGGCCGAACGAAGAAGAACGGCATCGCTAGCAGAGGAAACTTAAAATGAATGAAAGAAAAACTTCCTCGGAAGGACCACCTAACCCCTGGATAGGAAATGTGTCCCCTGATAATACAGAAACATACAAAGGACTTCGCACTCCCTTTGCTGGGTGCTATCATCGGGCGAAGGAGACCGGTAGCGTAAGAACTGTAAAAAAAAAAAAAAAAAGTATTACAATTGATTAATCAGCTGACGAAACCAACTACTTGGGAAAACCACTAAACCCATAGGCAAGAAACGGGTTCTCCGAGGGAGAGCGAACAAACTAATGACTACGCAGTCCCTCCACCAGCTAAATATGGCCATTAGCCCATCAACGCATGAAGGAGTGCTGCGTTGAGTGCTGTTACAAGTTAAATTAAAACTGTTATTATTTCAACTTAATTACTGAAAAGCAACATTCAGGAGAGCAATCTAACCCATACAAAGGAAAAGTTGTTCCCTTCATAGGATCTGCCGGCCGCCAACGTAACAAAGTAGTACGGCGTTGTCAGCGAGGAAGAGCAAGACCAAAGTCAAGCTCTTCCTCCAAAGAACTAGCAGGGAGAGAGCAACGTTAACATCCAAACAGAGAAGGAGTATTCACAGGAGGACTACTCCCCTCCGGCGGAAGACGGGTCACTCGTAGAAGGCCACCTGCTCACGGGTTGTCTGGCGTCCAAGGGGGGGGGGGATCTTAAGAAGTGGTTCTCCAACCGAGAACCTGCCGCACTATGCTGTCAGACAAGAGCCTCCGCACTACGCTGTCACACAAGAGCAACATTCACTGTCATGAAAAGAAAGCTCAAAAATATATAAAAAAAATTACATGAATGTTTTCATATGCAAAACTTAAGTCTGTATAAGGATACAAGAAAAAGCTAGTCAAATGGCTGGTTAAGTTTGGAGCGGAGAGAGAGACAACATGTCTCTCACAGAGCCCAAAGTAAAAGTGGGTGCTCAGCCCATGTGTGCGAGTGAGTGGGATTGCCGGCTACCCCACACCCCTAGCAGGTTGGGTGATTATCCCTTGCTAAAAGTCTCACGGGTCATTTTTCAGCTTGGCCGAAAGTAATATCCCTATAAATAGCAAAGGTTTGTATAGAGTAACGGAACAATTCTAGTTTAAGAGGGGATAAAATCATATTCACTGAATTTCAAAACTCATTGAAATTTAAACTTCACTTATACAGTATTCATGAATGCAATACCTTTACTATGCCCTTTGCTAATCATGTGTATTTTAACAAAAGGAACTTATGCATAGATTATCAATACATAAGTAGCAAGTGTGTGAAGAAGACAAAGTAATCAACTGTAGCAAGTAATAAAAAGTTATCTGGAGAAAAAAAAAAATATTTTCAAATTAGTTTGATCTTCCTACATGCACATGATAATATGAAGTAGATAGAAAGTAAAAATACATGTCAGGCGTACCTAATTGACAACTTATTCAAGATTTACTGAGGAGGTATCCAAATACGTATACTGTAGTTTGTGACATTTAGGTATTTAGGCAAAACTTGATACCAATGCTCATCATCTAAAACCATAAAATGAAAGCAATTTCCTTTTATTTGAAGGTTACTTTTAGTAGTAAATAAAGCATAGCTTCCTTAAACTTGTTGAAGGATTATACTAGCATCAGGACAGCAAAATGTACTTAGAACTTCTATATAGTAGGCTAGAAAATCCCCCATCAGTTAGTTACTGTACATTTAGTCAAATCTACAGTAAGACTTCTGCAAATCTGAATAGAGGATACTCTAGCCAATAAGACTTTTAGATAACTTATATACATACATATAGTATATATATACATACATAATATATATATATTACTGTACTTAGAATTATTTTTAGCTAGATCAAGGAAGCTTTGGCAGTTGACCTTTAATGCTTCCCATTGAAAACAAAAATTGAGCGCAACTTAGAAATCAATATCCTGTTATTTAAGGTACAATATGAATAATGAAAACACTATCATCTATACCATTAATTCCTTTAATCAGCAGTTCAAGGATTGGCTATGTATCTATGCAGTACTGTACTAAAAACCATTGAACATGTCTGACATTGACGCCAGTAGAGCCCCAATATATTAGCATAAATGAACAAATACACTAGAATCCTATAGGCTACGAGTAATATAAAACCACACCCATTTACAGATCTAAAATTAAATATTCTAAATCTACAATTCACAATATATATAAATAAATACCTATAATAATATTTATATGAAGCCTACACTTGTTGAGTTGACAGAACTAACCTTTCAGGGGCTATGTAACATATTCTTCTACGAGAAGTATCAAAGTAGTAGGTGTAATCTGCGGGATCATTGTCAGGTAGTAGACTTGGTTTGTAAGTTGCAAAATCTGCTAACAAAAGCCAGCTCCATGAGGACACCATGACATTCTCCAATTTTATGTCACCATGACATACCTGTTCAAATATATTTTGATGTGTATAAGTGAAAACCTGCATACAGAAATAATTTTAATTTTCAAAAACAAAATATTTTTGCTGTTCCAGAATTAAGAATGAAGCTAAGTGAAACAAAATAGTGTACCCGTCAAAAAGAATTATAAATCCTAAAAAAGGGAGCTATGCCCCAGTGATGGATACAACTTACACCTTGCTGGTGGGCTTGATTAAGTGCACATAGAAGCTGAAATGCCAGCCACCTCTTTTCAACACCTGTCAGGAAAGGCCGAGTTGAGATGCGATCGTAAAGACTACCCTTTACATACTGCCGAAACATAAAGCAGGCCTTTTCTGTTACCTGTTCAAGGAAAAAATATAATAAAAGTTATCAAGCAGAACAAATTACCTACAATACTTTTAAAGTAAAGAATGTTGTTCAATCTTTGCAACATTTTTACAATATATACCCTCATTGCTACTACAATGTGCTGGAAACACTCAGCCGTATTTTTAATTTTCTAAAATAAGTCTGCATATTTTAATAACTGCAAAAACTTATAGGCTACTGTACAATGGGCCAAAATGTAAAAAAGCAGCCTAGAATAAACAAAGAAAGTGAGAATTAAAGAGTACAGTACACTATACAGGAAAAATAATAATGAAAAAGACGTAAAATACTTTAGTACTTAGAGGATTTGGCGGTATTTAACTCTAGTTAGAGGAACCTGCTCTGTAAACGATATGCCATGAATTATCTTACTTTATCTCATATTCAGTTTGTATACCTCCATTACAAGTAATATTTTTAAATATTTTCTGAGATAGAAAGCTTCTAATATATTAGGTCAAGGTGCAGCTAATGGTAAAGTAGCTGTGGGTTACAATATGTTATACATTTATGGATGAGTGTTATGAAATTATGCTTTGAAATTGGATTTAATTGTATTCTTAAAATAATAAGTTTAGACGATAATAGCTCTAAAATATGTACACATCGCCCGTCGCTCTCATTATAAGGTGAGATAAGTCGTAACATAGTGGTTGTATTGGAAGATGCACCTGGAAGTATAAGTCGTAGCTAAATTTAAGTGCTCCAGTTACGTTGGAGTGATTACCTGATAGGTACTTCTTAATAAGAAAATCTTATTTTTATTAAAAGGATCTTTAATATTTTCATAAAAAATTAATAAGTTTTTTTTTAAAGTATCACTGAGAAATTGATGTTTAAGATTATAGTCTATTAGTACTGAAAAGGAAAGTGTTATTTGCAGTAAAGCAAAGTTTTATTTTTGTACCTTTTGTATCAGGGTCTAACAAAATTAGCTATGAAATTATAGAAATCTCGAAATAAAAAGAGCTAGGGGGTTTAGTGTTTCTTCGTGGTAATTATGAAGCTAGCTCTGGTGCCTTACTCAAAACCTTAATGCTACACTTATTTTTCAATAGATATTCATTCACAAAGACAAAAAAAAATTAAAGAAAAAATAGGATTTTCTATGCCACTGAAAACAATAATCTGCTAACTTAAGGCTCTTAACACTGCTGGATACAAAAGCTAAATTTAAAAAAAATAAAAAGCTAAGAATACAGTACTGTAGACCAGTAGTAATATGACAAATTTGGAAGTACAGTGAACCCTCGCTACTTCGCGGTTCGACCATTGCGGATTCACCACTTCGCGGATTTTTTTCATAACCCATGTATATACATATATCGCGGATTTTCCGGAAATATCGAAAATACCGCAATGTGACCGATGGTGCGAGATTGGAGAAAGTAAGGAAAATTGAATCATGATCGATTTTCAATATAAATGAAACTTTGAGGAGCAACAAAGATATCATTTGTTAGAGAGATAGAGAGAGGTAAGGAATGGGAGGTAGTGAAAAGTAGCCCACAGAGAGAGAGAGAGAGAGAGAGAGAGAGAGAGAGAGAGAGAGAGAGAGAGAGAGAGAGAGGGGGGGGGTTTAAATGTAATAACCAAAAAAATATGATAGGTTATAACACATTGGTGCTTATGTAATATCAACTGTATACTGTAGACGGTTTGAATAAGTTAAGAAATGGTATAAATGATACTTTGTTAGTGTATTCGTACACACTCAAGAGCGGCAGCTAGATGACAGCTGATCTAATCACAGCCAAAAGTAAAACAAAAAGAAGTCAACAATACTCGATTTTTAAAACACACCCGAAATTTAAAAACAAAAGTACACGCTTTCTTAATGTGCAATTAACTATTTAAAGAGTGGCAATTTTCTAAAATAAAATGATATTTCCCAAAAAATAGTGGTTTGCTGATGAAATCGGATGCCGTATTTTTAGCTATGATTGAAATGGATGTAGACTCGGCCTAATTTTTTCGTTTTGTATTTAATTGACACTAAGAAAACTAATTTTAGTTTCTTCATCTAAATGTGAGTATTGTATAACACGAAGAGAGAGAGAGAGAGAGAGAGAGAGAGAGAGAGAGAGAGAGAGAGAGAGAGAGAGAGAGAGAGAGAGAGAGAATGAATCAGCTGTTGTAATCAAATGGCGTGTTTTTGTTTCGTGAGAATTTCATCACCACGACTATAACAACAACATACTGTACTGAACTTTACAGTATTATACAGACTACTGTAATATGATAGTGTAAAATATTTGTAATCTATTTTATATGAAATGGGGCTTTTTTTTTGTTTGTTTAAAATTTACATTTACGTATGTAAAACAACTCTCTCTCTCTCTCTCTCTCTCTCTCTCTCTCTCTCTCTCTCTCTCGTAGATTGTTTTCCTGCTTTGCTACGTATGTATGATTTTATATAGATACGGTAAATAATATTTGTAATAACATATTTTATAAAAGCTTTTACTGTAATATCATTATTTATCACTTTCATCATAGCGTTAAATTTCTTAGTTTGTTAACTGAACGTACGTTATAACGCCGTCGTTTCAGGCGGCGTCATAAAGAAAAACATTTCATTTGGAAGTCCTAAGAAAAATTAAGTAAAACATTAGTAATAACCAAATCAACATACTGTACTGAATAATCAATATAATTGATGCAAAAACAAACCTATAGCCTACACAGATGTGTAAATGCGTTTGTTTCTTCATTATAATCAGAGATAAACGTAAACAAAACATTGGTTGCCATTTTTTATCGTGCTTTTTAGGTGTTTAGGAAACGCATGATATAAAATCGCCTTTAATATTTGTGCCTGTTTTAGTTTAGGGTGCTGTAGTACATGCATTAAGTGTTCTGTACATTAAAGGGTGGTTTGTTAACAGTACTACGTACGAGAAGATTTTAAAAGTCCGAATATACATGTTAAATAAATAGGTAAATATGATGTCACTACTTCGCGGAATTTCACCTATCGCGGCCGCGTCTGGAACCTATCTACCGCGATAAACGAGGGTTCACTGTAATTTGTATTTTTCCTAATGATACAAACCTGTAGCTATTTCTAGAGGATATTGCTTTTGGCGAAGCTGAAAGATGAGCCATTAGATCTTTAATGCCGGTTAACCACCCACCCACTAGTTAGAGAGGTGGTGCGGGGGAGAAGCTATCCCTTTCACACACCTAGGTTGAGAACCCACTTTGCTTGGAGGTGGGACTTCAAGGTGACTAGTGCTAGCAGGCCAATCTGTACAAATAGCTGCAGGTTTGTATAATTAGGAAAAATACAAATTACTTCCAAATTTGTCATTTGTTCCGTCACTAAATACAAACCAACACTATCTATAGGAGATGACTTACCCTTAAGGAGGGTGTAAGTCCTTGCCAATCTGGCTATTGGCTTACACCAGGGGTTTCCCCTTTAAGTGCCTTGCACATATTTGGTGGAAACCCTACACCTCACTAAAACGTGCTATGTATGGTCCGCGGACCATACCAGCTGTGTGCTCGTGATACTAGCATTGTGACTGTCAAGGTAAGAGCTTATTGTAATTATTCTAATAAAAATTCTTGCTTTAATCTTCAGAGGTCACCATTGTTAGGGTATGGGGACGAAACAGTATTGACACAATACCAGGTTACACAAAGGAACAATGGTTTACCTGCAGTTGGTTAAGGTCAGCTTTGCAGAGGATCCGAGGTGCTGATTCCCCAAGAAAGGTGAGGATGAAGAAAAGAAGGAGCCAGTCATTCTTAATCATTCAGTCAGACTAATCCTGGGTAACCTTTGCCCTCAACCATCTGCTACTTGTCCATTAGGAAGCTTTAGGTGTTAAACCAGTTGTTGTGCAGCCACCACAGGACCAATGGGAATATTTCCATGTTCCTGTGGGTTTCGTCTTGCAGGTAGTGGGCGGTGAAGGTCGTCTGATGCTTCCACACACCCGCTTGTAGTACGTGCGCTACAGTTTCGCTTGAACACCAGGGATGTAGCAATGCCCCTGAAGTCATGAGCTCTGGGTCTACGTGTCAGAGAAGAGAAGGATCGGGATTCAGTGCCAGGTCAATGACCTTGGGAATCCAAGCAGAGATGGTGTTCTTCGTGATCCTCCTCTTGCTAACAGAGACTGCTGACACTCGGGGGCAAGCTGCAGCTGTCCTTTTGAGGTACAGTAATACATCAAACTCCTTACTGGGCATAGTAACAGTTGGTCTGGGTCGTCGGTTACAGACTGGAAATTCTTTATCCGGAAGGAATCGAACCTAGGATCTGATACCATCAGATTCCCCCAGATTCTGAGTCTTAGCAATAAACTCAGGGACGAAGCTGAGGCTTACATCTCTCCATCCCCTTGAATGGGTGATGTCATACGAGAGATCATGAAGTTCACTAACTCTTTTGGCCGAAGCCAAAGAGAGTAGGAACATCAGAGTGAGGTGGCGGTCTGTTGCCTTGGATAATGGTTTGTAGGGGAGACCCTTCAGAGACTGAAGGACCCGAACCACATTCCACTTGGAAAAGAAAGGTATTTTATCACCTAGATTTAGAAAAATGCACTCGACAACTGATGTGATAATACGACTTGAGTCCTCTATTTGTGAAGCCTTTGCTTCCAAACAGTACCATGTAACAGTCTTTAATGACCTTGAAAAGGCATATGCTCTGCATGGAGATATGGTATACTTAAAACCATTCATAATAGAAGGTCTCACTTCTGACTGGGGACATGTAAGTTCATAACTTCGTATCAGGAGAGAAGAGTTCCAGGGAAGAGGAAAAGCTACTCCTTTCAGGTTAAAGGCGAGACTCAAGGCTGGGTGGTAACCTTTTACTGCCAAAATTGAGAGGAGCATTTCCTCCCGCAGGTACACGAGGAACTCCGCTATTGCTGGAGTAGTAGCATCAAAGGGGGAGATACCCCTTCCCCGACACTAACCACAGAAGACAGTCCACTTTGCCTGGTAGACTGATGCTGATGATATCACAGATGTCCAACCCTACGTTTCACAATTTATTACGAAAATCCTCTGAGTGTGGAGGTGCTGGATAACCTCCAGGCATGAAGTCATAGCAAAGCTACAGCTCTGTGGAAGATGTTGGCATGTGGCTCTTTGTGTAGATGTGTCGTGGAGGGAGTTCTCAGATTCTCGTCTGCCACCCACCATCTGAGGTCCATCTGTCTGTTCTTCCAGTCCCATAAGACCTAGAACATCCTGGGAATCGTTGCCCTGATTCCAGTTGGACTTTAGCCACCACTGGAGAGATTACATCCAGAGGCGACCGTTGGAAACTAGACGGACTAGGGATTATAGGTGTCTAAGGAGACGCAACCACCTCTGGGCTGGAAGTTCTTCTCGTCTAAGGAATGGTCTTGCAACCTTCCTCAGCCTCACTACCCTGTTGTCTGATGGGAATGAATGCATAATTTGTAAATATCTGGCATTATAACATCAGTGGTCATTGATGCCAATTTAATTATGCTTAATTAATAATTAATAACTAAGATAAAAAACTAAAAATAAAAACAAATTGATAAATAACATAAACAAACTTTTAAAATTTAATACTGTACATCTAAAAATGAGTAAGGAGGCTAGCTTCCAACAGGAATTTAGAAATGCCACTAGCATCATAAAAAATGTTCCCTCCAAGAATCTTGGTGAGAATGTACCTGTTTTCTTCACCACGACCTTCAGACAAGTATTGTTCCCCCTCTTAACGAGAGAATGCCTTATCAAAGTCATCATGCCTTGACAGGAAACATTGTTTTCATGTTGAAGCATTGTCTGATGGGAAGGCTCTCTGAAGATTGGCATCTATGATCAGACTCAAGTTTATCAGTCGTTGAGAGGAAGCTAAGACGACTTCTCGGGGTTTACCATGATCCCCAGATCTTGGCAAAGAATCATTATTTTGTCTCGGTGTTGAAGAAGGGTTGCCAACGAGTCTGCTGGAATCAGCCAGTCGTCCAGATATCGTAGAAAACGTACTGTATGCTGATTCTGTGAGCCCAAGATAACACTCTCGTGAAGACTTGAGGTGCCTTGGAAAGATCGAAGCACAGCACCTTGAATAGGTATTTCTTATTGATTAGTATGATCCCTAGACACTTCCTTGAAGACGGATAGATTGGGATCTGGAAGTATGCCTCCTTTAGGTACAGTGTACACATGGAGTCCTGTGGTCTTATCGCTTATCTGACTGTGTCAGCCGTCTCAATGCTGAACGGAGTTTATTTGAGAAACTTGTTCAGAAATGAGAGGTCGATAACTGGTCTCCAGCCTCCAGACGACTTTTTCGCAAGAGTTGACTGAAGAAGCCTGGGGAGTCATCGAGGACTTCTTGGAGAGTACCCTTCTCCAAAATGGTCTGGACTTTAGCCGGGAGGGCCAGTTCCTTTGCGGATCCCTTCGCATAGGAGCTCGATGGAACTGGAGCCTTGGTCAGTGGGGGAGAGATCGAGTGAAAAGGACACGATACCCTGAACGAATCACTAAGACCGTCCAGGGCTTCGCCCCGAGCTGTATCCACTTCTGCCAGTAGCGATGCAGGCATCCCCCACTCGTGAACAAAGCGATGCAGGCAAGTGGGAAGATTGCCCATCCTAGCAGTTGCCGCCTCAGCCGCTTCCTCTAAAATTTTTCCACCCCTGCGGGGAAGTCTAGTCCTTCCGTTTCATGGCAGAAAAGGGCTTCTTAGACACCTTTGCTGGAGCCGATGTTGCTGCTGTCTTGTTCGTTGGAGGTTTTGGCTGTTGTTTCTTTTGCAGAGGTGGTGGTCTATAGGGCCAAGATGTCAAGGTCCTATAGAGTACAGAGTCCTGGTTGGACTTCCTCTATCTCTCCGCAGCCCCCTCGACATTTTCTAGACTGAACAAGGAAGAACCCTCCAGAGACGAGTTCCTCAGTCTTGTGACCTCGTTGTGTGGGACTTGAAGATGGAGCCTTTCTAATACCGAGTTCCTTCGCTGCAGGATCGTGTTCTCACACAAGTTTACAACTTGGTGGGTAAGGAACATGATGGTTTGAGTTCCCGACGGCAGAAAGGCTTCTACCGCCTTCCTTGAGCTTTTCGTGAACCAGTCCTCGGTCCCCATAAGGTGTTCCACTGATCCCAACCAGAGATCCAGCCACGAAGTAGCCTGCATGGCATACTTCGCCACCTTCTCCTGATTTAGGATCTCTGAAGCCGAAAATGAGACTTACAGACCCAAGAGTCTCTCGAGGGAGATCCCCTTGGTCAGTTCCTCTAACCAGTGGTGTAGAGGTAGTGGCAGAAAAGGCTTGTTGAAGACCTTGTATTACCTCCTATGCTGCACAAACGGCAGGAAGAGCCTAACCGGAAGGGACCTGGAGGAGTTTCCAACGCTCATTCATTAGACCCCTAGATATACAGTTGTCCAAGACCGTGTTTTTGCCACCATGGGGTCAGATAATCCATTGATGGCCCTCCTGCAGGCCAAGACCTGCCAGAAGGCATGCTTTGACTCCCTTTACTCAGCCTCCAATAGCTTCAGACTAGCAGATTTAGGAAGCTGGTCGTCATCGAGGTCATCCACTCACGAGACATCATCCCGGGATGGGTTGCGGTCGTACCTTGCATGGTGGGCGTCGCTTGCTGATGGCCCTGCAGGATTTGGAGATGGTCTTTTCAGATCCTCTGAAGATCTTTAGGATGTAGCTGAAGATTTGGGTCGAGCCTTTGCATCCTTCAACTCCTTCTGAGGGGAAAGAAAACCTCCAGGACTGAAGGTTTTGGAAGATTTTCCCTTTGAGTTTCACCTGCTGAGGGGGAGACGTCCTCCCGTAAGGGTTTGGAGGCCGGTCGAAGCTCCATTGGGACCACCTCAATGGGA